>NC_134777.1:35147727-35183146 GCF_046742065.1 Oratosquilla oratoria | reverse complement strand
ACTGATGCCTGGGGTATGTTTGTGTAGTGCTGAGTTTGCTGGCCCATCTTGAAGAAATTGTTTATGAATGTGGTAGGTTGTTTTATTATGATAGGGGATGGCATCAAAAGCTTTACTGATATCTAGAGCTATGAGAAGTGTTCTGTGCAAGGGCTTATCTGAATTGATGCCATCAAAAACTTTTTGTGAGGTTTGTCAGGAGAGTATTTGTGGAATGTAATGATCTAAAACAGTGTTATGATTCAGTAAGTGGGATATGTGGTGTGATGAGTTGTAATATGAGGCATTCTATGACTTTGGGTGGGGGTGCAGAGGAGTGTGAGTGGGTGGTGTTATAATACTGGAACTGTTAGGTCTTTATTAGGTTTGGCAATGGTGGTGATTTTCCCAAGCTTCCAAATGTATGCTATGTAGTCCAATGTGTTTTAGGTGGATGTTACTTATATTGTCAGGTCCACAGGCAGACGAGTGCTTGAGGTTATAGATTATATGTTTTGTCTGGCTCTCTATGAAGGGTGTGTAATCTGAGTCAAACTGCATATTAGTGCCATATCCAACCTGTAAGAGGCCAGTAGATAGAGGTAGACATTTAGGTAGATCGAGGGGTAGGAGGAAAGGAATGTAAAATTCAGTCATTTTATTAGGTTGATACAATGGCCGACTGTGGGTTGCATAGTTGCAGAATGACAGAGTTGTCATCTTGTGTTTGTAAATATGACTTGGGATATCGCTTGTATATGTAAACAATGCTGATGTAGCAAAAATTGTAAGCGTATAAGCCATTTCTGTTGCAACATAATGCTTACGTAAATAATATCATTGAAACAGTATAACAGCCTCTCTGATTGGAGAAAAAGGTGGAATAGAAAAATTATTGGCACAGGGAGGTAAAGTCACACCCTTAAGGAGTGGCACTTATTTGAGAAGTAAAAGGATATTGGATGAATGAAATAGTGACGTCAGAACGAAGGTAGCTTGACATATTGTAGAGGGATCCCGAACGGGACTCCCTTGGTGTAGCTCACACAACCAAGTAGTAGAATGAAGATAAGAAAAATCAATCTCATTTAATTCACCCCTCAAGCTTTGACTAAAGGACTAGGCATGGGGCCTAAAGAAGAATGAAAATTTGCTAAGAACTTCTTTAGTGATTAGTGCAACTGGTGCTAACACAACCTCTTCGGTGTTGGTTGGTTCTGGTCTGTTTTTGTCAGTAATTACAGAGACCCTAAAAGACGAAGTCTCAAAACAACAGAATTATCACTAATCTGGCACACTCTTCTCCCCATGTGTGCTGGATAAATGAGACTTGACTGTATGTCTGTCAGGTGACAGGTTGTCTTTTATCAACATTCCCAAATCTTTCTCTTCTTTTGCTTTTGTAATAGGTTCACTTCCCAAGGAATAGTTTAAGGATGGTATTTTGCCACTACTGCCCATTTCCGGGACTGCATTTTTTGGTTTTGAACTCCATTTCCCATTCATGGCTCAATGCATAGTGTCTCAATATTTTTGCAATAGTCTACCATACTCACTTTTCACTCTTCTCATGATTTTTGCATAATCACCAAACATCTTGCCATTGCTTGTTGTTCCTTCCATAATGTCATTGACACAGACCAGAAACATTATTGATGCAAGCAGTAAACCAGAACAAACTTTGCTCGTAACTGCTCTCCATCTTGACATCTTGCATCTTATCCTTTACTACTTTCTTCATGTACCTTTCCTTCCAAAAATCTTTCATCCATTCTAGTTGTTTGCCTCTCAGTCCTCCAACATGCTCTAATTTCCATGTAAGTCAACTGTGAGGTACTTTATCAAGTGTGTGTGTGTGTGTGTTTACCTAGGTGTATTATACAGGAAGGGAGCTATGCTCATAGTGACCCATCTTTGTATCTTTCAGCATCAAGTTTGTTCTTAAATTCTTGAATAGAATTTGCACACACTGTTGCCTTATCTAATTTATTCCAGGTATCCACCACTCTATGTGTGTGTTGTATCTAGTTGTATCTTACAGGAAGGGGAGCTATGCTAATGACATCCTGCCTCTGTATCTCAGTGTCTAAATTTTTCTTAAATTTGTGTATGGTTTTTGCACACACTATCCTTTCATCCAGTTTGTTCCATACATCTACCACTCTATGGGGAAATCTATTCTTTTTTCAGTTGTCTTCTATAACTGTCCTTTTTGAGCTTCCTTCCATGTCCCCTTGTATTTCTCATATCCCAATTTAGCAAATCTTCTCTATTAAGGACTTCCATACCTCTCATGATTCCATAGATGGTCAGCAAGTCTCCCCTTTCTCTTCTTTGTTCCAGAGTCACTAATTCTAGTTTTGACAATCTGTCTTCATATGACAGTTCTGAAAATGTGAGGGCCATCTTCGTAGTTGCTCTTTGGATTCTTTCAATATTCCTTATATTCTTTTTGGTACTGGGTGACCATAGTGTCACTGCATACTCCAGTTTTGACCTTAGGAGTGTGACTAGTATTTTCTTCACCATTTCTTTGTCCAAGCAAGTAAATACCACCTTTATTGATATCAGCAAGTTGTAGGTTTCTTCAACAATTTTGTTAATCTGTTTATTAGGGGACATATCCTTTGTGATGATTACTCCCAAGTCTTTTTCAAACCCCACTTTCTTTACATCCTTTTCAATGATCTTATATTGTCTTGATATCCTGTTTTTACTTTTCCCAAATTCCACTATACTACATTTCTTAATGTTTAAGTCCACTTCCCATCATTAGCAAAGAAGCTCATGTAACTGTCCACACCCTCATCCATGTCATTCACATTCAAAGCAAACATTACTGAAGCCAATATAGATCCCTGTGGAACTCCACTAATCACCTCTTCTCAAGTAGAATTCTTATCTCTGAGTACTACTCATTTTTCTCCCATGTAAGAAATCCTCCATCCACTCCAATAGTTTACCTTGTACCCCTCCTATGGTTTTCAGTTTTCTTAACAGTTTTCTGTCACACTTTATCAATAGTTTTTTGTAGGTCTAGCAAAGTACAACCAGCCCATCTCTCCCTTTCCTATATTATATCTAATAGTCTGAGTAGAAACTGATCAGATTTGTGGCACATGATCTTCCCTGTCTGAATCTAAACTGTCTCAGGTTTAGTATGTTGTTCTCCTCCAGATGTTTTGTCCATCTATTTTTGATAACTTCCAAAAATTTTGGCTATGGTACTTGTGAGGGAAACTGGTCTATAATTTGTTGAGTCTTCCTTGTTTCCTCCTTTATATATTGGTACGATGTTGGCCTTTTTCCAGTCTTCTGGTATGTTTCCTTCTCGAGTGAGCATCTTATTATATCATATATTTTGCCTACCAGTTCTCAGGTTTAGTATGTTGTTCTCCTCCAGATGTTTTGTCCATCTATTTTTGATAACTTCCAAAAGTTTTGGCTATGGTACTTGTGAGGGAAACTGGTCTATAATTTGTTGAGTCTTCCTTGTTTCCTCCTTTATATATTGGTACGATGTTGGCCTTTTTCCAGTCTTCTGGTATTTTTCCTTCTCGAGTGAGCATCTTATTATATCTTGGTAACTAATAGAACCTGTGGTTTGCTGATCTTTTTAGGAAACTAAATGCTTTGATAGAGATTGTCTTCTTAAGTATGTCTACAAGTTACACCATACTGAATTTTTCTTTAAGTACCCAAATTTCATAGAAAAAAAAAAGTTTATGTAATTGCATCTTCTTTCCTTTTCCTCTTTCTCCGCCTCTCCTCCACTCTCCACCAAATTGTTGATCTGATATTCCTCCACTCCCCTAAGAACATGTACATCCATAACTCGTTCTTACTCTTCTCTTGGTTACCACTATATAGTCCATTAAAGCCCTATCCACCACCCTTCCATCCACCACCCTCTCCCATATGTACTTATACTTGACTTTCTTCCTAAACACTGTGTTTGCTATCATTAGCTCTCTTTCTAGACACATCTCCAACTCTCCACTATGATTTTTTTCCTGGCACTCAATACTTTCCAACCACTCTGTCTATTGGTTCGTCACCTACCCTAATATTGAGATCTCCCCAATACAACTACATTTACATTTCTCCCCAAACCCTCTTTGCACTCACCTAGATTTATTCAAAATGCCTCTCTTTCCTCTACACTCTTCTCACTAAAAGGCCTATTTATTATACTGCGACTGTCCCTCCGTTATGCTGCCCCCCTCCCCCACTTAACCACTTTGGTATGATGATGCCTATGTAGGTGTCATGAGGCACAAGTGGGTACACAAGGATTCCAGCATTAGCATCTTGGTTATATATATATATATATAATACATATATATATATATATACATATGTATATATAATATATATATATATATATACATAAATATATACATATATATATATATATAATATATATATATATATACATACATACATATATATCTACATACATATATACATACATATATACATATATACATATACATATATACATATATATACATTTATACATATATATATACATATAATATATATATATATATATATACATATATACATATATATATATAGACATATACATATATAGACATATATATATATATACATATACATTATATATATTATCTATATAGACATTATATATATATATATATATATATATATATATATACATATATATACATATATACATACATATATATATATACATATATATACATATATACATATATATACATATATACATATATATACATATATACATATATACATATATATACATATATACATATGTTGAGACATTCTGACAGGTTGACATAAGCGGAATAGGAAACACAGGAGTCTTAGTCTTGAGTTTATTCCTGACTAGTTTCGCAGGTATGCTTTTTCAAAGGAATGTCAATGTGTTGTACTGTCTCTTTAACAGCCCAAAGGGCACCATCTATTGTTACGTTTGTGTAGAGGGAAGTTATGTCAAGGCTTACCGGGCGTTGGTCTGTGAAGTCAAATGTGTTCAGTTTGTCTATTAGGTCGGAGGAGTTTCTAAGGTGTGTTCCACTAATGCTACCTAAGGATGATGAAAGAGGTTTGGCCAATAGCTTGGCTAGTCTATGCGGTGCGCTACCTATGCCAGAAGTTATAGGTCGGAGGGGAATGTCCTGTTTGTGGATTTTCGGAAGTCCTTTCATGGATGGGATTGTTGGGTCTTCCTCTAGGAGGTAGAGGAGTCTTTTTCCCTTTTTGGTTCTTTTGAGGATTTTTCTGATGTCAGTGTTGAACTTCTTGGCTTCTTCGCTGGCTGTACCATCCCTTTGTTTACAATATGTGGATTGGTCAGAGAGTAAACGTTCCATTTTGTTGGTGTAGTCCCTCTTGTTCATGATGACAACGCCACCTCCTTTGTCGGCGGTCGTGATGATGATGTCGTCATTGTCAAGGAGTTCTTGAAGGGCACGAACGTATCTCCTGGGGATGGTCTTGCTGTTGTCCCTGGCGTTGTCATCATGAACAAGAGGGACTACACCAACAAAATGGAACGTTTACTCTCTGACCAATCCACATATTGTAAACAAAGGGACTTCACAGACCAACGCCTGGTAAGCCTTGACATAACTTCCCTCTACACAAACGTAACAATAGATGGTGCCCTTCGGGCTGTTAAAGAGACAGTACAACACATTGACATTCCTTTGAAAAAGCATACCTGCAAAACTTGTCAGGAATAAACTCAAGACTAAGACTCCTGTGTTTCCTATTTCGCTTACATCATATATATATATATACATATATATATTAATGCACAACTAGCCATCACTTTTAATGAAACATGCATTAGAGAAAAACTCCTGCCCAAATACACTGACAATATATATATATATATATATATAATATATATATATATATATATATATATATATATATATTATACATATATATACATATACATATATATATACATATACATATATATATATAGATACACATATATATACATACACATATATATATACATACATATATATATATATACATATATATATACATACACATATATATATATACATACATACATACATATATATACTGTATACACATATACATATATACATATATATATATATATATATATATATATATATATTTTTTTTTTTTTTTTTTTTTTTTTTTTTTAGTTGTACATGAGTTACCCAGATTATGTGAACTGATTTGATCACATTTCTCTTTTTATTATTACTCATGGTAAAAGAGAACAAGTAATACAGCAGTAACTTAATATTTTATAATACAAGTTCAGTAGTGCGATGCACTGTTCACATAGCAGCCAATACTGTGCACAAGAATTTGACTCATACTGAAGTGGATAATACTGTCCTGTACCACTCTCTGAATATATGTTTCCTTTATTACCAAACCCTGTGGTAGAGGAGAAAGAATATTTTTTCATAAGTGCACACTTATGTGATATAGCATTAGAAAATAAAATATCAATTTTGTAAATTATAATAAATCAATGTAATATTTTGCTTGGTGTTTTCAATAACAGAAAATGCTGCTAAAAGCTATGCACAAACAAAATTGCATAACTCCTTCAGGAGTCACATTTGTTTTGATAGACTTGGAGGTCAAAGATGACGACCCTGACAACCTCTAGATTTATAGGTACTACATTAGGTTAACCCCTTCAATACGGGCCAAAATCTCGCGGGCAGCTTTAGCTGCCAGACGTGCGATGTTGCGTCATAATACTTGCATTATAAAAAATAAAGTTACCGCTGTATTGCTCGTTCTCTTTCACCCATAAATTTTGATAACCTTAGAAAATATGATGAAGCCAGTTTACAGAGTATGGGGGTCACGCAGGTACAACTACAATATATATAATCAAGACGCAGACCGGCATCCTCACGCACCCACTTGCTCCTCATGACGCCTACATAGGCGTAATCGTATTGAAGGGGTTAAGTAGGTAGATTAGGTTAAGTAGTTAAGTTAGGTTAGGTTAGGTAAGGTAGGTAGGTTAAGTAGGTAAGGTAGATTAGGTAGGTCAGGTAGGTTAGGTTAGGTTAGATAGATGAATTTATCATACTTTACTTTCTTCAACCTCCGCATCTACCAAAACAAAGATGACATTTCAAGAAGTCAAAGCAGCTACATTTCTTTGTGTATAGCTTTTAGCAACTTTTTCTGTTATTGATTTCTGCCAAGAATAACATATATTGATGTATTATAATTTATAAAAATTATTTAATTTTCTCTTGCTATATCATGTAGATGTGCACTTCTAAATATTTACTAGAAAGAATACTGCCACAGAGTGTTCCCACTCAGAGAGGGAGGGTGGGAGGGGTGTGGAGTGTATTTTGGGATGAAATGGGTGGGAGTGTTTTTATGCCTTCCCCTTTTTGGCTACCTCCCTTGGAAGGGGGAAAAAGCCTTGGTATATGTATGTATGTATGTATGTATGAGTGTTCCCACTCAAGTTATAAAATGCGACAAGAATGGAATGGGGACAGAGCTAGGCATCCTACTTTCTGTAGCCCCCCAAAGGGGACATTCCGAAAAAAAGCAAAGGCACAAGAGGATCTGGGAGGAGTTTTCCAACCAGAACCCTAAGGTTTGGGTCTTTTAATGTGTGTGGATGTGGTACAGATGAGAGTAAAAGGGAAGAGATAGGTAGTATGTTTATGAGAAGAAAGACTGATGTGTTGGCATTGAATGTAACTAAGTTCAAAGAGAGGGGTGAGTTTGAGTTTCAGTCAGGAGTGAAAAGAGGGTGAGGAAGAGAAGGCCTGGCAATACTAATAAGTGAAAAGCTAGGTAAGCGTGTGGTAGAATGGAAGGAAGTTTCTTCAAGGTTAATGTGGATGAAGATGAAACTGGGTAGAGAGATGTGGGTCTTTGTAATGCATATGGGCCTGATGGTGGTTATCAACTTCTAAATATCCTTCACCAAATATTTCCATTTATGTGCTATGGAGCAATAATACACCAATCATACTCTAATGCATGCTAGCCATGCTTGGTTAAATGAGAAAACAACATTTTTGCATCATACAGTAGAACTGACATCTCATTAGACTAGTACATTTAACATTACTGTATAAACAATGAACATTCAGTATTGACTATTGTCATAAGCATAGTTTTTGCAAGGACTCCACTGGAAAATCCTAGCTAATATATGACAAAGCCTAATTTATTGTTATCAAACTTAAACTAACCAAAAGTTTTGCTATTAACATGAATAACTACAGGAAGCTAACGCCTTGCCCTTTTCACGCCGAAAACTTGACCGAGCTCCAAGCTTGTCTAAACCATACACCTTGCCCTTGGCAGTAATTTCATAATGACTAAATACTATAGAGTCTAGACCTAGTTTTCGATTCCGATTCCCGCTTCATTGTCTATTCCGATGTATTTTAAGGTGCTGATTATCTTTAGTCCTATAGCTTCTGCTTCACAGATATTCTGGAAATTACGGCGATAGCAGATACTGTCATCTAAATTTACCTTCATTTCTCGTCTTACCTAGTAGCCCTGACTTTGTCATCAAGTTGATCTAGACATGGCTTCAGAAGTCCTACAATTCCGTCGACAAGAGCATCCCTTGTAGGCGATACAATATCTTCTGTCCTATCGTCCACAGACGTACAAGTACTCTCGGTATCAGCCATCTTTGTTTACGCCAATATCCAAAATTAAATGGCACTGATTAAAATATCGTATTATTGCGCTTCATTGACCAGAAATTGTCACAATTTATCTCATTGTTCCTATCATATCCCCTAACGCAAATAGATTAAGTCCATTTTAGTCATACCGGTTCGGAGGGCTATATCATTTGTCTACATAATGGTTGTTCGCATGCTACTACTTGTTCGTTTTCCCGTAAGTAACTATATCTTCTGAAATGTATATGATAGATTAATTTAGTTTATTGAAGAAATATAAATTATTCAACGCAATAAATTGACAATGTTATATGGTATCTCAACATTCAATTTCATCGGTTGCATTTTCTCCCATAAAATACCTAACTTAGCTTCAGCTAGCCTACTTCTATGTAAGAACATAAGAATGAAGGAGAGTGCAAGAGATCATAAGGCCTACACTAGGTAGTTCCATATCCATTACCACATGCCATCCCCATCCTTAAAGATGTCTAACCTTTTCTTGAAACAACCGCTAGTTTTAGCACTCACTACATGGTTACAAAGTCTATTTCATTCGTTAACAACTCTATTGGTAAACCAGTTCTTCCTATTTCCTTCTTAAATCGAAATTTGTCAAATTTAAACATATTACTGTGAGTCCTGCCCAGTTGTCTTAATATGATGACCTTGTTAGCGTCACCCTTGTTAAAGCATTTAATTCACTTGAACACCTCTATTAGATCACCCCGGATTCTGCGTCTTTCCAGAGAGTGTAAGTTTAGGTGACGCCTGTCTTCGTAAGGTAAAATTCTGAGCCCATGTATAATTTTGGTTGTTCTCCTCTGTACTGATTTTAGTAAATTAATATACATTCTATAGCACGGAGATCAAAACTGCACGCTTAGTCATGGGTCTAACTAACAACAGATAGAGCTTGATAATTATCTCTGCACTTTTATTCGTAACCATTCTAGCAATGGAAACTAATGTTCTATTACCTCTATTCCTGGCGCTAATGCTGTCTTCTGGATTTAAGATCAGGAGTCACTAGAACTCCCAAGTCTCCCTCGCATTCAGTTTTCTCTTAAAAATATTCACATAAGCTATACATGCTTTCTAGAGTTGTGTAAACCTACGTTTAACACGCTGCACTTTGAGATACTGAAGTCCATTTGCCATTTCACCGACCATGTGAACAATTTGTTAGGATCCTCCTACAGAATTTCGCCGTCTTCTCCTGACCTAATTAGGCGTCCTATTTTGGGGGATCAGGTGATTTCGGCCCAGGGTTTTTCTGAGTCGAAATCGCCGGTGATTTCGGCCCAGCGAAATCAACCTTTTAAGCTTGAAGGCTTGGTGCACTGTATAATTTCAATTTAGATAATTTGTTTCATAAATTTCATTTCGTTTTCACACAGTATGTGCAAAAAAAAATTTACTTGAAATGATATATGAGTATTTTTCTATTCTTTTAATAATATATTTTCTTTCAATAATAAGTAAATAATAATAGCAACATTTGGAGGACTGGCCGAAACGTCCAACCCTGCAGAGTTCTGGCCGAAACATCCAACATCCGATGCACTCCCCTCCTGCATGCCCACTGATTATGTTGAACTTCTGGGCTGTGTTGTTTAAAACAATTTTTTGCACTATATTGGCGTTAAATCTATCTTGACATTAAACATCATGGTAACACAGAGCGTTACCATGACATTTAACATCAAGATAAACTAACGCCAGAATTAGTTTTTGAACAACCCAACCCTAGACTCCTTGTTATAATATGTTATCAATGTTTGGCAACTTTTTGTGCAACAATAACACCATTTACCTTAGTTCACACATGAGAGTTGTATGATTTCAATTTAGATAATTTGTTTAATAAATTTCATTTCATTTTCACACAGTATGTGCGAAAAATATTGTCACTTGAAATGATATATACGTATTTTGTTTAATTCTTTTAATAATATATTTTCTCTCAATGATAAATAAATAATAATAGCAACATTTGGAGGACTGCTATTATTATTTGTTTATCATTTAAAGAAAATATATTATTAAAAGAATAATATATCACCGGCGATTTCGGCCCAGAAAAACCCTGGGCCGAAATCACCCGAAGCCCTATTTTGGTGTCCTTCTCAAACTTACTCACATCATTAATATTATTGTCCAAGTCGTTTATATATATAAAAAAAAAGAACAATAAGGGACCTAAACCGAGCCCTGGAGGACCAGGGCCGTAGCCAGGAATTAAATTTTCGGGGGGGGGGGGGTAATCATTCTTTAGGGGAGGCTGCCGCTATACTGTGCATACACACACACACACACACACACACACACACAGTGATAGTTTCCGGCTGCCACTACGGCGGTCCATGTTCGAATCCCTTCCAGGGTTGAAATAATTTCAGTATCGCTGCGCTGCGGGTCGTTATTCTAACTCTCGTGGGAGGGAAATAACTGTTGATCACGAGTCCAACACGTATTGTATTTATGGTTTGAATATGAAAAAATCAAAATTACCGAGATTGGATATTATGGTGATTTTTCTTTTATATTCTAAAGGTAGTCTGCATGCCACACTATATAGTATATTTAAAGGTTCTTGGGAGTTTTTACATATACTACAACAGCCTATGGCATATATTTAGATATAAGGGAACGTCGCCAGCGGTCCTTCGAAAAAATCTGGTATATGAGCGAATTTTAGGTAAACATTTAAAAAGATTCTCTATGATGGCAGCAACACTCATACAAAGTAATACAACTGTATTTCGTTTCTATTTTTTAGAGTATAAAAGATAAAATATTGGCAACCTCTGGCAGCCCCACTGCATAAAAAACATTCTGTATGTTGAAATAGCGTCAATATTTCTATGGTTATTTCGATTTTTGCTACAGAATTGTGTTTATGGAGATATGTGACAACTCCTCCCACCAGCATACCCCACAAAGACAGTGGACAGGGCACCAGTACTTTTGAAAAGGTTAAAGTAAGGTGACGTCGCTCCTGGCGCTCTCACCGTACGCAACAATTTTGATTCCTCGCCTTGCATTGTTGCTGTGATCATGGAAAAATTAACAAGAAACAAGAGAGTGAAGCAGCAGAATATAGAGAGGGCCCGTGAGTGCCTGAAATAGAAACAAGAAGAAAAGCGGCACAGCTGCACCCAGCACTCCGCAAACATCTACTGGCCACGCCCACCTTACACCTCCATCCACGCCACACCACTCACCCTCACCTCACACCTCATCAGCAAAGAGGTAATTGGAGATTTGCTATACATCGCAACCATCAAACAAATGATCGCAAAAATTTAAATCCCTCGTCTTGTAAAGTTTATGTTTTTGTTCTTTCTGTTGTAACATTTTCAGTTGTTCTTTATGAATCTTGTCATTTTCGTTTCATTTGAAAGAAAACGTCATGCTCTTCATTATCTACAGTAAAAAATAAAATAACTTCGATTTTTATTTATTTATTAAACCTGAATTTTGCATCATTTTTTAATTATTCAGAGAAATAAATTAATACAAGTTCATAACATACATATTTGAATATCTAATTTCACCTACTCTATAAAGCAATGCGACATTCCCTTAAAAAGATCTTTCAAGAGTAGGGATTGTACCATGTAAAACCCAATATGTATTTGGAATTGGACAGTTTGCGATGAACACTACTATAAACCTGATAATTCCGCAATAGGGTTTCATCAGTCATACCCATGGTGTGCAATTGTTTGGGGATTTAAAAAAAAGTTCTCAATAGAGATTTACTCTTATGAACTTAAATATTGCATGAAAAAGTATAGGAAAACCAAACATTAGTTTATTATTCGTGTTAGATCACCCCATCCATCCATCCCATCCTTGGCTGCCCCTTATGTTGACTCCCCCCACCTCTGCCTTCCACGCCTCTTTTACTAATCTTTCTTCACTCGTTCTTTCCATGTGTCCAAACCATCCTAATACTCTTTTATCAACCTTATCTCCCAACTCCCTTTCCATCCCTGCTCTCCTTCTCACCTCATTATTTCTTACTATATCCAGCCTAGTAACTCCTACCATACTTCTCAGTCATTTAATCACAAACACATTTAAACTCTTCCTCTCTCTTGCCCCATGTTTTTGCCAGTAAATGTCTTGGGAGATTAAAAAGTGTTATGAGAAATAGGCATCTGTTAATGGATGCGAATATATGCTGATGACACTGTATGGGGCAGAGAATTTGAATTTAGGAGAGGCAGAGTGGAAAAGTTTAAATGTGTTTGTGATGAAATGTCCGAGAAGTAGGGTAGGGGTTACAAGGTTGGATAGTGAGAAATGAGGTGAGGAGGAGAGTGGTGGTGGAAAAGGAGATGGCAGATAGAGCTGATGAAAGAGTATTGGGATGGTTTGGACACATGGAAAGAATGAGTACAGAAAGATAAGTAAAAGAGGTATGGAAAACAGAGGAGGATGGAGTGAACTTAGGGGATGACCAGCGACGAGATGGATGGATGGGGTGAAAGGGGCTTTGACCAAGAGGGAGATGTCTGTTGTGCAAGGGTGGGAGAAGACAGGAAATGGGTGAGTGGAGAATGACAATGTATAAATGATTCTGTGATACAAGGATGGTAGGGGATAGGGGGAGTAGGGTGTGGTTATGTGTGAATTATATTTTGATGCAGCCTGAAAAGATTTTCCCCTGTCTTCTCTATTTTCTGCATGAGAGGGGAATTTGTTGACTAAATGAAGCAGCCTTGCTGTTGGATGTACTGTGTCTTGCTACATTGCTTCTAACCCAGGGTAGTGGGTGGGAGACAGGGATGACCCTTTATTCATGAGGAGCTAAGATGAGAGGGAGATAAGGGTGATGGATGGAAGTGGATGCATGCCTTTTGACTTGGTTACCTCCTTTACAAGGGGGAAAAGGCCCTTTGTATATAAATAGGTAGATTGACTTTATCCACATTCTGAAGCTTCTGAACAGCTTCATTCCTTACTTTGTTATTTGTAAAGTTCATAACAATATTTCCTCCAGACAGGAACTTTGCATCAGATTTGTGTATCTCCAAATGCATGGAATGATTCATTTTAAGATCTGTTGCCTTTGTGTTCTCATAATTTGTTTTTACAACTAGCAAATTATTCTTAGCAGATTTTTGCTTACATTTCACATCTGACCTCGCAGTTGACAACTCTACTCCCCTTCGATTGCTTGAATCAGCACATACCACCTCCATCTTCCTGTCAACATTGTCAAATCTTTCGGTTAACTGTTTCCCAATCACTGACATCCTTTCATCAATTTCTTTTATTTCCTTCACAATTATGGTATTTTCTTGAGCTTTTGCCATTGTACAATTTTATTTGTAGTTTATTTTACAGGACCAAGTCACTTGTTCAATATCCTCGAATTTTGCACCGCCCAAGTAAACACACATGCATCCACTTTCCACACAGTTGCCCAATCCGCTTATGTGTTAATCCTTAATTTCTCCTGCAAACATAACAGGACTGGCTCGCCATTGAGGTGGAGAAGAGCAAGTTATCAAAGAGGTCCACTATATGTTGATTAGTTCGTCTGTCACTCCATAACACTCGGAGCATGTGGAATGTACGACTGCCCATGAGTTACGCTGATCGGATATTTGGGCCACGGATATATAGCCCACGAAACTGCAACCTAGGACATTTGGGCCACGGTGACTAGGATATTTGGGGCATGGAATAAAAAGTGACTACAATTTTTTTTAATAATATAACTGTTTTATCCAATATCACAGCATAAATTTGACATATATTTACAGAAATTAAGTGAAAAAATCCCAGTAAAATGTACAAAATACAAGCACAAAACAGCACAATTATTTACAAGTTGGGCTGTCCTCCACGGAGGTTGTGGCTTATGCCACGAAGGAGGTAGGGATGGTCTTCTTGTCTGTCTTGAGTTCAAGCACGAGGTTGTGGAGGCGGACCTGAAGTTCCTGGTACACCATCTTCCCACGCTTGGAAGGGCGGATCCCACGCTCCTCCTAGAGCAGGACACAATCGACGGTGGTAGCCACAGCCTGTAGGCACTCAATTAGCTTCCAGACAGTGGGGTTTGAGTGCCCCACCAGGCTGAAAAACTTATTGTTCCAGCCCTCACAGACATTGTTGGTTGTTGAGGGTGGATTGGTGCATCCACTTCTCAGTTGGGGACATGGGCGGCGGAAGCGCACTGGCCTGATGACTCCAGGCCTGGCGTTGGAGTGGACGTCACGACGGTGGCGGAGCTGGCCGGAAGCGTAGGTTGAGTCGAAGTACTCAATGAGTGCTGCAGCATCATAAGGCATGGTGGAGCGTAGGTGTGCCATGACTTGACGTCCTCTGGGGAAAGGAAGGCGAGGGCATCCAGCTGCCCGTAGAACAGGCGGAATTCGTCGGACTCGCACAGGTTCTTCAGCCCCAGGCCCTGGATCTGCCTCCAGATGGACTGACTCAGGTGGTAGAAGCAGAACCGGACCTGGACCTTCTCCCCGAAGACTACCCGCAGGGCCTCCTCAGGCCGCACGAAGTCGATGATGACTGTGCTGGGATCACAACCACCCTCTTCAAGAACCCGGAATAGCGTCTCGTAACTGGTCTGTGTCTTGCGTTGCAGCAAGGCGTAGACCAAAGGAAGGTAGGCGCCGTGGAACCTACCCTGGATCACGTAGAGCTGGGTGAAGAGTCTTGGAGAAACGGAGAAGGGGCCATGCATGCACCAGTCGTCACAGGCTGCTAGCTCCACAGAGGTGTAGGAGAGGATCTGGGTGGGACGGTCGATAAACTAGAGCTAAAACACTTCATGACAAAGTACTTGCAAAAAGGTATAAAATACCAAAAAACAGTAATAAAACACAAAAAGAAAATATATATATAAAGTATTTAGTAATATATTGAAAGAGAACAAAAAGAAAAAAATAGTTTGTGGCCCAAAAATCCACCCCAGGTGGCCCTCGTGGCCCAAATATCCTAGATTCCTGTTTAATTGCAGCTACCAAGCGGCCGAATATCTTGCTGTTCAGTAACGTTTTAACGCATGCATGCAGCAAGATCTAAATATACCAGGTCAGACCGCTTGAGCAGTTCTGCGCAGCTTCTGACGTCATCAGGCTGGTTCCGTTTTCTCTTTGTGAAACACTGAAGAAAACTGTGAAACGCTAAGGAAGACTGGAATTATTATATTCCCCCCCGCGTTATCTCTCTCTCTAGCTCATTGCTATTATCAGTGTGTGTGTGTATTTACCTAGTTGTATTTACCTAGTATATTTTACGGGAAGGGGAGCTATGCTCGTGCTGTCCCGTTTTCGTATCTCATTTTATCTAAACTATTTTTAAATTCATGTATTGTTTTTGCACACACCACTTTCTCATCTAACTTGTTCCAACTGTCTATTACTCTGTGAGGAAAGCTGTTCTTTTTCAGGTCTCTTCTATAGCTGTCTTTTTTTATTTTCTTTCCATGTCCTCTTGAATTTCTGTCATCCCATTTTATCAGATTCTCTCTATCAGTAATTTTTATGCCTTTCATGATTCTGTAAATAGCTATCAAATCTCCTCTCTCTCTTCTTTGCTCTAGTGTCTGTAGTTCAAGTTTTGCTAGTCTCTCTTCATATGATAGTTTTGAGAGTGTTGGTGCCAATTTTGTAATTGCTCTTTGTATTCTTTCAAGTTTTTTTTATATATATATATTTTTTTGCACTTGGTGACCATATCGTTGCTGCATATTCCAATCTTGGTCTTATCAGGGTGATTAGAATTTTCTTCACCATTTCTTCATCCAGGTATGTAAATGCAACTTTGATTGTTCTTATTAAATTATAGTGTGTGTGTGTGTGTGTGTGTGTGTGTGTGTGTGTGTGTGTGTGTGTGTGTGATATATCGTCGTGTGTGCTTATATGTGTACATGTTCACATGTGTGTGTGATTCATCTTGGTCTTTTGGATCACGTATTGGACTCGTGATCGACAGCTATTTCCCTCCCGGAAGAGAGCTCAGAGCTCGTATGTCCGATCTATGAACTTACACGCACACATATCTCCAACTCCCCGCCCACGAGAGTTGGAGTAACGACTCGAAGCACAGCGAGACTGAATATTTTTTTATCCTGAATAGGATTCGAACCAGGTACCGTCAATACCTTGCCATTGTATGTCATACTCTCAGCCAATTGCGCCACTGAGTCATTAGAATACAAGTGTGTGTGTGTATTTATATAGTTTTATTTTACGGGAATGGGAGATATCATCGTGTGTACTTATATGTGTACACGTTCACATGTGTGTGTGTGTGTGTGTGTGTGTGTGTGTGTGTGTGTGTGTGTGTGTGTGTGTGTGTGTGTGTGTGTGTGTGTGTGTGTGTGTATGTGTGTGCGTGTATTTTATGAGAAGGGGATATATCGTCGTGTGTGCTTATATGTGTACATGTTCACATGTGTGTGTGATTCATCTTTGTCTTTTGGATCACGTATTGGACTCGTGATCGACAGCTATCTCCCTCCCGGAAGAGAGCTCAGAGCTCGTATGTCCGATCTATGAACTTACACGCACACATATCTCCAACTCCCCGCCCACGAGAGTTGGAGTAACGACTCGAAGCGCAGCGAGACTGAAAAAAAATTAAGCTTGGACTGGCTTAGAACCAGGTACCGCCGACAACTTGTCTTTGCATGCCTTACTCTCTACCGATTACGCCACCGAGATGTTTGATTATAGAATTCGTATTTGTATAATTTTATTTTACGGAAAGGGGGAGATATCGTCGTGTGTACTTATATGTGTACACGTTCACACACACACATATATATATATATATATATATATATATATATATATATATGTGTGTGTGTGTGTGTGTGTGTGTGTGTGTGTGTGTGTGTGTGTGTGTGTGTGTGTGTGTGTGTGTGTGTGTGTGTGTGTGTGTTATATACTTGTATTTTACGGGGAGATATCGTCGTGTGTGCTTATATGTGTACACGTTCACATGTGCGTGTATTTGCAGGGAAACGATGAAAATTAACATTTGGCTTAATTCCTCTTTGGTTTGAGCCACAACCCTTAATGGTACAATAAGCCATATTGTCAAGATCTATATATAGCGGTATATATAGATCTTCATTGTCAGAACATAACTAATTGCGTGGAGCGGTGCGAGCGGAGGCAGCGACTTCCCTGTACAACGACCCAGCTACAACTGACAGCGACGGGCCGCGCGAACCCCACTTTGAGCAGCCAGGTGATGTCACGAGCCCGCTGCGCCAACTCTCTCGAAATTCGATTGGAAGTGGTCAGACCTGGTATATTTAGATCTTGGCATGCAGTAGGCGAGCGCGAGCTACTTTGCGTGTATGATACAATGTGAACTACGTAACATAACATGATTGTGTACAATGGTTATGTGTACGTACATACTTGTGCGGGTGTGTCAACATAGACGTCGCCTAATATATAACTCTATGGTCACCATATAGACCTACAACATGGAATTACATGTGCTTGATTGAGCACGCGATCGAGCTGCTTTCGATATCACGTAGGCTAGGTGTAAATTACTACTTATGCTTCCAGGCCACGAGGTGCGCATGTCCGTTGATTATATAACGAGTGAGATGGGCGGTAGGGATGTGAACGTGCTTGGTGAATAAAAATCCCCTCAGTGCGGGCGTGTAATTTAGATTACTGAATTTGTTGTGCCAAGAGGAGGGAGGGAGGAGGGTGGAGCTGAGTGGAAAAATGGGAAATGAAATGGGTGGGAGTGATTTCTATGCCTTTTTCTTTTTGGTTACGGGGGGTAAGGGGGAAAAAGCCTTTGGTATATGTATGTATGTATGTATGAATTTATTGTAATTAAGAAAAAATAATCAATGGTTGTGATTGTGTTTGTGATTCCCGTTATCATGGGTACAAGTAAACGAAACCCCTCTTTATTTATCAAGTCCGAGACATTTGATTTAGATACCAATGTCCGCAAGATAATTTAACCTGACCTGTCAATGCATATGATGTAATGATTATGGTAATATAACGGAAAAAGTAAATGGAAAAATAACTACCATAAAATTACCATGAAAGTTACAAACAAGCATTTTTCTCTTCAATTTCCTAAATGTACAGGGCATATAACATGCATAGAAAGAACCATTTTCAAATTTGTTTAAAAAAATATTCACTAAATATCGGAGATATTTTTTCATGTTAGCGAACTGATGATGGCTACGCTGACTTTTTTCACGGTGTTTGCTCATCTTTATTCCATGGTGTGGTGGGAGTGGGGAGGGGAAGAGACTAAGGGGCCAGTCGCTAGATCAGTTAATGAAAAAAAAAAAATTATGATGGTCTGATTCATCGGACAATCACAATAATTGTTTTTCCTCTGCTCTTTATTTCGTTTTCTAAATCTATAACAAGGGCTCTTTATTTTATTAAAGTGAATCTAGAGGCAAGTGAATTTATCTTGTCAACTATCAAATTTACATTTGATAATTATCTAATTACTAATTTTTTAAACAGCACAACATTTAATGTGATTTTTTATGTTTTGGTTGATGCGTGTTTTAAAAGACACTCTTCACATGTTTGTGAGTGTACGGTGTGACAACGGTATCCTACTCATCAAAAAATGAACATGAAAATTTAATAACATCTTATTTCAAAATAAAGTTTTCTATTAGTGCAACTGCTTTTTTTTAATCTCGATGTGGACATGGATTAAAAAAAATAGTGGGCCTTTTGTTTACTAAACGACGATGCAACCTTCCGATTATACCCAGACCACCAGGGAGCAAAGATTGTGTAGACGAACACGGTTACGATTGTTCATACGGGAAGTAACAATGTGAGTAGGGTGAGAGCAGAGGAGCTTGTTCGGAATTACAAGGTCCTCCTTCAGGGGATGAAGGAGCGTGGGAGCCGTCACGTAGTCTGTGGGATCCTTCCGAGGATCTAGGCTGGTTTGTGTTGGAACAGTAGAGCCTTAAGGATCAATGAGAGGATATCACAATCGTGCACGCAACTAGGATACCACTTTCTTGATCCTTGGTGTGTCTTTTCCAGGCGTCATGACCTTTATGTTATCTGATAGGATCCACTTTACTCGCAGGGGCAAAGATGTTCTTACAAACCTCATTGTGGGAGTTTGTAATGAACTTGTTCCTTTTTGGGGGGTAGAAACTCAAAGGGAAGGGGAAATACAGTGTACTGGGGAAAACGGAGTTGGGCATAGCAGTAATGTAGAGCAATATGTCAGTGTAGGACAAAATAACATTTTAGAGTATAATGTCGGTAGAGAACGAAATTTTACATTGGGATGTAATGTCAAAGGACATAATATCACGATGAGATGTACCGATAGTGGAGAACAAAATATTACGATAGGATGTAATGATAGTGGAGGACAAAATATCACGGTAGTACATAACGTCAGTGGAGAACAGAATATCATTTCAGGAAGTGATGGCGGACAGAATGTCAATGAACGACGGGTAGCCGGTTTGAGACGCGGTGACGAAGGGGGTCAAAGTGTACATAAGAGATCGGATGACAGTGAGGGACCAGATTCCGTGATGGGGGAATTGTCCATAAAGCAATGAATGTCAATGAAGGACCAAATGTCAATATAGAGCAAGCAAATAAAAAACAAAAGTATAATGTAAGGCATGATATTGAAACTCAAAAGGTGTCAAAAATACATAATCACGAGTTTCTTAAAACCATGTACTTCAATGCTCGTAGAATTAGGAAAAACTATTTTAGCTCAGTATTCGTAAACGAAACAATTAAAAAAGAAACCAAATAACTACAGGAAAAATGGTGGAAACTATCATCAGAGATGCTATAGAACATAATTTAGAAAGTAAATGTTTGATAAATGATAGTCAACATGAATTCCGACGGAAACGTTCTTGCGTGACTAACTTACTCAAATTCTACAACACAGTCATCTCGAATGATAACAAACGTATAGACCACGGACTAAAATCTATTGTCTCCAAATTTGCTGATTATGCAAAACTGTACGGAATGACAAATAATTAATAATTTAAATCAATTAGATATTCAAGAAGATTTAGATAAACTACAGCAGTGGTCTGAAAAGTGGTTAATAAAATTTAACACAAATAAATGCAAGGTTATGCACATGAATAAAAATAACACTAAGTACAATTACAAGTTATTTGGAAATTCGTTAACAAGAGTGAATAGTGAAAAGGATCTCGGCGTAATTATCAATAACGATCTCAAATCATCTAAACAGTGTATTTCAGCCTCTGAGAAAGCAAATAAGGTTCTAGGACTGGTAGAGCGATTTTTCGACTTCAAAAATCCAGCTCTTATTAGCAAGCTATATAAATCGTTAGTTCGTCCACATTTGGAATATGCCGTTTCTTTATGGTCACCGAATATCATTAAAGAAATTGACAGATTGGAAAAAGTACAACGGCGAGCCACAAAACTGATTCCAAATATGAAAAATAAATCATACGAAAATCGATTAAACGTATGAATCTGTTTCCCTAAAAAGGCGTAGACTCAAAGGTGACTTGATATAAGTTTTTAAGATTCTACAGGTGATTGGCAACATCAAAAGTGACAAATTTTTCACACTAAATGAGAATCAGACAAGGAATAATGGTCTCAAACTGCCAGGAAATATATTCAATTTGGAAGTGTGTAGAAAAAATTTCGCCAACCGTGTAGTTAATGAATGGAATAAATTCCCTGCTGAGGCAGCGCGATGTAGTTCAGTTGGGAGCTTTAAGGTTCGTTTAGATAAACATCTAAGCAAGATGCTGTAATGCCTGCCATTTATTTTATATTATTTGTTTATTTGTTTATTATTATTTGCTTGGTTTTCATTTATTATTATCTATCTGCCAATTTATTATTTACTATTTTCCTGTTTATTTATTATTTAACTATATCTATGCAGTTATTTACTTTGTTTGTTATGTTTTTTATTTGTATTTTTATCATTATAATTTTTTCGCATCTGACCTAGTTATGGACCAAAAGGTCTCCTGTTGGCATGTTTCTCCTTTGTAAACACCTTGCATCTTTATGTGGGGCAGAGCCCTTACATGCCTAAGTGCCGCCACCCGGCAAAGTGCCGTCCCGGGGCAAAGTGCCGCTCCGGGGCAAAGTTCTCAGTGACGCCCCGGAGGAGGTGCGATCCCCGGGGTATCACACCTTCTCCTTACTGCGCAGCGACACCACAAGAGGCTGCATGACCCTCGTCAAGGACAGCCTACCCTGCAGCGAAGACACCAACCCCATGTACTGTGGAGATGGCGTGGAGGCTCATGCGGTTCTCGTGCAACGAGGCCATGAGACCTTCACCATCTACAACTTGTACAGGGTCCGTCACGCGGTCCTGGTTCTTGGGGGAAGTGACCACCCTTGCTTGGAACAGACTCCTCATCCTCGGAGGGGATTTTAACGCTCACCACCCATCTCTGTCAAAGGATTACAAAAGGATTACAAAGGCGGAGCATGCCGACAGGAGACCTTTTGATCCATATCTAGGTCGGATGCGAAAAAAAATCATATTAATAATAAAATAATAAATAAAAACTATGATAATGTAAATAACAAATAAAATACATAAATAAATGCATAGGTATAGTTAAATAATAAACAAACAGGTAAATAGTAAATAATAATAAATTGACATATAACTAATAATAAATGAAAATCAGACAGACAAATGATAACAAAACAAAAACAAATAATATAAGATAAATTATAATCATTACAGCATCTTACTTAGGTATTTATCTAAATGATTCTTAATTTATCTAAATGATTCATCCACACAGGGCCCCAATGCTGCAGGGAATCACCTAAACCTTACACTGACATCCTCCCCCCGAATCGCCTTGCTGAACGACGGCTCCCCGACCCATGGACGGGGAGGCAGGATTGACCTATCCTTGTGACTGCCACTCTCTCCTCCCGAGCAAGATGGGAGATCCACCCCGCTGTCACCAGTGACCACTTTGCCGTATGCACGTACATAAGAGGTGTGGCTCCGCCACCGGTGGTGCCACACATTCCGCGGTGGAACACATCCAAGGCCAACTGGCCTCTCTTCTCCAACGCCCTGGCGTCCTGGGCAACTGAGTACAACCCTTCAGCTTGGGACGTCGACAGCTTGGAGGCGGACCTCTCAACCGCCCTCCACGCTGCCGCGAGCGATACGATTCCACTGCAGGGACAGCCCACCCGGAGGCACAAGAACCACTGGTACTACAACGAGGAAATGAGAGAGGCTAACCACAGGGTGTGCATGTTCCGCCGCGCCTTCCGACGGAACAGGACACAGGTCAATCTTGCCAACCTCCGAGCAGCAGTTCGTGAAGCGCATGCCACGGCTACGCGTGTCAGGGTAAACAAATTTCATGAGTGGTGCGAGGGCTTCAACGCCCACACCTCCCTCTCCGAGCTCTGGCGCAAACTTCATGTAGCCACTAACAGGTCTCGCCCACGTCTAACCCATCATGCACCAACCGAAGAGGCGCAGCGGCTGGTAGAGGATTTCGCCTCTCGAACCAGCAGTGCTTTCCTGCCGCAGCGCACCGAGGAGATGCAACAACAGCTGCGGGAGGGAAAGATTCACCACGTCGGGAACGGACGAGGCTGACGAGGAATTCACAGCCTGGTCAGCTGTATGGGGAAAACAGCAGAAAGAATGGTACTCAACAGATTTCTATGGAGACTAGGTCCGTTGCATGAGCATATTTATGCTTATCGCAAGGGCACTGGTACGGCCCACAACATTGTCATCCTTCTCGCAGCAGTGAGCAGCGAGCCCTCCATCGCCATTTTTCTCGATCTGGAAAAGGGTTTTGAGCTAGCCAGTCCTCTGGCTATCCAAGACACTCTCGCTTGCAAAGGTGTGAGAGGAAGACTTCTCACCTGGATAGGCGACTACCTGTCACGCGGATCTGCGCACGTGCGTTTTCAAGGCCACATGTCGGAACCCACGGTGCTATAGAATGGTACACCACAGGGAGGGGTCCTCAGCCCGACTCTCTCAACGTGCTGATCTCCAATGTACTGGAGCTTTCCCTCCCCCACGGGTGCAAAATAATTTCCTACGCCGATGATCTGGCTCTCATCATTGCTGGGAAGCAACGATGCCACGACAGGGCATAGCGCTGCCTCGACGCCGTCGCAGCGGAATGCGTCAGGATAGGGCTCAAAATATCCCCTCGGAAATCCAAAGCAATGGCATTCGGTGTCGGGCGGGGAAAGGAACCCCTCGTTACTCAGGGATTCGCGCTGAACTGGGTCACACAATTCCAGTACCAGGGCGTATGGCTCAACAGGGAAATATCTTACCTCAGAGAGAGAATGACGGCCAGAACCACAGTGATGAGGGCCATGTGCAGAAGAGCACTTGGTGCCACACATCAAGTCCTACGCACGTACTACGTACGTACAAGCGGTGCGTTCTGTCGCCGACTACTCAGCCCCGGCTCTCCTTACTGTGGACGTGGATAAACTCCAGAGACTTGATACATGCCAGAATGAAGCGGCGAGAGTCATCCTGGGAGCACAACGGTGGTATAAAATTCTCAACCTCCAGCGGGAAGCCTCGCTTCCTCCTCTCCAACTCATGATCAGAATGCTCGGGGCGGACTTTGTTGCCCGCGCGCTCCATCCCCGCGACGAGACAGGTCTAAGTCGGGCAATCTACACCTCACTTGCACGTGCAGACACACGCAGCCAAACTCCTGGATTCCTTCCAACTGCGACAACCTCTCCTCGAGAAGGGCATACCAAAATCCCACCCGAACTTCAAATGCCCGCCGCCGTGGGCACCGGCTTCCGTGACCTTTAAATTTACGTCACTCCCGGGAAAAAAGAGCGCATGCCACTCAGAGCGCGCGTCTTGGCAAACAACGGCATCCGGGCACTGACGCGACCTGGTCATACCGTATATTTCACAGATGGCTCTGTAGAACAAAACAGCCCACACACGGCCGGAGCTGCCTTCGTCACTGATGGATACATCTTCGGCAGGAAAGTCAGCGACTCCGCGTCCTCTCTTCAAGCCGAGGCCGTGGCGATGCAGGGGCCCCTAGAACATGCCCTTGTATCCCACTTCAATTCCGTGGTCATCCACACCGACTCTCTGAAGCTGATAAGCTGCTTGCAACAGGCAGAGCCCGAAGATAATGTCCACATCCTCACCAATATCACTGCGCTCCTTTACAAATTACACCGTGCTGGACGGAATGTCATCATCAACTGGGTGCCAAGTTCCGTCGATGTACATTGAAACGACCTTGCAGACGCAACAGCTGCCGCAGCCCGCAAGCGCGCCAGTGTCGATGTCCAGGTCCCTCCCAGCAAGAGCCAGCTCCAAATTAGAACTAGGGCATTAGCACGCACGCAGTGCCACCTTCAACACAGTCTGGAGGCGCAGATTTCCCAAAGAGCAGGGTGGTACAAAAAGGTGACAGCATTTGAACCTCTAGTCCTCCCCCGCTCCACTCCCAGAAGGATAGAAAAGCTGCTTTCAGGCTGCGTCTCGAGGACCGTTGTTTCTGGCAACTTAATCCCCAGAGCACCATGGAGGACCGCCGGTGCAACCACTGCCGTGCAGAAAATGCCGACCTCCTCCACTACCTGAGCGATTGCCCCGCCACCTCTTTCCTCAGACGGGGACCACGGGCTCCCCCTGAAGGTCTTGTGAGCCGCCTCTGCCGCCTCCAAAGCCCCTATGAGTTCCGTTAGCTGCTAGAGCGTCCGCCGCCGCACTAACAGCTGCAGCCTCTCTTTGCTACTGCCCCCTATCCCCCTCTGACTAGCTACACTATTCCACCTCCTCTCCACAAGGTGTGTCTTACATAAACGTCACCGCACGGGCTCAAACAAAGACCGTGGGAGTGATACTTCACTCCCAAATAAAAAAAAAAATAAATAAAAAAAATAGTGACGCCCCCCTCCCCCATCACCACTTTCCATCTCCACCATCCTTTACTGCCTGTTTTAGCTATTGGCTTGCGAAATAAAACGTATTTCAAAATTTTTATTTAATGTCCCAATTGCAGAAAGGATAAGGGGAAAATGTTTCATGTTCTGTTGATTCTAACTCAAAATTCGTATATTATGGTAAAATATTCAGGGCTCCTTTGACATTTTTTATCATAATTATTTTGACAGCCTTATGGGCGGCATCTCCAGACTAGAATTGCCGCCCCCTTAAATGTGCCGCCCCAGAGCATATGCCCCCCCTGTCCCCCCTCCTCCCTTGTGAGGGCCCTGATGTGGGGTGTTATGGTACGCATACATGCATATGGTCTGAAATATTTCCGAACTACAATTTATACGAAAATAGAATTAACGTATGTAACGCCAATCATGTTACACAAAAAATTAGACCGGTACTATGCTGCGCTGTGTTATTATTCATGTGTGGGGATCGGCAACGTCCTGTTGGATGCATGAATGACTTGTTTTAAGATTAAAGGTCAACTGAGAAGGTTTTCAAAGAGGTGGTGAATATTTGCTAGATGTATGGCTTAGTCACTTTTTGACACTAAAAAAATAAATCCTAATGATTACGCAATGTGATAACAAGGTCTATCAAAATATCGGTAGCAGACGAACTTTACTTCCCCGATATTCGGCTGTATACGTAAGACTGACGTCAACATCGCTGTATACGTAAGACTGACGTCAACATCGCTGTTTACATTCTGATGCATCCACAAGCGTGCACTATAAAATGCCGTCTGCGTTGTCAATTTGATCAGTGATTCGACAAAATATACTGCTTTGGATGTACTTCATTTTCATTATTTTCTGAAAGATCCTGTCCACAAAAAGGAATGGATCATTCGGTGCAGACGGCACGAGTCATGGAAGCCTGGATTGAAAAGGAAACTCGGTTCGAAACATTTCGAAAAAAAAAAGGTACACTCGGTACACTCCGAGTCAACAGGAATTAGCATGAATCCCACTCTAAGATGCAACACCGACAATTTTTGTCATTGACAAGAACCCAGGTTCGGCAAGCAAACGCCGTCAAAGAAGCACTGCTATAAAAGAAAAAAGAAGACAACGCCTGGAGGCAGGTGCATCAGTCTGCATCATGTGTATATGTAGGCCTGTGTTACCTACGTTGTCACTGACAATCAATAACAAGCATGGTTAGGCTTGACTAACGATTTTTGGGCTAGGCCTAAGCAGATTAGGGGTAAAATCGTGACATAGGCTAGCTAGGGTGACAGGCATGATCATGATGGCAGGGGTTTCCATAATAGGCCTATGGCCACGTCTTGTCAATTGGAGTCAACCAAATTATTATTAATATTATTTTTTTAATTTTATTATTATTATTATTATTATTATTATTATTATTATTATTATTATTATTATTATTATTATTATTATTATTATTATTATTATTATTATTATTATTATTATCATTATCATTATCATTATCATTATCATTATCATTATCATTATCATTATTATCATATTATTATTATATTATTATTATATTATTATTATATTATTATTATATTATTATTATATTATTATTATATTATTATTATATTATTATTATATTATTATTATTATTATTATTATTATTATTATTATTATTATTATTATTATTATTATTATTATTATTATTATTATAGCATGCTCGAGCCAGAGTATCCACAGTACTTCAGTTAGTAGGGTCATTGTAAGAGGCTGGTAGATAAAGGTAGACAAGTACGTAGATAGAGAGGTAGGTGGCGAGAATTTAATTTCTACGAGTTAGATGTTTGGTAAACACAAGCAGCGAAGGAATTGCATAATCTCGCTCACCGTAATAAAAGTTGATAAACAACTGCAAGGGTACATATTATAATGCTAAGGTGACAATAATATGCTGAGGTGACTAAGCCATTCCTCTTCGATATTGAGATTGCTTGTGTAAGCAGTATTGTTTATGACGTTGTAACAGTCTTTTTGATTGGAGAAGTTTTTCTAATTCACTATCTTTAGGTTGAGTTCTACCCCCTGATGGCTCGGACTGTTCGGATTTCCCTACTTGTACTAGTTTCACCTGTTGCATGTATTGAATGCTTAACAATTGTATCTCATTCTCCAACCTATCAAAAAACTTGTTGAGGGGATATTCATCATCCAAGAACCCTATTATTCTCTCTCTGGTCTCCCTTGGTAACCCCTGCCATAGTTTCCTCTTGATTGTTTTATCTCTTTCCAGAAGCCTCTTGTAAGGGAGCCTAGTTTCCACTACTGCGTGTTGACACTGAAATCTTTGAACGAAAACTTGAGGGGCTCTACCTAATCATACCTCTTAATCATAATCATAATCTTGCCAAGCCTCATCTAGATTTACCTTCACATTGACAAGAGTGAAAATGAGGAAGACGGTAGAATATTGCAAAAAGCTCTAGATGCTATTTTTGCATGAAGTCAAGAATGGAAAATGAAGTTCAGTACCATAAAATGCAAAGTACTGGAAATGGGCAATAGTGGCAAAAGGCCATCCTTGAACTATTCCTTGGGAAGTAAACACATTACAGAAGCAAAAGATGAGAAAGACTTGGGAGTGTTGATAAAAGACAACCTGTCACCTGACAGACATATCAGCAGGATTGTGGGAGAGACATGGAACTACTGCAGAAGATTAAGGTGGCGTTCCATTATATGGATGAAGAGATGATGATAAAAATGATCGAAACCCTGATACCTCCAAGAGTAGAATATGTATCAGTACTATGATCCCCACACAGAGTGAAGGATATAAGCAAGTAGTCTTTCGTGTGGGACGGTATCAAAACACACACACACACACACACACACACACACACACACACACACACACACACACACACACACACACACACACACACACACACACACACACACACACACACACACACACACACACACACACACACACACACACACACACACACACACACAAGCCAAAGAACCGGGGTTCGATTCCCCGGTCGGGCGGAGATAAGATGGGTTTGTCTCCTTTCACGTGTAGCCCCTGTTCACCTGGCAGCGAGTAGGTACGGGACGTTAGTCAAGGAGTTGTGACCTTGCTGTCCCGGTGTGTGGTGTGTGAGTGGTCTCAGACCTACCCAGAGATCGGCTAATAAGGAGCTCTGAGCTCACTGCCGTAGGGTGGTGTCTGGCTGTCTCGACAGAGAGACTGCAGCAGATCCGAGGTGAATACACACACACACACACACACACACACACACACACACACACACACACACACACACACACACACACACACACACACACACACACAAATGTATATATATACATACATATATACATATATATATACATATATATATATATATATATATATATATTAGTGGTGGATCCAGGATCAAAATTTTGGTGGGACTAACCTGAATTTTGTAAATATAGATGACGCTTTGGGGGGAGTAATCTGAATTTTGTAATTATAGATGACGAATACGATGATTATGAATATGAAATACATTATGTTCTCACTTTATTTTTTCAGAATATTGAGCATGTACCGGTGCACACGTGGCAGATTTCTCGACGTCTACAATGGGGTAATGAAAGAACAAATTTGGAGGGTAGGAGCTTCACCCCCATTAGCCCCTCCTGGGTCCGCCACTAATACACACACACACACACACACACACACACACACACACACACACACACACACACACACACACACACACACATATATATATATATATATATATATATATATATATATATATATATATGTATATATATATATATATATATATACATATGTATGTATGTATGTATGTATGTACACACATACAAAGATGCCATACGCAGTGATGACACAATTATGTTAATTTTGACTATTTCCCTTTCCCCTCAGATTACAGTAAACATTTTTTTTTTTTTTTTGCGCATGGGTGCCGTCTGACTTAAAAGTAGTATCGGCAACTAGCTTGGCTGCTCAGATTAGAGAAGAAATGCCTGATTGTCTCACAGGTCTGCACTGCTTTACTGGGCGCGAGTGCCTTCTAAGGGAAGGGGAAAGTGTAAAAACTAACTCAGAATACCAACAGCGTCTTACATCCTTTGGGCAGTCATGGAGCACTGTTCAGATTTCATCAGCTGATCTTGAAGAATTTGTTTGCCAGCTCTATGGAAAGGAGAAAATGAAAAGTGTGAATGCTGCAAAATACGAGATCTTCAGGCTGCAATTCAAGATTGGCACTACACTTCCCCCAAACCAAGACTCTTTGCTATGTCATCTGAAAAGAGCTAACTACCAAGCTGCCATTCATAGAAGAACTTTGCAACAAAACACAGCTGCACCAAGTCCAGTTGGGAATGGCTGGAAAGAAGAAGACGACATTCTTACTGTAACATGGAACTTAATGCCATTTGGTCCTGAAACGCTTCGAAAATTCATAGCATGTAGTTACAAGAAGTCAGGCAGATCTGGTAACAGATATTCTTATAGGGATCATAATATGCACAGAACTTTGTGGCTATGAAGATTGTTCTAATCAGAAAGAGGATGTCCGTGGCGATGACAAGGAGAACATGGGCATTGGTACTGCTAGTGATTGTGAGGAGGATCAAGTTATGAAGACATACCAGCTTTAACTGAGACAAAATTAACCACATGTATTAGCGTGTTTGTGACTGGTGTCCCGTGAGCTATATATTCGGCACTGAAATGCTGGAGAACATCACTTCATGTGAGGTTTGTTGGGGGGGGGGGCTCAGTTCCTGTTGACTAGTCCTTCGTAATTGTTGCTAATATGATACACATTGACTATATATTACCTTTTATCGAAAAAACATTAATACCGTTTGTAGACCGAAAAGTGTTGCATTGCTTGCTATGGAAAGAACAGCCTAGGTTGATAATAATTTGTTAGACTAGATAATTTGACACTATAAGTACGACTCTTGTGAGGCTCTTGTCACCATATAAACTTACAAGTGCCGATCACGCACTACGCTGTGACAGGAATTTGCACTCAACTATATGGATACAGTCATCATGGAAAATATTTTGATGGACTCCAGTTCGACATATGAATACACTTACTGTATACATGCACACACACACACACACACACACACACACACACACACACACACACACACACACACACACACACATATATATATATATATATATATATATATGTATATATATATATATATATATATATATATATATATATATATATATATATATATATATATATATATATTGCTTTGGGGGAAAAACCTTTGGTATATGTATATTTATATATATATATATATATATATATATATATATATATACATATATATGTATACATGTATCTAGGGCACAGGTTGTCACGGAGACAATTTTGGTTAAAATCAACCGCGCTAATAGATTTAACTATCTTCAGTTGTATTTTCTTGAGTTTAAGGAAGGATTTCCTATCAACTTCATTCAATTTATGAACGAAATCATCCATGATGAACGGAAAAGGAAAAGCGCTGGAGAATGCCGATAAATTCTATTAAAATTGAATGAAGTTGATAGGAAATCCTTCCTTAAACTCAAGAAAATACAACTTAAGATAGTTAAATCTATTAGCGCGGTTGATTTTAACCAATATATATATATATATATATATATATATATGTATATATAATATACATATATATATATATATATACATACATATTTTATCAACCACGATGGTGGTGACGTTCTCTCCGCATGAGTTCATGTCCTCGGGTGTACCACGTTTCAATTTCTGCATGCGCCTAGATGGCTTAGAATTAAAGTGCATTGTGGTTGATAAAAATGTATATCTAATCACTGGGACCCATTCAGTGTTGTACACACACACACACACACACACACACACACACACACACACATATATATATATATATATATATATATATATATTTATATATATGTATATATACATATATATATATATATTTATATATATGTATATATATGATATATATGTGTGTGTGTGTGTTGAAATATGTAAGACAGATGAGTGGATGGGTGGTGAGATAAACACAGGGAACCGTTAGGGATTTATTCTGACGTTTCGTCCTTATCAGGACTTCTTCAGAGTACATAGTTGACAAGTTTAATTTATAAGTAGAGTACGTTTCAGTTTTATTATTTTTTTGTGCTAAATGTACTTGTATTGGGTGATGATGTTGGTTTTCTTCTGCAAATGAACTGTACCATATCCACTCTCTGGTATATACTGATTCTTTTAAAGATATATACCAGGACAGAAGGGATTGGTGTGTTTTATAGAAAAAACAGCAATGCTTTTTTTTGGTATTCTTGTAGTTCTGTGTACTTGATGTTATCACGACTACATGAGCAGCCTACAGGCCCTACATGACCCCTTTCCAGCAGGGAGCAGAGAACTGATCACCGACATTCAGTCCTCATGAAGCATTCAGAAGAGAGAGGGACACCAGTCACACTGCACTGGATCCCAAGCCACATTGGCATCACAAGGAATAAAAAAGCAGATATTCCAGCCAAGGCAGCAGCCAACAAACCTGGGATTGACCACAAAGTGACAGCCAACTGAAGACCAAGATTTACAAATATATCCGTGAAGTCTGGGACAGACAGCTATGTGAAGAAACCATCACCTCTAAGACTGCCAGGTGGTACCTTTGAACATAAGAACATAAGAATAAAGGAGACTGCAAGAGACCATAAGGCCTACACTAGGCAGCTCCGTATCCATCACCACCTGTCATCCCCATCCATAAAGTTGTCTAATAATTTTTTAAAACAACTGATAGTTTCAGCGCTTACTACATGGTTACTAAGTTTATTCCATTCGTCGACCACCCTATTAGTAAACCAATTCTTGCCTATTTCCTTCTTAAATCTAAATGTGTCCAGTTTATACCCATTACTGCGAGTCCTGCCCTGTTGTTTTATTATGATGACCTTGTTTGCTTCACTCTTGTTATAGCCTTTGATCCACTTGAACATTTCTATTAGATCACTCCGCACTCTGCGTCTTTCCAGAGAGTGTAAGTTTAGGTGCCTAAGCCTCTCTTCGTAAGGCAAATTTCCGAGTCCATTTTGGTAATTCTTCTCTGTACTGATTCTAGTGTATTTATGTCCATTTTGTAAGTCACATGTGGGAAACCAATTCAACTGCCGCTCAACATCGCCAGGAGCAAAGAGACCACAATAACCCGATTGCGACTTGGCTACAAACTTCCCACCGGAACAACAACAACACCCCGCGTGTGTACTCTTTGCGATGAGGTCTTCAGCTGCACCCACTACCTTACCAGCTGCCCAGTCACCTTAAACGCTGGACAAAGACTCGAGAACATCCTACCAGCAGAAGACAGACCACATGACCCAGAAGACATTGCCACTAGCATTCTTCGTCACTCAGCAAACAGACTGCACCTACCATTACTAGTTTTTTTTTTTATCTCTGATCACCCACTATAACAAGACATCAGAATCATGACTAAAATCGCCCACCGGATGACACCACAGAACCACAGGTGGGTTGCATGAAGAAGGTCCCACATTCCAACAGTGGAGGGATCATCATCATGTCTACACTCCTACTGAAGAAGCAAAACGATCTGCGAACTGTCTTGTTTTTTCTACAGTGTTTTGTTTTTGGTTTTATTTTCTGTATTGCGCGTTTTATTTCATCAATATAAGTTCCCATAGTCTACTTGAAATTGACTTCTTCCCCTCTCTTTTCCATAGAAATCTACTTCCCGAAAACTTACGATAGAAATTAATTTCTAATTCATTTGCTGTCGTTTTCAACAAAATATGTTTGAAATAGAATCTCATGCCACGTTTCACGAATATATATATATATATATATATATATATGTATTTATATATATATATATATATATATATATATATATATATATATACACACACACAAAGGATTACAAAGGTGGAGGATGCCGACAGGAGACCTTTTGGTCCATAACTAGGTCGGATGTGTAATTTTTTAATAATGATGAAACAAAATATTATAAATAATAATAAATCAAATAAATGCGAAGGTATAGTTAAATAATAAACAAAAGGTAAACAGTAGATAATAAATTGACAGATAACTAATAAGAAATGAAAATTAAGCAAATAATAATAAACACAAACAATAACAAATGAACAAATGATATAAAATAAACAGCAGTCATTACAGCATCTTGCTTAGGTGTTTATCTAAATGAATCTTATTAACTACACAGTTGGTGAAGTTATTTCCACCCACTTCCAAATTAAGTCTATTTCCTAAGTTTGTCATTTCTTGATCAAACATTTTGTATATCTATTGCTACCATGATTGTTCTCTATGGTGGTACTTCCTTGTTAATTCCATCCAGCATTAGCTGCTTGGTATCTGTGTCCTTGAAAATGTTTGATGGAAGTGGGAGATGAACATGTTGTTTACAGATGACACTACACATGTGGCTAAGTCTGAATACAGATAGAAGCAGTTGGTGTTAGAGTTTGAGAAGGTGTGTGAAAGGAGAAAGGTCAAAGTAGACATGGGTAAGGTGATGAAATGTGGTAGGATGGGGAAAGTATGAAGGGTGAAAGACTAGAGGAAGTGGAGGGCTTCAAATATAGATATACAAATAGATACGAGGGGATGAATGCAAAGATAAGGTTGTACATAGTTGTGCTCACAGTACTACAGGTATATGGTGTGAGAAATGTGGAGGCGAGGCAGAGATAAAGTGGAAAAAATTGCTGTACACACACACACACATATCTGTTGAGATATTGTGACAGGTTTGAGGAAGGAGGAAGAGAAAGACACGGGTCTAGGGCCGAGTTTATTCCTCTTCGGTTTTGCTTACAGCTTCTTCATCCTATATATGTATGTATGTATTCAAGAAGATTTAGATAAATTACAGCAATGGTCTGAAAAGTGGCTAATGAAATTTAACACAAGTAAATGCAAGGTAATGCACATAGGTAAAAATAACAGTAAGTGCGATTACAAGTTATTTGGAAATTCGTTAACAAAAGTGGATAGTGAAAAAGATCTCTGCGTAATTATCAGTAACGATCTCAAATCATCCAAGCAGTGTATTTCAGCCTCTCAGAAAGCAAATAAGATTCTAGGACTGATTGCGCGATCTTTTGATTTCAAAAGTCCCTCACTCGTTAACAAGCTATATAAATCGTTAGTTCGTCCACATTTGGAATATGCTGTTTCCGTATGGTCACCGAATCTCATTAAAGACATTGACAGACTAGAAAAAGTACAACGGTGAGCCACAAAACTGATTCCTAATATAAAAAATAAATCATACGAAAATCGACTAAAATATATGAATCTGTTTTCCCTAAAAAAGCGTAAACTCAGAGGTGACTTGATACAGGTCTTTAAAATTCTAAAGGGAATTGACAACATCAAAAGTGACAATTTTCACATTGAATGAGAATCAGACAAGAAACAATGGCCTCAAAATGTCCGGAAATAGATTCAATTTGGAAGTAGGTAGAAACAACTTCGCCAACCGTGTAGTTAATGAATGGAATAAACTTCCTGGCCAGGTAGTGCAATGTAGTTCAGTTCGAAGCTTTAAAAATCATTTAGATAAACACCTAAGCAAGATGCTGTAATGATTATAATTTATTTCATATTATTTGTTTTTGTTTTGTTATCATTTGTCTGTTTTGATTTTCATTTATAATTAGTTATATGTCAATTCATTATTATTTACTATTTACCTGTTTGTTTATTATCTACC
>NC_134777.1:35122727-35145227 GCF_046742065.1 Oratosquilla oratoria | reverse complement strand
AAAAGTGGCTAATGAAATTTAACACAAGTAAATGCAAGGTAATGCACATAGGTAAAAATAACAGTAAGTACGATTACAAGTTATTTGGAAATTCGTTAACAAAAGTGGATAGTGAAAAAGATCTCGGCGTAATTATCAGTAACGATCTTAAATCATCCAAGCAGTGTATTTCAGCCTCTGATAAAGCAAATAAGATTCTAGGACTGATTGCGCGATCTTTTGATTTCAAAAGTCCATCACTCATTAACAAGCTATATAAATCGTTAGTTCGTCCACATTTGGAATATGCTGTTTCCGTATGGTCACCGAATCTCATTAAAGACATTGACAGACTGGAAAAAGTACAACGGCGAGCTACAAAACTGATTCCAAATATAAAAAATAGATTACACGAAAATCGACTAAAACATATGAATCTGTTTTTCCTAAAAAAGTGTAAACTCAGAGGTGACTTGATACAGGTCTTTAAAATTCTAAAGGGAATTGACAACATCAAAAGTGACAAATTTTTCACATTGAATGAGAATCAGACAAGAAACAATGGTCTCAAACTGTCCGCAAATAGATTCAATTTGGAAGTAGGTAGAAACAACTTTGCCAACCGTGTAGTTAATGAATGGAATAAACTTCCTGCACAGGTAGTGCAATGTAGTTCAGTTCGAAGCTTTAAAAATCATTTAGATAAACACCTAAGTAAGATGCTGTAATGATTATAATTCATTTCATATTATTTGTTTTTGTTTTGTTATCATTTGTCTGTTTTGATTTTCATTTATAATTAGTTATATGTCAATTCATTATTATTTACTATTTACCTGTTTGTTTATTATCTAACTATACCTATGCATCTATTTATGTATTTTATTTGTTATTTACATTATTATAGTTTTTATTTATTAATTTATTATTATGATTTTTTTCGCATCCGACCTAGATATGGACCAAAAGGTCTCCTGTCGGCATGCTCCGCCTTTGTAATCCTTTGATATCGTCACCTTATATTGACATTTCACTGAAATGTCGACAGAAAACGGTCGATGCAGAGTCGTTCTAGCTAAAAGTAGCCATGGAAGACTTATTCTCAAGGTTCACTTGAATGAACTTTCTAACAACTAAAATACTAAGTGCATTTCATAAAACCTCGTCTTAGCATCCTTATTATAGTCAAAGGACAGACCTAACCTGAAATCCATCCCCACTTTTTTTTTTTCTTCTTGCTTATGGAAGTCCGTCGCAGATGACGATAACCTCACTCCATGTCTTGATTGATGATAGATGAGTAGAGATGTGTCAATGTTTTTGTGACTTCATTTGAATTCAGTTGATGGCTTATTATGGTCAGTGGACTTTTTGATGGCTAATTAGTCCAATTTTGGACTTGCAGATGTGACCACAAATGTTACAAGGGAAGTGCCCTTCTGCATTTTGTGGAGCATGACGCAAAGACGTCGTTGTTTGTTCTGCAGTCCTGTTTATATTGGTGGTCATTTGTTCACTTCCTTGGTGGCAGATGTTACGCCAACCTTGTCTGTTGGAGGCCAGGTCTTCAAGATTTGAAGGAATGATAGCACATTTTTTCAAAGTCGTTTTCATGTGATCTTTATAACTTTTTCGGGGTTTTCCTACTCTGCAAGTACCTTCAGCTAATTTGCTATAAAGTATCTTGAGGGGGAGTCTGTCTGCAGGCATTCGGATGGTGTGACCCAACCATCTAAGTTGACGATGAGATATTATAGTTTCAGTTGGGTCAATACGTGCTCTGCTACGAATTTCTGCATGTGTAACTCTATGCCACTATTTCACACCCAGTATACGATGGAGGCAGTTGGTGTGAAAAGCTTCCAGTTTTTTCAAGTGACGTCGGTACAGCACCCATGACTCGCTTCCGTGCAACAGTATGGATAGGCAGACCGCTTTATATACAGAGATCTTGGTGGTGATGGTGAGGTCTCTGTTCATGAAAACTCTATGAGATAGCCTCCCAAAAGATGCAGAAGCTAGTCCGATCCGCCGTTGCACTTCACTTGTGAGATCATTTGTGTTGCTTAGGACAGATCCCAAGTAAGTGAACTCTTCTACGTTTCTTAGAAGCTGGTGGTTAATAAGGAATTCGGGAGCAGGTGATTGACATATTGAGGACTTCCGTTTTCTGAACATTAATGGCTAGTCCTGATGGAGAATAGGCTTCAGCTACAGCATTGATAGTTCGTTGTAGCCCATTTGGGGAAGAGATAACAAAAGCTGTGTCATCCGCATATTGCAGTTCATGTATTGCCTCCGCGGTGACAAGTGTCTTGGATTGCAATCTTCGTAGGTTAAATAGACTGCCATCTAAACGGTAAGAGCTGTGGACGCCATCTGCAGGGCTGATGTTCTGCTTACCTGTATCAGCAAACCCTTGAATTTTCCTTGCCAATCTAATCCACCATTCATTTTGGATTGTTCTTATCAATAGTTGAACCTTTGACCTAGTTTCTGCAAAGCTTGTTCGTGTTGGGACACTTGGGTTGTTAATAGCTGCTTGATGAGCTTTCCTTTTTTCTTCAAGTAATCGGTGGATGTCTGCTGATTGTTCGTCATACCAGTTGCGATGTTTCCTCTTGGTGGTGCCGAGGATACTTTTTGCAGAGTCAAGGAGTATGTTGCATATGTGGTCCCACTCTTGGTTTAGACCTTCTTATGGTGGAGGAAAGACAGGTTGATCAAGGTCTGACAGACGTGTTGTTGAATTTTCTTGAAAAGAGTTTCGTTTTACTGGGTCGCTTAGGGAGTTTAGGTTTATTCTTGAATGCGTTGGTTGGCGGTGTGCAGGAGGACGTATTCGGAGCCTCAAGGTTGTTCGGATGAGGCGATGGTCATCTCATAGCTCTGGTTATCTCAACATCACGCAGATCTTTGCGCCGAACAATGGCATAGTCAAGGATATGCCATGTTTTTTATCTTGGGTGCATCCAAGTTGTCTTGAACATGTCACGGAGCTGGAAACAGGTGTTGGTGATAGCTAGATCGTGTTGTGAGCAGAAGGTCAGCAGACGTAGTCCATTATCATTACACTTTCCAACACCGTGTCGTCCAATAACCCCTTCCCAGAGATGGTAACTGCGACCAACTCTTGCATTAAAATCACCGAGGAGTATGATTCTGTCATCGCGGGGAATTGTTTGGAATAGGGAGTGGAGCTGTGCGTAGAACTGTTCTTTAACTTCTTCTGCATCCAATGTGGGAGCATAAGCACTTACTAGAGTTGCATACCGGCTATTTGTCAATGGTAAACGCCAGCTCATGAGCCTTTCACTTATTCCTATGGGGCTCTGTGGAATAGAGGGTAGCATAGATGTTTTGACGGCAAAGGCTACACAATAATTGCGCTGTACTCCTTCAGGTATGCCTTTCCAGAAGATGGTGTAGCCTTCCCCCACTTCTATAAGTGAGCCCTCTTCAGAGAGGCGGGTTTCACATAGTGCCGCAATATCAACTCCATACCTTCTTAGTTCATGTGCAATGATGACTGTTCGACGGTGGGGCCTGTCATTGTTTTTTAAGTCAAGTAGGGTGCGCACATTCCATGTACCGACTGTTAATTCTTGATTATATTTGCAGGACCGAACAAAAAGGGTTGCTACGACGAGCTCGGCTACCCGTCCGTGGGAAACGGAACAGGTAATTTTTAGGTCACCTTTTATAGACCCTTCCCCTTGTGGGGTGGGCGATGCGGATCCTAAAAAGGGCCGCCCAGCCACCCTGAGAGGACCTATCAGAGGCCACTGTTCCAATTTCCTGGCCTACTGATGACCATCACCTCAGGGCCGCCTCACGTGCAGGGCAGGAGCTAGGGACGTCCAGCTGCAACCTATGCCTGCCCCCATTGCTCAGTCCCCATCGCTGGAGGTCTTTTTAAGTGAATGATGATGATGGCAGATATATGAGAGACAATGGATAAGTTGAGAGAAATAAGTTCAAGGTGACATGGAGTGAAACTTGTGCCTGCGATATTTTAAGTGGAAAGAGGGTGATGCACACACCTCAGTCCACTGACTTGGCAGCCCGGCAGTTGCCCTAGTGGCAGGGAAGTCCGAGACGACTGGACTGTCGTTCTGTTGCAGGGTGCTATCTTGGATGGTATCGAGTTACCTTAAGCCCCCTGGAGGCGCCGGCGCTCACACACTAGCGCCAGGTTGTTGGCCTGGTTATACCGCCAGGAACTCGGTCGCTGGACATGCATTTAGTAAAAGCAGGGGCACCACGAGCAGGTAGCAAGCCAATAGTTAGGAGGCAGAGGCGAAAGTAGTCGCATGCACTTACAGCTAACTTAACATTAACCTTATAGGGCAGTATAGACTATGTATTACGCATGCACTCCCAATGCCTGGTGGAGTCTCCGTACTCCGTACTCCACCAAATATATATCAACAAGCCCATTCACAACCTTGTAGACGTTAGGTTATAAAATTTGTCTTACGCCAGATGGTTTCATTCTAGGTAACACAAGACGATTTCATTCAGCCGAGGAAAACCTCCAGGTATGTTATGGGTAAGTCCATTTACCCACTCGAGGGATTTCATTCTGACTAGCATCGGATGTTTTAATGTTGTAGAAATCATCATAAGAATGTCTGGCTCCGTTCCTTTCTTCTTGTGAGGTTGGGTTGCATATTACTTCTGGCTGCCACCAAGATTCTTTTTTTTTTTTTTTTTTTTAACCAATAGGGATTTGGTCTATTTCAATTGACTCCAGGATAGAGTTCATGAGCCATATGTTTGTCCGAAGACTGGGCGCCGGCCGGTTCTTTCCTAGACCTTGCTGCCGATTGGTCAGTGTTCCCATGACGTCACACTCGTATTGTCGACCTCACTAGATACCAACTTCTGATTCACAAAAACTAATCTTATAATCATTATCATTATAATTATCATTATTATGACGGGATTCTTGGTTTCGTAAGTTAGGATGGTCATATTCCTTCAGGGTTGCTACTTTTTCACCATTCACACACAACCATACCAAGCCTAATTGTGCTTGATGCGATACGAAGAATAGTTAATCCTCCATTAAGACTGACGTCTACTTGTATGTGGACACACTGCTTCTAGACTCGCCCCGCTCTTTCTAGATCTGTTGGGCGAGGGAGGCGGCACGGCGGACTACGTAAAGTAGAGAACAAAGGTCTTTCACATAATAGCCAAGTCGTCATAAATCCACATACGATAATAAGGTGACTATAGAGAGGGAATGTCGTATACAATGCAGGAAAAGATTGACGACAAAAGTAATAGTCGACACCGTGTCAACCTCCTAACTCACCTTCCTTTCCCCTGCCCTTTCCTCCCTCAAAGCCTCATTTACACAGAAGTTGAGAGGCAAGGTAAGTGTGCAAGTTACGTACTACAATTTATATTACCTGCTGTGTGTAACCATTTGTTTGACAAAAAAGTAATAGGAAAGTTACTTTTTTTTTTTTTTTTTGTCAAGCAAATTTTTACACACGGCAAGTAACTTGTAACAAGTAACTTGCACGTTTAACTAGCCGATGACCACAGGGGGCTCCGAAAGATGCGACAGGTTGCACCACCAGATGACCCAAATACCAAGCGAAGTGCAACACCCAGTCACCATTAGCATCACCACACCACTCATCGGACATTCCTGGTTGGTGAAAAACAAACAAACCATAGATCTCAGACTTTTAAATTATACACTTTAGGAAGACATAAATATGATTTAAAAAAGAATAGATTATTTCTTAACTTTTTCAATTTTAGAAAAAGCATTTTTGATATACAATTTAACTTTTACCCGAATGAAAATTCTAAAATTTGAGATAACACGTTTTATGAATACTTGACCATGAATTGCAAAGTTTTTAATGAATGTTCTTTATAATTTCAGTTTTAAAGACAAGTTACTTAACATATATATATATATATATATATATATATACACACACACACATATATATATATATATATATATATATATATATATATATATATATATATATATATATATACACACACAAGCCACGGGCTTCGCCGGGGGCTTGGCTGCGCAAACAGCGGCCTACGGCCGCAGCTTTCCGCGCTCTAATCCCTCGTTTTTCCCTTCGGCCTCGGGGCGGAACCCCAACACGGGATCCCCAGCACGAAGAACGCGAAGAAGAACGCGAGGAAGAAGAACGCGAAGAAGAACGCGAAGAAGAACGCGAGGAAGAAGAACGCGAAGAAGAACGCGAAGAAGAACGCGAAGAAGAATGCGAAGAAGAACGCGAAGAAGAACGCGAAGAAGAACGCGAAGAAGAATGCGAAGAAGAACGCGAGGAAGAAGAACGCGAAGAAGAACGCGAAGAAAAACGCGAAGAAGAATGCGAAGAAGAACGCGAAGAAAAACGCGAAGAGGAATGCGAGGATGAAGAAGAAGAAGAAGAAGAAGAAGAAGAAGAAGAAGAAGAAGAAGAAGAAGAAGAAGAAGAAGAAGAACGCGAAGAAGAAGAAGAAGAAGAAGAAGAAGAAGAAGAAGAAGAAGAAGAAGAAGAAGAAGAAGAAGAAGAAGAAGAAGAGGAACGCGAAGAAGAAGAAGAAGAACGCGAAGAAGAAGAAGAAGAAGAAGAAGAGGAACGCGAAGAAGAAGAAGAAGAAGAAGAAGAAGAAGAAGAAGAAGAAGAAGAAGAAGAAGAAGAAGAAGAAGAAGAATACCACCTGACCCCGACTTACCCAAGCGCTTTTTCAAGAATATTTTTAGGACAAAGTGCCACCGTAATACCACCAGTCCCCGACTTCCACAGCGTTTTTTAGAAGAATATTTTGATTTAGACTTATACATATATATATATATATATATATATATATATATATATATATATATATATATATAAATATATATATATATATAACTGTATATATATATATATATATATATATATATATATAATTTTAATATTTAAGATAGTTTTTTTTTTTAACTTGGATATAATTTAGTCCTAAGGTACTATGATAAGTACATAAAAAGGGAACTAGAAAGAAAACCTGTATAGAATGTAGACATTAAGTCAAAGTTCATTAGGAAAAAAGATGAGGGAGATAAGAAGCGAAGAAAAATCGAAAAAACTGCAACTATGGTAACATACAAACAACAGTTGGTGATCGTCTTTTCAAATTCTCAAACGTGGGCGAGAGAGAGGCCTTTTATTTTCATTTTTATAAGAATCTAGCGTTTATAATTTGATGACACTCTTCAGCATTCATACACACACACACACACACACACACACACACACACACACACACACACACACACACACATCATGGCGCTGTGGTTAGAGCTCTGGCCTGCCACTACGGAGGTCCGGGTTCGATCCTCGCCCGGGGCTGAAATAATATCAGTATCGCAGCGCTGAGGGGTGTTACTCCAACTCTCGTGGGCGGGGAGTTGGGGGTGTGTGTGTGTGCAAGGTCATAGCATTACCCATAGATCGGACCTACGAGCTCTGAGCTCTCTTCCAGGAGGGAAATAGCTGTCGATCACGAGTCCAACACGTGATCCAAAGACCAAGTGAATACACAAGTGAATACATGGACACGGAAAGAAAATCAAGAAAGACAGCTATAGAAGAGATCTGAAAAAGAACAGCTTTCCCCACAGAGTAATAGACAGTTGGAACAAATTAGATGAGAAAGTGGTGTGTGCAAAAACAATATATGAATTTAAAAATAGTTTAGATAAAATGAGATATGAAGACGGGACATCACGAGCATAGCTCCCCTTCCCGTAAAATACAACTAGGTAAATACACACACACACACACACACACTCACACACACACACACACACACACACACACACACACACACACACACACACACACACACACACACACACACACACACACACACACACACACACACACACACACACACACACACAAGGTCGGGCGGAGATAAGTTGGGTTTGTCTCCTTTCACGTGTAGCCCCTGTTCACCTAGCAGCGAGTAGGTACGGGACGTTAGTCAAGGAGTTGTGACCTTGCTGTCCCGGTGTGTGGTGTGTGAGTGGTCTCAGACCTACCCAGAGATCGGCAAATAATGAGCTCTGAGCTCACTGCCGTAGGGTGGTGTCTGGCTGTCTCGACAGAGACTGCAGCAGATCCGAGGTGAATACACACACACACACACACATGCTCACACACACATACACGTACGTCGGATTCACGGCGAAGATTGGAACTCCGGAAAAGAAGTGTAATTTTTGTGAACCTCAACGACGAGGGAGTACCTTTGTTGTATTAACAGGGAAGGGGGAAGCTCGTGGTGTAGTGGGAAGGTGAAAAAAAAGGAGAACGAGAGTGATTACTGAGGAAAATGGAAGGAAATGAGGAAGGGGACTAACGGGCCCCGGATATTAGGAGTGGTGTAAACAAACGGGGGTGGGCAGAATACACAGACGAGGAACAACAAGGAAGCAGAGGTGTCAAAAGCAGAAATATAGATAATAACAGCTCAATGAAAAGAGAAGATAACTGCTTTTATGGATTTAATGAAGGAGGAGGTGACAACCTCCCCCGATTAGTAAATCTAAAGGAGAAACTATTAAAAAAAAAAAAAAAAAAATGAACGAAGAATGGAAGGTTAGGTTTAACCAATTACAGTTAGTTACCCAAAGAGTTGATAAACTGGAAGAACTAAAGAAGGAGAATCAAAACCTAACTAAAGAAATAGAAGAAATAAAAAGACAGTTAAAAGAAGTAAAAGATGAGAATGAGGAATTAAAGAAGAAGAATAGAAAGAATAAAGAGTCCATAGCAAAAGAAGCACAGGGTTGAAGAAAAGACCAAGAGAACAAAAAAAATGTATTTACAGATACAGTGAAACAACAGATGCAAGAACAAACTAAGGACACAGTTATTAAAGTGATGAGAGAAAAGGAAAATATAATAAGAGACTTAGCGGACAAAAAGAAATGTATAATTATAGTAAGGATGGAAGAGAAGTATAATCCAAATAGAACCACAAGATTAAAAGAGGAAAAGGAAAAGGTAAACAAGATATTAGAAGTAATTCAAGAGGATGGACAAGAAACAAGGAAAGAAATTGAAGAAATATATAGACTAGAGAAATACAATACAGATAAGACCAGACCAATTAAGATAAAATTCAGGTCACAAACGACAGTAGAGAATATCTTAGCAAAAACAGGGAAACTAGCAGACAGGGATCAATATAAACAGGTATGGATAAAAAGATAAATGAATAAAGAGGAAAGAGAGGATGAGAAAACAAAAACAAAATAAACGAGAAAAGAACAGAGTCAGAAAAAGAGAAATTCTATTGGAGAGTACTGGATATGAAAGTGAGGAAATGGTTCATAGCAGAAAAAAAAAACGGAAAGGGAACAGAAAACATGATGGGAGTTTGCAGAAAATTAAAAGTGTCTTACACAAACATAGATGGTTTAATAACAGGCTTCAACGAATTGAATGATTACCTAAAGGAAAAAGAACCGGACATAATGGGTATTGTAGAGACAAAATTGAAAGGTCCACTACCATCCAACAGCACATCCACAGTATAGCCACTTCCTTTAATCGGCGCCCCCCCCCCTCACCCTCCGTCCCCTCATGCAGAAAAAGAGAAGACGGAGAGAAATCCCTTCGAGCTGCGTCATAATATTATTCACACATATTCCTCAGTCCTCCATCCCCCACCCACTCCCTTCCATGCATCACAGCATCATCCATACATAACCATTCTCCACTGACCCCTATCTTCTGTCTTCTCACTTCCTCCACAGACATTCCCCTCTTTCCCAAAGCCCTTCTCATCCCATCCAACCTTCTCATCCTTGGTCGTCCCCCTCATGTTCATTCCCTCCACCTCTGCCTTCCACACCTCTTTTACTAGTCTTTCTTCACTCATTCTTTCCATGTGTCCAAACAATCTCAATACTCTTTCATCAACCCTATCTCTCAACCCCCTTTCACCTCCACTCTTCTCCTTATCTAACTTCCTTAATCCTACCTCTGATCCTGCTACAAGCGCAGTCTCGTCAGTAAACAACAACTGTGTTATCTCCCATTATTCTCCTTTTTTGTTTAACCATTTCCAATCCCCGGCACACTAACTTTATCTTTATCTCTTGCATCACCACATCCATGTATAAATTGAATAGCCAAGGCGACGAAGTCCCACCTTTACCTCAAACCACTCACTCTCTCCATTTCTAATTATAACACAGATTCTACTACTCACGTAAAAACACTTGACTGTTCTTAACAGCTTTCCTCCTATCCCATGTATCTGCAATACCTCCCACAGTGCCTTCTCGTCTACTTTGTCATAAGCCTTTAACAAATCCATAAAGGACCAAAAAATATTCTTAAATTTTCCTAAAACTTTCTAACATGCCTTGACATAAAAAATTGATCCATGCAATCTCTACCTGTACTAAAACCACACACACACACACTATATATATATATATATATATATATATATATATATATATATGTGTGTGTGCGTGTGTGTGCGTGTGTGTGTGTGTGTGTGTGTGTGTGTGTGTGTGTGTGTGTGTGTGTGTGTATTCATTCACTTGGTCTTTTTGGATCACGTGTTCGACTCGTGATCGACAGCTATTTCCCTCCTGGAAGAGAGCTCAGAGCTCGTAGGTCCGATCTATGGGTAATGCTATGACCTTTCACACACACACACACACCCAACTCCCCGCCCACGAGAGTCAGAGTAACGACCCGAAGCGCAGCTGTACCGAAATTAATTTCGGCCCTGGGCAGGATTCGAACCAAGCACTACGCGCACCACCATGCTAGTAGTTCATCGTTCTACCAACTGCGCCACCGAGTCGTGTGTGTGTGTGTGTGTGTGTGTGTGTGTGTGTGTGTGTGTATAAATATATATATATATATATATATATATATATATATATATATATATATATATATATTTATATAAATATATATATATATATACGAATATTTATAGGCAGCAGGTTCTCCTGTAAGCATATTTTGTTAAAAAATACAGCGACTTCTGTATTTATGATCTTGTTGACACTACTTTGCAAACTGCAGATTTATGCGTGGAATTGAGCACAGAAATATTACTACCAAAAGGCAAATGGGAACGTTCTTAATGTATTTACGACGTTTCGTACACTTTGTACATTTTCAAGTGATATTGATTACAATAAAAAGACATGTTTATGTATTGAAAGAATAGGGTTCATGGTGCGGGGTGAGGTCACATAAAAATGATCAAGGGGGAGGAATGGTGATGGAACTCCGTGGGGAGGTGGAACTCCCACGGAGTTCCACCATCCCACAAAGTTCCACCATCCCACTGAGTTCCACCACCCTTGATCGTTTTTACGTAACCTCACCCCGCACGATGAACACTATTTTTTCAATATGTAATCATGTCATTTTTATTGTAATCAATATCACTTGAAAATGTAGAAAGTGTACGAAACGTCGTGAATACATTAAGAACGTCCCCCTGTGTTTTACTATGCCTTTTAGCAGTAGTATTTCTGTGCTCAACTCTACGCATAAATCTGCAGTTCGCAAAGTAGTGTCAACAAGATCATAAATACAGAAGTCGCTGTATTTTTAACCATATATATCTATATATATATATATATATATATATATATATATATATATATATGTATATATGTATATGTATATATGTATATGTATATATATATATGTATATATATATATATATATATATATATATTTATGCATGTATATATATATATATATATATATGTATATATATATATATATATACATATATATTTGGATGATGGAGAACATAAACACGGGAAGGCTCGGAACCCTAAACACTCTAACGTTTCGTTCGCGTAGAACTTCTTCAGAGAGTGTATATAGAACTGCAATTGAAGTTTATGCACTAAATCTAATTATCTTTTCGGACACTTGGGAAAGGTCGTTTTTCTGGCGTGCTTTAGAATTAAAATACTAGTTTCTTTAGCTAAATTGATCAACCCTCCTCGATGATTCGATGAATTATTAGTTGAAATATATGCTGATTCAACAATTCTTCTAGTGAATTTATCAAAACCTTTATGTAGCACTTCAGCTTCTCTCCAGTTTGGTAAATGATCGAATTTTTCCGCATGAACTACTAAAGAATTAGATGTCCTATGTGCTTTTATGTCGTTTTTATGTTCATAAATTATTTTTTCTAATCCTCTTGACGATTCGCCAAAATAAGCCATTGAGCAACTATTGCACGGGATTTTGTATACGACGCTGTTTTCGGAATTGGTTCTCTTTTCAGAAGTCTTTATTAAATCACCTATCCTCTTGTTAGTTATTTTAGCTATGTTCATACCTGATTTTGTTAAATATTTGTCTATTATTGGTGACGTTTCTGAGCCAGGTACTGATATAAAATTTGTATTATTTTTATCATTTCTCTCTTTCTTTCCGCGATTGTAAATATTTATTGCTTTTCTTTTGTAAGTGCAACTTTGATTGTTCTTAATCAATTATAAGTTTCTCCAAAAATCTTATTTATATGTTTCTCAGGTGACATATTATTCATAACAATGACTCCCAGGTCTTTTTCATTTTCTACTTTTTTTATTCCTTCTTCTCCCAATTTATATGCTCTTGTTATTCTGTTTTTGCTTTTTCCAAATTCCATTATACTACACTTTTTTGTATTGAACTCCATCTCCCACTTCCTACTCCATTCCTGTACTTTATTTAGATCTCTCTGTAGTGATTCACAATCTTCTTCAGTTTTCACTCTTTTCAGTAGTTTTGCATCATCTGCAAAGAAGCTCATATAGCTTTCAATTCCTTCATCCATATCATTAATATATATAGCAAACATTATTGGGGCCAGAACTGTTCCCTGCAGAACACCGCTTATTACTTCATCCCATTTTGAGTGCTGGTTTCTTATCACTACTCTCATTTTTCTTTCTTGCAAAAAGTCTCCCATCCAATTTAGTAGTTTGCCCTGTATTCCTCCTTCAGTTTCTAATTTCTTAAGCAACTTCTTATGTGGTACTTTGTCAAAAGCTTTCTTTAGGTCTAGAAATGCACAGTCCGCCCATCCATCTCTTTCTTGTATTATATCTATTAGCCTTGAATAGAAACATATTAAATTGGTGACGCATGATCGTCCTTGTCTGAATCCAAATTGCCTTGGATTTAACACTTTGTTTTTTTTCTAAATATTTTACCCATCTACTTTTGATAATTCTTTCACAAATTTTTGCTATTGTACTTGTTAGAGAGACTGGTCTATAGTTGGTAGGTTCTTCTTTATTTCCTCCTTTATATATAGGTACTATATTTGCTTTTTTCCAATCTTCTGGAACTTTTCCTTCTTTCAAGGAACTATTTAGTATGCTATGTATTTTGTCTGCCAGTTCATTCCTGCATTCTCTCAGTATCCAGTTTGCTATTTCATCTGGTCCATGCGATTTTCTGACATCAAGATTACTCAAGTGTGTTAATATTTCATTCTTTGTTACTTCTATTTCTTCCATAGGGGGGACTTTCTCTTTCCATTCGTTCTCTTCAGATTGTATGTTCTCCCTTGTAAACACTGATTTAAAATGTTTGTTCATAATTTCCGCCATTTCCATTTCCTCAGTGTATTCAACTCCCTCCTGTCTTAATTTCTCCAAGTCTTGTTTGTTTTTCAGTTTATTGTTTACAAATCTGTAGAATAGTTTTGGTTGATCTTTACACTTTTCTATGATATCTTTTTCATATTTTCTCTTTTCCTCTCTGCACGTTTGTACATATTCATTTCTATAACAGGTATATATTTTCCATTTTTCAGGTCTTCTGTCTTTTTTCCATCTGGTCCAGGCTTTGTCTCTTTTGTCTTTTAACTCCCTACAACTTTTGTTGTACCAGCATTTTATATATTCTTTTTCTTGTTTTTGTCTTGGGACATACTTTTCCACTCCTTTTTTGTACATTTTTGTCAAAATATTCCATTTCTCTTCTACTGTTGTTTCTTCTTTGTATATTTCTTCCCAGTTTTCCTTTTGAAAGAATTCTCTTATTTTATCAAAGTTTGTTTTTTCATACATCATTCTTCCTTTTCTATATTGTTCATTTCTTTTCATATATTTTTCTTCATTAAGTTCCAGTTCAATCAATATGTGGTCACTTTTACTTATTGGTGTTTTATATTCAATTTTGTCCACTATTCTAGGTTCGGATGTAATCATTAGGTCTAGTCTCGATGGCTCTTCTTCATTTCTATTCTAGTGTTCTCCTGTATCCATTGTGTCATTGTATGGTCAGTAACCATCTCAAGTAGAGCGTTTCCCCATGAGCCGTCTCCACCCTTTACTGTCATTTCTTCCCAGCAGATTTCTTTGCAATTAAAGTCGCCCATCATAACTATTTTTCCTCCCTCTTCCATTATCTTGTTTAATGTTATCTTTGTGTCCTCTAACATACTTTTATGTTCACTCTCTTCCCATGAGGCTGTTTTCGGGGGCACATAATTTATCACAAACTTTCTGCTCTTCTTATCTCTATCTTCTACTTCCATCATTATCATCTCTACTGTATTCTTTCCATATGTGACACACTTCACGTTTATATCCTTCTTAGTCAGGAACATAACTCTACCCCCTTCCTTTTTCACTCTGTTTCTAATCCAATAATTATATGCATCATGTCCTACACTGTTGGGTGGTAGTGGACCTTTTAATTTTGTTTCTACAATTCCCATTATGTCTGGTTCTTTTTCTTTCAAATATTCATTCAGCTCATTCAATCCTGTTATTAATCCATCTATATTTGTGTAAGACACTCTTAGTTTTCTGCCACTTCCATTGTGTTCTCTGTTTCCCTTTTGTTTTTCTCTTGTATGTCGACTTTCTTTAGTTTCATATTCACTACTCTCCAATAGAATCTCTCTTTTTCTGACTCCGTTCTTATCTCGTTTTTTTCCTTAGCTTCAAGTCTTTTCTGTTTTTCTTCCTCTCTTTCCTCTTTATTCATTTCCCTTTTTATCCATACCTTTTTATATTGTTCACTTGTTGCTAGTTTCCCTGTTTTGGATAAGATATTCTCAGCCGTAGTTTGTGACCTGAATTTAATCTTAATTGGTCTGGTTTTGTCTGTACTATATTTCCCGATCCTGAATTTCTCTTCGATTTGTTTCATTATTTCTGGTTCATCTTCCTGAACTAATTCTAGTCAATTTCTTACTTTTTCATTTTCCTCTTTGATTCTTGTGGTTCTATCTGGGTTATGTTTCTCTTCCATTCCTAATATAATTATACATTTCTTTCTGTCTGCTAAGTCTCTTACTATATTCTCCTTCTGTCTCATCACTTTAATAACTGAGTTTTCAGTTTGTTCATTCATTTGCTGTCTGATTATGTCAGTGAATGCAACTTTGCTATTTTCTTGGATTTTTTTTCCAACCCTCCTTGTTCTCCTTATTATTCTCCTTTAAGACTTTATTCTGATCTTTTACTTCTTTTAACTGTTTTTTTAATTCTTCAATTTCCTTAGTTAAGTTTTTGTTCGCCTTCTCTAGTTCTTCCAATTTTTCAACTCTCCGTATAATGTTGTTAACATGACCGAACCTACGCTCCAAGTCCTTGATTGTCAGTCGAAATATTCTCATCACTTTCTACTGTATTGCTCTTATCTATACTTCTAATCTTTACATTTTTATTAGACATTTCATCGTCGCTCAGCTGGTCGGGGGGCCGTTTGTTTACCTTTCGCCTGTCTGCTTGGGCCAAGTCCTCTCCTTCCTCATTTCCTTCCATTTCCCTCAGCAATCCCTCCCCTTCTCCTCTTTCCCTACTTTCCTACTACCCCACGAGCAATTTCCCCCACCCTGTAAATACAATAGGCACTTCTCTTTGCGTTGGGATCCACGAAACTTCAATTTTCTTCAGAACGTCTTCTAAGCCGTCCGTTCGTTGAAGTGTGTGTGTGTGTGTGTGTGTGTGTGTGTGTGTGTGTGTGTGTGTGTGTGTGTGTGTGTGTGTGTGTGTGTGTGTCTATATATATACATATATATATACATGTCTATATATATACATATACATAGATGTCTATATATATATATATATATATATATGTGCATATATATATATATATATATATATATATATATCAAGGACTACTATTACACAGGACGTGCGCACCCAGACCCCTGGGTCCGCTAGCGGAGGCCATTGCTTTCTTTGTAACCTAACATTTTATATTGGACAAATATATCAAAACTAGAAACCTAACATTGTATATAGGACAAATATATCAACTATTGACTTATTCAATCCAGTATAAGTTAATATAAACATTTGTAGTCAAATAAGAAACTATTCTTAAGGCACTGTTATGCTTTGAAATGCCAATTTTAGCCGGACTTAACAGGTATTATTGTATGAGGTTAGTGGACACCAGGGTTGGCGATTTTTTTTTTTTTTTTTTTTTTTTTTATCTCTTTAAAAATATAAAAAAAAACTTTTTTTTATATAAATCAGATTTATTTGGTTTAAATGGATTTTTTTTTTTTATAAATTCTAAATATTGTGGGATTGCTATCTGATATGCGATCTGATTGCTAAAGGACATTTTTAGCATATCAATATAAGGAGCAGTGTTATATAGACTTGCCACAAGTATGCAAGGAACGGTATATCACTGTGCAGCCCACAACAAGTTTCAACAAGATTCTTTTTGAAACTTGTTCTAGATAAGCAGCTTCTCACTGAGTCAGTTGCTGCTTTGGAATCAACCAGGAAGGATGTCTTCTGGACCTGGCAAAGTGATTCCTTCAGGCAGAAAAAATGATCCTGTCTGGAATTATTTTGAAAATCTGCCAACAACTTCTGGCAAAGGGTACCGAACTAAATGCAAAGACTGCAGCCAGGAACTACAGGGCATTGTGTCAAGATTAAAATCTCACAGAGATAAATGCCAAGGTCAGCCACAGCATATAGAAGAAGAAATTGATGACCCAGGTAAATAATTTTACTTATACTGTGTGCATTTCTCCCTTTTCATACACAACTATATAAATTTGGTGAACAATGGAGAGCATGTGCAATAAAAATGTGAAGGTCTAAAGAGATGATACTTCAACTTTATTACTTCTAAATTTGGGTAATGACTATATCACTATAATATACTGTATCCACTCAGCTTTGGGGCCTAGATGATTGTTATTCATTTCATTCAACATTGTGTAATATATTTCATAGGTTCCATTGGAATTCAGCCCACATGGGATTCAGCCCAGAGGGATTTAGCCTAACCTAACCCAACTAACCCATTATTTTTAGTGAATTTAAAAGTGGACTGAATCCTGTGTGGGCTGAATTCCAAGCCCACCTATTTCATATCCTGTTAATTATTTCCAAATAATTTAGTGGCTTGTGTGAATATGATCATTATCTAAAAAAAATAACTACTGTACTCAAAAGTAGCCTAAATCACACTGTATTCATTCATTTATAAATTATGCAATATGTTAAATTTTTCTGTTTCCATTTCAGGATCTGTATCAACAGCTTCAATCCCTTCATCATCGGCTCCACTTGAATTATCTGCAAACCTGACTCCACCATTAAAAAGGTCACTATCAGACTCCTCCACAGGCGCCACCTCTGCGAAATAATTTTTATCTAAAAGAAAGTCATCAACATCTCTGGACAGATTTATCATAAAAACTTCAGCCTCTCAAAAGGAAAATCTCGACAAAGAAGTTGCAAGAATTATATTTGCTACAAATTCACCATTTCGTTTTGTTCATCATCCTCAGTTTCTCAAGATGGTTCAGAACCTGAGGCCAGGTCATATTCCTCCATCCAGAAAAGATATTACTGATAAGTACTTGGATCTTGTGTATGAAAAGGAATATAAAAAGTGTGCAGATGACCTGAATAATAAAAATGCATGTCTTTCAATTGATGGGTGGTCTAACATCCATAATGAGCCCATAATATGTGTCACTCTAACAACATCCACTAGTCAGATTTATTTAGTTGACACAGTAGACACATCAAGGAAACCTCACACTGCTGAATATCTTCTACAACTTGTACAAAATTCGATCAAGAAGGCTGAACAAGATTTTGGTTGTCACATTGGAAGTGTTGTGACAGACAATGCAGCAAATGTCACCAAGATGAGAAAACTCTTGGAGAAATCGAGCGAACCTGAGCATACCGTCCTCACATGCGGCTTATACCGTTCCTTGTATACTTGTGGCAAGTCTATATAACACTGCTCCTTATATTGATATGCTAAAAATGTCCTTTAGCAATCATATCGCATATCAGATAGCAATCCCACAATATTTAAGATCTATAAAAAAATATATTTAAATCAAATAAATCTGATTTAAATAAAAAAAAATTATATCTTTTAAAAAGAAAAAAAAACACCAACCCTGGTGTTCACTAACCTCATACAATAATACCTGTAAGTCCGGCTAAAATTGGCATTTCAAAGCATAACGGTGCCTTGAAAATAGTTTCTTATTTGAATATAAAAGTTTATATTAACTTATATTGCATTGAATAAGTCAATAGTTGATATATTTGTCCTATATACAATGTTAGGTTTCTAGTTTTGATATATTTGTCCAATATAAAATGTTAGGTTACAAAGAAAGCAATGGCCTCCGCTAGCGGACCCAGGGACCTGGGTGCGCACGTCCTGTGTAATAGTAGTCCTTAGTATACATATATATGTATATATATATATATATATATATATATATATATATATATATATATATATATATATATATATATATATATATATATGTGTGTGTGTGTGTGTGTGTGTGTGTGTGTGTGTGTGTGTGTGTGTGTGTGTGTGTGTGTGTATGTCTATATATATATATATATATATATATATATTTTATATATACATGTCTACATGTATACATATTTATGTATACATATATATATGTGTGTGTGTGTGTGTGTGTGTGTGTGTGTGTGTGTGTGTGTGTGTGTGTGTGTGTGTGTGTGTGTGTGTGTGTGTGTGTGTACATATACAAGACGCGGGCTTCGCCCTCCCCGGCTTTGCCGGGGGCTTGGCTGCGCAAACAGCGGCCTACGGCCGCAGCTTTCCGCGCTCTAATCCCTCGTTTTCCCCTTCGGCCTCGGGGCGAACCCCAACACGGGATCCCCAGCACGAAGAAGAACGCGAAGAAGAACGCAAAGAAGAACGCGAAGAAGAACACGAAGTAGAATGCGAAGAGGAACGCGAAGAAGAACGCGAAGAAGAATGCGAAGAAGAACGCGAGGAAGAAGAACACGAAGAGGAACGCGAAGAAGAAGAAGAACGCGAAGAAGAACGCGAAGAAGAATGCGAAGAAGAACGCGAAGAAGAACGCGAAGGAAAACGCGAAGAAGAACGCGAGGAAGAAGAAGAAGAAGAAGAAGAAGAAGAAGAAGAAGAAGAAGAAGAAGAAGAAGAAGAAGAAGAGGAACGCGAAGAAGAAGAAGAAGAAGAAGAAGAAGAAGAAGAGGAACGCGAAGAAGAAGAAGAAGAAGAAGAAGAAGAAGAAGAAGAAGAAGAAGAAGAAGAATACCACCTGACCTCGACTTACCCAAGCGCTTTTTCAAGAATATTTTTAGGACAAAGTGTCACCGTAATACCACCTGTCCCCGACTTCCACAGCGTTTTTTAGAAGAATATTTTTATTTAGACTTATATATATATATATATATATATATATATATATATATATATATATATATATACATATATATATATATGAGTGGTAGGGTGGTGAGATAAACACCGAGAACCGTTGAAGTTTTATTAACTGACGTTTCGCTCTTAACAGAGCTTCTTCAGAGTGTACAAACATAATCGGGAAATCAACAGTTATATATCTTACATCATTCCGCGTTCCTTCCTTAACCCACCCCCTCCCTCCCTCTCGTACCCTTCAGCTCCTGTAAGATCATCCAGCCGGACATTTTGGACAGCTTAATAAAACCATCACGATGGTTACAGCAGGGCTGGGATGCTATAAAAGCTGCCTCTACTATTTTTTTTTTTTTTTTGTCTAATCCTTGTTTTAATATTTCCACTCCGTCCCAGTTAGGTAAATGTCCGTATTCCTCCGCATGAATCACCAGTGCGTTTGATGTTCGGTGGGCCCTCAGGTCGCTCTTGTGCTCATATGTCCGCTTGTGTAAGCGGACATATGAGCACAAGAGCGACCTGAGGGCCCACCGAACATCAAACGCACTGGTGATTCATGCGGAGGAATACGGACATTTACCTAACTGGGACGGAGTGGAAATATTAAAACAAGGATTAGACAAGAAAAAAAGAAAAATAGTAGAGGCAGCTTTTATAGCATCCCAGCCCTGCTGTAACCATCGTGATGGTTTTATTAAGCTGTCCAAAATGTCCGGCTGGATGATCTTACAGGAGCTGAAGGGTACGAGAGGGAGGGAGGGGGTGGGTTAAGGAAGGAACGCGGAATGATGTAAGATATATAACTGTTGATTTCCCGATTATGTTTGTACACTCTGAAGAAGCTCTGTTAAGAGCGAAACGTCAGTTAATAAAACTTCAACGGTTCTCGGTGTTTATCTCACCACCCTACCACTCATTTTGTCGTCCATTCCTCAATATATATATGTGTGTGTGTGTGTGTGTGTGTGTGTGTGTGTGTGTGTGTGTGTGTGTGTGTGTGTGTGTGTGTGTGTGTGTGTGTGTGTGTGTGTGTGTGTGTGTGTGTGTGTGTGTGTGTCTGTGGCGTAAGTGGAGTAGGAAACGCAGGAGTCTTAGTCTGAGTTTATTCCTGACTAGTTTCTAGTTTCGCAGGTAGGCATACCTTCGAATCTAGTCAGGAATAAACTCAGACTAAGGCTCCTGCGTTTCCTACTCCACTTACGTCAACCTGTCAGAATGTCTCAACATTTTATACATATATATATATATATATATATATATATATATATATATATATGTATATATATATATGTATAATATATATATATATACATATATACAGGGGAAAAAATATTTTTATTTTCCAGAGGCATTTTTCATTTTTTTTTTTTTTTTTCACCAGAGCCATTTTTTAATTACCAGAGCCATTTTTGATACTTCCAGAGCCATGTTTTTGCAGGTTCGATTTCCTTCAAATAACTCTTTTTTTTTTTTTTTTTAACAAATCAGCCTTTAATTTTGGGGGGAGTGGGATGGGTGGGGGAAGAATAAGATACATGCAAATTTACAGGTTATTATTTTAATGTATTGATACAAACATGTCAAATTAGTTAATGGATTTCAATATGATGCAAATTCCTGAGTTTCCTTAAGTTGTATAAGATCCACTTGCAGAGTTTTGTAGAATAAAATTAGTAGTTTCTGACTTTCTGCTGTTCTGCATAGTACTATGCAGGTCTTCTATGATAGCAGTACAAGGTCACTATGTAATTTTCATTACTTGATATTAATCTAGTTATAGCAACATAATAGGTTAAACCTGTTTATATGATTATTTGATTAATCCATTAGCATGTAGTTCTCAACTTCTCATTCTCAATGCTCAGTTTACACTAGCTCTCTTAATCAGTTTTACTCACTCTTTAACTCTTGCACTTTGAATTTTTGATGATTCGATCCAGTTACTGTCATTTAGTCAATGGTGCATTGTACATGTAGTCAGCGCGTTGATTGGGCAGCTACCTGCATGCAACCAATGAACTTCCCTGCATACAGGTGCCATGCAATTCCCAACTAGCGACATTATGTAGCACGATAGTCGTGTAAAGTCTAGTGAACATGTACTGGTATACGCGCGCATGCAGCTGATACGAAGCTAGGCTAGGTAAGCCATTGAACTCTAGCAGCTATACCGCGTACACATACGTACATCAACAAATTAAAGTTGATTGATCCGTTGCGTTAATGATATCGATTGATAATGCAATGATTGATCACGGGTAAGTTGTGTTTACTCTGATCTTTTCATCAATGGTGATGGGATTCAGGGATTGCCAAATGATGGATAATGCATGAAGAACGTTGAATCTTGCCGCGGGAGCGATTTTTTTTTTTTGGGGGGGGGGATCGCTCCTGCTATTGGATTTGCGAGAGCGACATTGGAACTTTCCTGAGCGAAATCGCTCGTCGCTCCCGTGTATTTTTTTCGCTGTGTGTGTGTATATATATATATATATATATATATATGTATATATATATATACACATATATATATATACACATATATATACATATATATACATATATATATATATATATATTCACACATATATATACATGTATATATATGTATATATATGTATATATACATGTATATATATATATATATATATATACTTATATATATGTATATATACATGTATATATATATATACATGTATGTATATATATATATATATATATATATATATATATATATATATTTCTAAACAGAAATGTAGTAGCACATTTGTAAATAGCGCACAAGAAACCCACA
>NC_134777.1:35110227-35117727 GCF_046742065.1 Oratosquilla oratoria | reverse complement strand
TCCTTCTAGCTCCCCCCAACCTTCTATTCTTGTCTGATTTACTGTCTATTATTCTGTCTTTCCCTGTCTGTATCTCCCTACAATTTCTTCTCTATCTTTTTCTTTCTTTATTCCTCACTTTGTCTTTTTTCCCCTCTTTCTTCCCCACCCATTTTCTCTGCTTATTGGGATCTGTAGTTGTAAAAAGTAATAGCTGGCACCTACCCCGGCACCCTTCTTTAAAGCCAATGGAGGCACTCTCGTGGCAGTCGGCGGGGATCTGTGAGTTGTGGGACATCGCTTCCTGACACAACGTTTCGCCCCCAAGACGCCCAGGGGAGTCTGGTCCAGGTCCCCGCCAAAGGTAACCTTCTTCCTCTCCCAATATTATCGCTGGGATCTCGTTCACGACACGAGTAACTATCATTGAGAATATGGCGGAAAATACTGTCGTTCTCCAAAGGAACTGCTCCATCGCCTCCCATCCAGTTTTGACGGAAGAAGGCGATCTCGTGAACTCCGTTTTGAAAAATGATATGATGGTTGAGGTAAGTAGTGCATTATGTCTTGTTTCAGTAACGAAACCTGTGATATACGACAATGTGGCGACATCAAGCATGTGCGAGTTTCTTGATATTCTAACATCGCGACTTTACGCAATGGGATACTGGCTGGGCATACAAATCGACATATTATTGAGGACGCGTGAATCAGACATCAAACGCCAGAACTATGAAATGACATCTGTCGTTTTTGTTGACAGACTAACATAGTTACAAAGAATTACAAAGGCGGAGCATGCCGACAGGGGACCTTTTGGTCCATATCTAGGTCGGATGCGAAAAAATCATAATAATGATAAACAAATAAATGAATAGATAAAAACTATAATAATGTAAATAATAGATAAAATAAATAAATGTACAGGTATAGTTACATAATAAACAGGTAAACAGTAAATCATAATAAATTGACATAACTAATAATAAATGAGAATAAATAAAACAATAATAAACAAACGGACAAATGATAACAAAACAAATAAACTAATAATGTAGAATAAATTATAGTCATTACAGCATCTTGCTTAGGTGGTTATCTAAATGATTCTTAAAGCTTCGAACTAAACTACATTGCACTGCCTCTGCAGGAAGTTCATTAACTACACGGTTGGCGAAGTTGTTTCTACCCACTTCCAAATTAAATCTATTTCCGGACAGCTTGAGACCATTGTTTCTTGTCGGATTCTCATTCAGTGTGAAAATTTTGTCACTTTTGATGTTGTCAATTCCCTTTAGAATCTTAAACACCTGTATCAAGTCACCTTTGAGTCTACGCTTTTTTAAGGAAAACAGATTCATATGTTTTAGTCGATTTTCGTATGATTTATTTTTGATATTTGGAATCAGTTTTGTAGCTCGCCGTTGTACTTTTTCCAATCTGTCAATGTCTTTAATGAGATTCGGTGACCATACGGAAACAACATATTCCAGATGTGGACGAACTAACGATTTATATAGCTTGTTAATGAGTGATGAACTTTTGAAGTCAAAATATCGCGCAATCAGTCCTAGAATCTTGTTTGTTTTCTCAGAGGCTGAAATACAGTGTTTGGATGATTTGAGATTGTTACTGATAAAATTACGCCGACACCCTTATCACTATCCACTTTTGTTAACGAATTTCCAAATAACTTGTAATCGTACTTTCTATTATTTTTACCTATGTGCATTACCTTGCATTTACTTGTGTTAAATTTCATCAGCCACTTTTCAGACCAATGCTGTAATATATATAAATCTTCTTGAATATCTAATTGGTTTAAGTGATCATTTGCCATTCCGCACAGTTTTGTACCATCAGCAAATTTGGAAACAGTCCATATCATTATTTTATGACTGAAGACTAGTTCATCTTCACTTTGAAATTCTGCTCTCCCTCCTTTCAGCTACTTATCTTCAATCTTTCCTAACGCACTTTTATGAATCCACTTCTGATACGCGAGTTTCCGGAAACTCAACGAAAGAAAGGCAGCTTATCGATGATAAAATACAATCTTTATTGTCACGTCAATGCACTATGTTCACGGCAAAAATCACTCGAATTATAAGAGGATGTAAACTCTATATAGAAACACACCATAAAATTGTGTGGTTCTCAGAATCGTGTCAACGCATGCAAAAGATTGTCCCATTCTGTGTAGACACCAGGAGCTTCTGTTCGTTCGATAGAGCAAATCCCGAACTGAAAAGGGTCCCCTTTATTTATTCATTCATTTATTTTTTATTAGGGTTGTTTTGCTTCGAGCTGTAAAGTACGAGGCTGATAAGTGAACCTACTTACACGTTTACCCAAATATGATGCCAGAAGGTAGGAGGATACGTGTTACCCATCATTGGCTGTGGTAGGATAACAATCGCACCGAACAAAATGTACCCAAGACCCCTGAGCCTACTTCTCAGATCCCTAGGATCGTATGGCAATGGTTTTAATAAACAGGCATTGAGTGCTACGTTTCGAAAGTGTTTCAAGGAGCCATACCTATTGGACATTTCTTGCGAACATCCAAATACTATGTAACAATGACCATATTTGACTAATGCCAAATGCGATCGTAAGAAATGTCTATAGGACCTTCGGTCGATACTAAACGCTCGAAAGTTCAAATGGTTGCCGATGATAAAAGTATTGATATTTTCTATCTGTTTCGACTTGGGCACTGCCAAAGCCCACCAATATGTTTGACAACCTCTTCCCACCAGAGTGGCTCTTTTATTTTTATTTTGGCGGCTGACAGTCCATGTCATTTGTCGACATGACACCCTCGGTTACGTAAGTGCTACAAGCTATACAGATGATCTCCTCCCGTACCGTCGGAAACGAAAGGATCGATTTAACTCTGTTGTAGTGTGTGACTTACAAATTCAATGTGATTTTATACAGGGACATGATCCGGTTTGAAAGGAATTAATGAGCGTTGTGTTAGTTTCGTTGTTGCCATAACAATATAGGTGTGAGATCCACACTCCTCACTGCTGCAATTGTATTGGTAGATAGCGTGGTCTTCCTGTAATAGTGTCCTGGTGATGTTAGGTTGGTTGCGTATTATCATTTGGTCTGTTTTCTTAGCTTTGTAGTATATCATGAGTATAATACGCAACCAACCCAACATCACCAAAATGCCATTGCAGGAAGACCACGTTGTCTATCAATACAAATACAGCAATGAAGAGTGTGGACCTCACACGTACATTGTTATGACAACAACAAAACTAACACGACACTTAACATGCCATATATCCAACGGATCCATCAAGTCACATCATTCCACCTCACACAACCAAGCATTAACAAGATAGGATCTAACAAGGAATCAGATTCCCGTCGGGTACTGTTCGTGGAAGCCATCATCTACATAAAAGCTAACCAACCTAGAGTCAACATCCAGATCGAGGAACTTCAGGCTTTGCCTTCTATGAACCAATTGGACCCAGGCAAATCAAACACATTCGGAGAGGTCACACAAACATCCCCTAACTCTTTATTCCTATTGGCTTAGATAGGATGACCATCAACGGGAAACACAACCACCATGCAAGTGGGTCCGCCCCACACTATCACACTCATACTTCCTTCACTTTCTAAACTTTACCTTCACCTATTGCCCCCAACCCTCCCCCTCTTGCTCCCACACCTTCTCACTTCACTATCACCATTATTTGTATTTTTTCTCATCATATTGCCCAGAAGTTGGAACAAGGAAGTTCCAAAATGTCGCAATATTTGGAGAGATACCGAGAAACATCAGCGATGTAGACAAGAAGTCCGTGCACTGTAGAGAATCTACACGCAATAGCGAATCCTCTTTAGCCTTCAGCCTCGTGTGTCAACAAGAGAATGTACTACACATAGACACATCTATGTATACATTTTTAAGTGCTTCCTTCAAGATGGTTAACGATTCGATAGATTTGATTTGTCACGATACTGGTATACATGTGGTTGTCAATCCTTGATTTACATGGGATTCTGGTTAATACAATGTAAATGAACAAATATTTTATGTGCAAACCAAGAACATTGATCACAAATTAGCTGCCATGTTTGACAAACCAAAACCGTCAAATTTTCAAATTATCAATACTGCACATTGTCTCTATTGAAAATCTGAATATAAGTTGTTTTGCTTAGATAGTATTTGAGTAAACCCTAGGATTTTTTTTAACCTTGACGGAACTGAGATGCCGCAACTATTTCCATTTACTGAATTAATAAGCACTGGAGGGAAGAGTTATTCTAATGTATTCACCCAAACGATAACAAAGAGGGTGGCATGTTTCTACAATAATTCAGGCAGTGAAAGAAGTAAAACTAAATTCTCCAAAGTTCAAGCTTACGCAAGGCTTACTATGAATCAGTAGTGAATTAATTCGAACGCAGGCCCAATCCATATCAAATAAGACAGGGAACAGTTAATCTGTATTCACCACATGACGATGGCGAAAATTAGTACTGTATATACATTTGCTTATATATATATTATATATCCCGATGTTGATGGCTTAGAATAAAAGTGTATTGTGGTTGATAAAAATGTATCTGTTCACTGGGACTCATTCAGTGTTGGACATATATATATATATATATATATATACATATATATATATATATAAATGTATATATATATATATATATATATCTGTGTGTGTGTGTGTGTGTTAACAGTATATACGGGCAGGGGATTTTCTCTTATAAATACTTCATTGAAAGTGATGGCTAATTATGCATTTATTTTTTTTAATGTATTTTCCATGTCTTACTATGAACTTATGTGCCTTTGAAAGGAGGTTCATGACTTCACTGTTGGTGGTCATATTTGCTATATCGCGATTTCGGGTTCAAGACCCTTCTTTAGTAGCTCTTAGTTATATTCTATCTGCTCAGGATAAGAATTATTCCAGTGTTATGTTTAATTATTTTACTATATATACTTAAATTTCTGTACTTGATCTTCATTGGGAGAGGTCACCTGGAAGAGTTTACCTGGTAACTCAAGCAGTGATGAAATGTCACGTGCTAGGGGAAGCATACGACTTCGTGTTGTAACAAAATGTCCTGTGCTTGGGATTGTGGCGTTTTTGTTTCGGCTTTGATTTGTGGGGTTATGCCTCATGCTTAGATTTGTGGTGATTTGTCTCATGCTTGGGAGGGCCCTAAGGTCATCTGCTTGTATATTTAGATTTGGCCTCAACTCTGATGTATAATGCCTCTAAAATTGGGAGGCGTCTGTTATCTGTACATATTTCCAAAATCTCGGAGTTTTCTTCGAGGATACTTCTTGTTAATATTGTGCCATGGACTTCTCTTAAAATATTTTTAGGGTCTCCTGATGTCAGGTGGTATGAAAGGCGACGGGATAACCTCATTCTCGTCATGCCAATATAGGTGGAGGGGAAGACTTTACAGTTCCCTCGTGCACAAGTAAACCTATAGATGACATGTGATTTTTGAAGTTCCTTTCTCTCTTGGTGGGGGCTGTTTTTAAGAAGGAAGTGGCTGCTCTTTCTTGTCTTATAATAGATCACCAAGTTTATTATTTTCTTTGAGTTAGTTGGTTTGGTATTCCTCTTTACAATATGAACTTCAATATCTCTAAGTGTAGTGTGTTTAACGTAGGGCTACACAACCCCGAAAATAGATACAGCTTAGATAACACGCTTGGGTGTTCTGGTGAGTCCGGACCTCAAAACCAGGAAGCAGTGCATTAGCGCCAGAAATAAAGCTAACAGCGCATTAGGCTTCATTGCTAGGACGGTAATGAATAGAAGTGCAGAGGTAATTATTCAACTCTAGCGATAGTTAGACCCGTCCTTGACTATGTGGTACAGTTTTGGTCTCCGTCCTACAAAATGGACATCAATTCACTAGAATCAGTACAGAGAAGAATGACCAAAATGATACATGGACTCGGAAATTTGCCTTACGAAGAGAGGCTTAGGCACCTAAACTTGCACTCTCTGGAAAGACGTAGAGTGCGGGGTGATCTAATAGAGGTGTTCAAGTGGATCAAGGGGTATAACAAAGGTGAAGCAAGCAAGGTCATCATAGTAAAACAACAGGGCAGGACTCGCAGTAATGGGTATAAACTGGACAAATTTAGATTTAAAAAGGAAATAGGCAAGAATTGGTTTACTAATAGGGTGGTTGATGAATGGAATAAACTTAGTAACCATGTAGTAAGTGCTGAAACTATCAGTTGTTTTAAAAAACGATTAGACAACTTTATGGATGGGGATGACAGGTGGTGATGGATACGGAGCTGCCTAGTCTTTTGCAGTCTCCTTTATTCTTATGTTCTTTTAGAGAAAACTGAGTGCGAGAGAGACTTGGGAGTTCTAGTGAGTCCGGACCTTAAAACTAGGAAGTAGTGCATTAGCGCCAGGAATAAAGCTAACAGAGCATTAGGTTTCATTGCTAGGACGGTAATGAATAGAAGTGCAGAGGTAATTATTAAACTCTATCTAGCGATAGTTAGACCCATCCTTGACTATGCGGTACAGTTTTGGTCTCCGTCCTACAAAATGGACATCAATTCACTAGAATCAGTACAGAGAAGAATGACCAAAATGATACATGGACTCAGAATTTTGCCTTACGAAGAGAGGTTTAGGCACCTTAACTTACACTCTCTGGAAAGACGCAGAGCGCGGGGTGATCTAATAGAGGTGTTCAAGTGGATCAAAGGCTTTAACAAGGGTGATGCAAACAAGGTCCTCATATTAAAACAACAGGGCAGGACTCGCAGTAATGGGTATAAACTGGACAAATTTAGATTTAAAAAGGAAATAGGCAAGAATTGGTTTACTAATAGGGTGGTCGATGAATGGAATAAACTTAGTAACCATGTGTTAAGCGCTGAAACTATCGGTTGTTTTAAGAAACGACTAGACAGCTTTATGGATGGGGATGACAGGTGGTGATGGATACGGAGCTGCCTAGTGTAGGCCTTATGTTCTCTTGCAGTCTCCTTCATTCTTATATTATGTTCTTATGTTTCATTGTACGCTCATTTTCTTTATAGGCTGATGAGAATATAGATTTATGATAGATGTTAATTTTTTTTTATATTTTGATTATTTCTATTATCTTTGTACCAGCCGTCCATTATTTTCTTTTTCTGGTGGTTAATCTCTTTCTCACTGAAGCCATTACTGATTAGTACTTGGGTGGAACGTTCGATTTCATTATGTACTTGTTTCCATGTGCTACAGTGGGTGAGTGGTCTTCGAATATAGGCACCAATCGTAGAGTCCTTATATCTCTGAGGGCACTCACTATATTTAAGTATATATAGAAAAATAATTAAACATAACACTGGAATAATTCTTATCCTGGCCAGATATAATATTCCTACGGTGAAGTCATAAATCTCCTTTCAAAGGAACATAAGTCCATAGTAAGACATATGGAAAATACTTTTAAAAAATAATAAATGCAAGCAATGAAGTATATATATATATA
>NC_134777.1:35095227-35107727 GCF_046742065.1 Oratosquilla oratoria | reverse complement strand
GACATAATCAGACAGCAAATGAATGAACAAACTGAAATCTCAGTTATTAAAGTGATGAGACAGAAGGAGAATATAGTAAGAGACTTAGCAGACAGAAAGAAATGTATAATTATATTAGGAATGGAAGAGAAACATAACCCAGATAGAACCACAAGAATCAAAGAGGAAAATGAAAAAGTAAGAAATTTACTAGAATTAGTTCAGGAAGATGAACCAGAAATAATGAAACAAATCGAAGAGAAATTCAGGCTCGGGAAATATAGTACAGACAAAACCAGACCAATTAAGATTAAATTCAGGTCACAAACTACGGCTGAGAATATCTTATCCAAAACAGGGAAACTAGCAACAAGTGAACAATATAAAAAGGTATGGATAAAAAGGGAAATGAATAAAGAGGAAAGAGAGGAAGAAAAGCAGAAAAGACTTGAAGCTAAGGGAAAAAAACGAGATAAGAACGGAGTCAGAAATAGAGAGATTCTATTGGAGAGTAGTGAATATGAAACTAAAGAAAGTCGACATACAAGAGAAAAACAAAAGGGAAACAGAGAACACAATGGAAGTGGCAGAAAACTAAGAGTGTCTTACACAAATATAGATGGATTAATAACAGGATTGAAGAGCTGAATGATTATTTGAAAGAAAAAGAACCAGACATAATGGGAATTGTAGAAACAAAATTAAAAGGTCCACTACCACCCAACAGTGTAGGACATGATGCATATAATTATTGGATTAGAAACAGAGTGAAAAAGGAAGGGGGTGGAGTTATGTTCCTGACTAAGAAGGATATAAACGTGAAGTGTGTCACATATGGAAAGAATACAGTAGAGATGATAATGATGGAAGTAGAAGACAGAGATAAGAAGAGCAGAAAGTTTGTGATAAAATATGTGCCCCCGAAAACAGCCTCATGGGAAGAGAGTGTACATAAATGTATGTTAGAGGACACAAAGATAACATTAAACAAGATAATGGAAGAGGGAGGAAAAATAGTCATGATGGGCGACTTTAATTGCAAAGAAATCTGCTGGGAAGAAATGACAGTAAAGGGTGGAGACGGCTCATGGGGAAATGCTCTACTTGAGATGGTTACTGACCATACAATGACACAATGGATACAGGAGAACACTAGGTATAGAAATAAAGAAGAGCCATCGAGACTAGACCTAATAATTACATCCGAACCTAGAATAGTGGACAAAATTGAATATAAATCACCAATAAGTAAAAGTGACCACATATTGATTGAACTGGAACTTAATGAAGAAAAATATATGAAAAGAAATGAACAATATAGAAAAGGAAGAATGATGTATGAAAAAACAAACTTTAATAAAAGAAGAGAATTCTTTCAAAAGGAAAATTGGGAAGAAATATACAAAGAAGAAACAACAGTAGAAGAGAAATGGAATATTTTGACAAAAATGTACAAAAAAGGAGTGGAAAAGTATGTCCCAAGACAAAAACAAGAAAAAGAATATGTAAAATGCTGGTACAACAAAAGTTGTAGGGAGTTAAAAGACAAAAGAGACAAAGCCTGGACCAGATGGAAAAAAGACAGAAGACCTGAAAAATGGAAAATATATACCTGTTATAGAAATGAATATGTACAAACGTGCAGAGAGGAAAAGAGAAAATATGAAAAAGATATCATAGAAAAGTGTAAAGATCAACCAAAACTATTCTACAGATTTGTAAACAATAAACTGAAAAACAAACAAGACTTGGAGAAATTAAGACAGGAGGGAGTTGAATACACTGAGGAAATGGAAATGGCGGAAATTATGAACAAACATTTTAAATCAGTGTTTACAAGGGAGAACATACAACCTGAAGAGAACGAATGGAAAGAGAAAGTCCCCCCTATGGAAGAAATAGAAGTAACAAAGAATGAAATATTAACATACTTGAGTAATCTTGATGTCAGAAAATCGCATGGACCAGATGAAATAGCAAACTGGATTCTGAAAGAATGCAGGAATGAACTGGCAGACAAAATACATAGCATACTAAATAGTTCCTTGAAAGAAGGAAAAGTTCCAGAAGATTGGAAAAAAGCAAATATAGTACCTATATATAAAGGAGGAAATAAAGAAGAACCTACCAACTATAGACCAGTCTCTCTAACAAGTACAATAGCAAAAATTTGTGAAAGAATTATCAAAAGTAGATGGGTAAAATATTTAGAAAAAAACAAAGTGTTAAATCCAAGGCAATTTGGATTCAGACAAGGACGATCATGCGTCACCAATTTGATATGTTTCTATTCAAGGCTAATAGATATAATACAAGAAAGAGATGGATGGGCGGACTGTGCATTTTTAGACCTAAAGAAAGCTTTTGACAAAGTACCACATAAGAAGTTGCTTAAGAAATTTGAAACTGAAGGAGGATTACAGGGCAAACTACTAAATTGGATGGAATACTTTTTGCAAGAAAGAAAAATGAGAGTAGTGATAAGAAACCAGCACTCAAAATGGGATGAAGTAATAAGCGGTGTTCCGCAGGGAACAGTTCTGGCCCCAATAATGTTTGCTATATATATTAATGATATGGATGAAGGAATTGAAAGCTATATGAGCTTCTTTGCAGATGATGCAAAACTACTGAAAAGAGTGAAAACTGAAGAAGATTGTGAATCACTACAGAGAGATCTAAATAAAGTACAGGAATGGAGTAGGAAGTGGGAGATGGAGTTCAATACAAAAAAAATGTAGTATAATGGAATTTGGAAAAAGTAAAAACAGAATAACAGGAGCATATAAATTGGGAGAGGAAGGAATAAAAAAAAGTAGAAAATGAGAAGGACCTGGGAGTCATTGTTATGAATAATATGTCACCTGAGAAACATATAAATAAGATTTTTGGAGAAACTTATAATTTAATAAGAACAATCAAAGTGGCATTTACATACCTGGATGAAGAAATGGTGAAGAAAATCCTAATCACCCTGATAAGACCAAGATTGGAATATGCAGCAACGATATGGTCACCAAGTACAAAAAAATGTATAAAAAAAAACTTGAAAGAATACAAAGAGCAATTACAAAATTGGCACCAACACTCTCAAAACTATCATATGAAGAGAGACTATAAAAACTTGAACTACAGACACTAGAGCAAAGAAGAGAGAGAGGAGATTTGATAGCTATTTACAGAATCATGAAAGGCATAGAAATTACTGATAGAGAGAATCTGATAAAATGGGATGACAGAAATACAAGAGGACACGGAAAGAAAAGAAAAAAAGACAGCTATAGAAGAGATTTGAAAAAGAACAGCTTTCCTCACAGAGTAATAGACAGTTGGAACAAGTTAGATGAGAAAGTGGTGTCTGTAAAAAACAATACATGAATTTGAAAATAGTTTAGATAAAATGAGATATGAAGACGGCACACACGAGCATAGCCCCCCCACCCGTATAATACAACTAGGTAAATACAACTAGGTAAATACACACACACACACACACACATATATATATATATATATATATATATATATATATATATATATATATGTATATATATGTATGTATATATCATGTGAAAACCACGGTTGGAGTAAAAAAAAAACTGGAGACAGGGAATCTATATATTTCGATTGCAAACTGCAATCCTCATCAGTAGATACAAAGTATAGAGAAGTGAGTGCTACTTAGGTAGAACCCTTGACAAAAAAAAAAGGGGGAACATTGGGAGAGATCCCTACCCTCAGCCCACTCAGTATGTGGGGTCAGGAGGCAAATGTCTTTTGACCAAGCTAGTGATGAAAAGTCCTGGAATTATGTCCGGGGACCATTGCCCCTTCGAATTGTTCATATTGGGATGATATTCAATGATAGTTGATTCAAGCATTTTTCTCCTGAACTCACATCTAGATTTATAAATGAGCTCAACTTTGTCCCAATCTAAACAATGGTTAAGCAACGCTGAGCTTTCTTGTCCAAACTTGATGGACCGTTTGTTCAATCATCCTAGTATCCAAATCCCTCCCAGTCTGCCCAATATAAACTAGGTCACAGCCTTTACATGGTATCGAATAAACACCTTGACTATGTTCTTTCAAACTTTGGTGGAGATTTACCACTTTTTTATTAATGGTGTTGGGGTAATGATGAATTAAATTTAATTTGTCCTTGGGAAGAAACTTAGTCGAAGGATTAAATGATTCCGAAAAGGGAACAACTAAGAAGCTCTTGTTCAATGAAAATTTAGAAGAAATGGGGGTGGAGTTAAAAAAAATTGGATCTCACCCGGCTGAGGGCTTTGGCCAAGAACCAATCCGGATAAGCTAACTTGCTAAGTTGAGATTTAATCATATTTGATTCTCCATCAAGAAACTGGGGGCTGCTAATCCTTAGAGCCTGAAGAAATAAACCTGAGGTGACGCTACTTTTTACTTTGTCTGGGTGACTACTAAGGAAATAGAGATAACTACCAGAACGGGTCTCTTTTCTATAGACGGTAAAGGCAAGCTTATCCCCGTGACGTACAATAAGAACATCTAAAAAAGGGTAGCTTACCTTTTTCTTCACATTCAATTTTAAAGTTAATGTTGGGGGATAAAGAAATTAAATTAACAAAAAGTTAAAAAACGAACCCCAATTTTTCTTCCCAAAGAGTAAAAATGTCATCCACGTATTTATATCTAAGCCACACCATGTCTAAGGGTTTAATGGTTGGGAGGACAAGACTCAAAATATTCCATATACAGATTGACCAGTAAAGAAGAGATATTTTAACCCAGGCTTCAAATAAAGGTTTGAATATATAGATATATACATATATATATGTATACATATATATACACCTATATATATATATATATATATACATACATACATACATACATACATACATACATACATACATACATACATACATACACCAAGGCTTTTTCCCCCTTACAAGGAAGGTAGCCAAAAAGGAAAAGGCATAAAATCATTCCCACCCATATATATATATATATGTATGTATATATACATATATATGTATGGTGTCGGTTCTGATATCATGGTCTTGAAAGATTCTGTTACAGAGACGACCGAAGGCAGTTCCAGCACACTTCAGTCGATGTTGAATCTCATCACTCAGGTCAAGATTTGATGATAGATGACTACCAAGATAAGGGAAATGATCCACGTTTTCGAGGGTTGTTTCTCCAAGCTTGATTGATGGTTCTCTCAATACTTCTGTACGCATCCGAAACCTGGACAACGTACCGTCGCCATCTGGACACGTTGGAAAAGTTTCATCAAAGATGTCTACGAAGTATCCTGAACATCAGTTGGGAAGACAGAAGAACTAATGTCAGCGTCCTGAAAGCAGCCAAAGCAACAAGCATTGAGGCTCACATCATCAAAAGTCAACTGAGATGGAGTGGGCATGTTGTTCGAATGTCCGACGACCGTTTACCAAAACAAATTTTCTATTCGCAACTGAAAGAAGGAAATCGGAAGAAAGGAGGACAGAAGAAGAGATACAAGGATCTGTTGAAGGCCAACATGAAAAAGTGTAACATCGACTTCAACAACTGGGAAGAAAATGCAAGAGACCGAAACTTCTGGAGGTCCACCATTCGCGAAGGAACAACAACATTCGAAACAAACCGATGTGAAGAGTTGGAAGAAAAGCGAAGAAGGAGGAAGGAGAGGCAACTCCAACCGAAACCAGATCTCCCGCAAGGAACAACGTGCCCAACATGCGGAAGATCCTTCAAAGCCCGAATTGGTCTCATCAGCCACCTTCGGGTGCACAAATAACCGCACCCAGACCAGAACGAAGACCATCATCCTCTGAAGAGAGAGGGATAGCCACGACGATATATGTGTGTGTATATATATATATATATATATATATATATATATATATATATATATATATATATATATATTTATATTTATATATATATATATATATATATATATATATTTCTAAATAGAAATGTAGTAGCACATTTGTAAATAACACACAGGAACCCACAGTCGGAGAAAGAATATAGGATTATTCTTTATTCGAAGTTTATTATTTCTCCGACTGTGGGTTCCTGTTTTTTATATATATATATATATATATATATATATATATATATATATATATATGTGTGTGTGTGTGTGTGTGTGTGTGTGTGTGTGTGTGTGTGTGTGTGTGTGTGTGTGTGTGTGTGTGTGTGTGTGTGTGTGTATACATGTATATATATGCATGTATATATATATATATATACATATATATATATATATGATATATATACATATTTATACATATATATATATATATATATATATATTGTCAGTGTATTTGGGCAGGAGTTTTTCTCTAATGCATGTTTCATTAAAAGTGATGGCTAGTTGTGCATTAATAATTTTCTTAATGGTATTTTCCATATACCTTATTAAGGATTTGTTTTCCTTAGGAAGGAAATTTATGACTTGGCTGTATGTAGTCATATTAGCTAGATCGCGATTTCGGGTTCAAGACCCTTCTTCAGTAGCTATAGGGATAAGAATTAATCCGAAGATTCTAGTAAAGATCTAAGTTTTATACTAGAGTTCCTATACTTGCTAATCACTGGGGGAGGTCACCTGGTATTACGGGCAGGGACGAAAAGTCACGTGCGCTAGGGAGCCTCCGGGTTTGTGTTGTGGCGGAATGTGGCGTTTTGTCTCGTAGTTGGACGAGTGGCGTTTTGTCTCGTATTGGCGTTTGTGGTGTTATGTCTCATGTTTTTATTTGTAACGGTTTGTCTCATGCTTGGAAGGGCTCTAAGGTCTTCTGCTTGTACATTTAGGTTTGGGCTCAACTCTTTAATATACAACGCTTCTAAAATTGGGAGGCGTCTATCGTCAGTACATAAATCCAAAATCTCGGTGTTTTTCTCTAGTGTCTCTCTTGCTAGTGTTATGCCGTGGACTTCTCTTAAGTGATTTTTAGGGGCTCCAGATGTCAGGTGGTATGAGAGGCGACGGGATAACCTCATTGTCGTCATGCCAATATAGGTGGATGGGAGGGCTTCACAGTTCCCTCGTGTACATGTGAACCTATAGATGACATGTGATTTCTGAAGTTCCTTTCTCTCTTGTAGGGGGCTGTTTCTAATAAGAAGGTGGCTAGTTTTCTTAGTTTTATAATAAATCACTAGATTTAGTATTTTTTCTGGATTGACTGGTTTAATGTTTCTTTTTATAATTTGTTTCATAATGCGTTCATCTTCTTTATAAGCTGACGAAAAAGTGGATTTATAATATATGTTGATTTTCTCTTGTTTATCATTGTTGTTGTTATGCCAGCCGTCCATTATTTTCTTTGTTTGAAAATGTATCTCTTTTTCATTGAAGCCGTTATTGATCAGAACTTGAGTGGAACGTTCGATTTCATCATGCACTTGTGTCCATGTGCTGCAGTGAGTTAGTGCTCTTCGAATATAGGCACTGATGGTAGAGTCCTTATATCTTTGAGGGCACTCACTGGATCCATTAAGGCAGTGTCCAGGGTTAGTGGGTTTTGTGTACACTGTTGTATTAAAAGAATTTTCATTTTGTTTCACTAAGAGGTCGAGGAAGGGTAAAGCTCCGTCAATGCTATCTTCCATAGTGAAAGTGAGTTCAGATGTCTCTTGTAATAGGTGGCGGAGTTTTTCAGCTTCATTGCTGTTATTGGTTTTAATGAAGACATCATCAATGTATCTACAGTAAATATCTGGCTTTTCTGTTTTACTGAATACTTCTTCTTCTACGCAGCCCATGAAGAAGTTTGCCATTAATACTCCAAGGGGGGATCCCATTGCAACTCCATCAATTTGGCAATATTTGTTTCCACGGGGGCAAGTGAATGGGACTTCTTTTGTACAGCATTCAAGCAGTTTACGTAGTGTAAGTTCTGGAATGTCTAGTATAGGTGTAGTGTTATCGTGGTACACTTTGTTGATGATGTAATCAATTGTTCGATCTACGGAAATATTAGTGTATAACCCCTCCACATCAAGAGAAGCGATTCTACCTTTAGCAGAGTTTGCCTTAATAATGTCTAGGAAATCAGATGTAGATTGTAGACTATAGGTGGCGGGAGTGTAGGGAGTTAGAATGGAACACAGTTTCTTGGCGAGTTTGTACGTAGGTGCAGGGATTTGTGAGATTATGGGACGGAGTTTATTACCAGGTTTGTGTGTTTTGACTGTCCCATAGCAGTAACCCATACCATACTCTCCTGAAAGTTTATTAAAATTTATTTTGCTGGCAGCATTATTCCCTTCTATAAGTCGATTTACCTTTTTCTTGAGTGATTCTGTAGGGTCTTTGTTGATCTTTTTAAACTTAGATGTATCATTGAGGATAGTATATATATATATATATATATATATATATATATATATATATATATATGATATATGTATATATTTATGTATATATATATATAATATGTATATATACATATATATGTATATATATATTATATATGTATATATATAATATATATATGTATATATGTATATATATATATATATATATATATATATATACACAATATATATATTTTTTTGCAAAAGTAATCACAATAACGCGTGTCTAAATAATATTGCAGAAACCACAGGGAAAATAAAGTCAGAATACTAAACGTTTTCGTCTATTACGACATCTTCAGAGTACAAGAGACATAGAACACAATATTTATACAGAAATAAGAAAACTGGGGAAGGTTATAGTGACATAAAAGTTTCGTACAATATACATACACACACATTCATATACAAATGGAACTAATAAAAGTCATAATAAAACAAATAAAACAGGTTTTGCTCCATTGTATTTCCTGTTTTATTATTTCATTATGACTTATTAGTTCCATTTGTATAAGAATGTGTGTGTATGTATATTATACGAAACTTTTATGTGACTATAACCTACCCCAGATTTCTTATTTCTGTATAAATATTGTGTTCTATGTCTCTTTCTTGTACTCTGAGGATGTAATAGACGAAAACGTTTAGTATATTTCTTTGTCGCGGCTCGTGCCGCTTAAATTCTTCTTATCGGCTTAAGAAACCTGCACAGCGAAGCTATAGCGATAATCCCATACCACACTCCTGGTCATATGGCCATTTCCCGAAGGTTGAGTGTGGTTTGAATTTTCCGCCAAAATCATCGGAAATTTAAAATTCCCGGCTCTGTGCAGGCATGCGCATTGTCGACCCCACCTCCCCCTCCCTATCCCCTCCCTTCTTACCCGGCTAGCTCGAGCCGGACGTCGCGTCACTTCAATGAGAAATGAAGGCTTCGCCTGTGGGAGGAGGGAGGGACCCTAAATCTGTGCAGGTTTCTTAAGCCGATAAGAAGAATTTAAGCGGCACGAGCCGCGACAAAGAAATATTATCGGCTGAAAGAAACCTGCACAGCGAAGCTATGCATGAGACGAGGACAGGTGGGAGGAGAGGTGAAGCCTGAATCAAACCGTTATTACGTGTGTCTTTCCTATGGGAGACTTATTCATTTTATCACTCAGTAGAGGGGAGAAAGAAACGTCAAGTACCCACGCCGAAGAATGTGACATGCACAACATTGCACTGTTCACACAATGCGTAAATTATACGAAATTTGTATCCTGTTCAACGGTTCCTGGCCCCTCCCCACTCCTCGGTCGCCCTTTGCCCCCTCCACTTTTTTGAGATGAGAGGGGTGGAGCCGTTTCCATGGCGACACATGGGACAGGGGCGACCGAGTGGTAGAGACACCGTGTCCCCAAGGGAGTCGGCGATGTCCAGTCCCTAGGTCCCGCACCCGCTCCACAGAGTGGGTGCGGAGAAACTCCAGCGATGCCACAAAGTCCCTGATGCTGTGGGCGTGCGGGGCATGGCCCGGGTCGGCTCTCTCCCAAAAAGCGGAAGGGCAGGTGCGCCCGGGACCTCGGGGTTAGGGGAATCCTAAATTTCGAGTTGTAGAAGAGATGATCCTCAGAAATCTCTTCCGTGTGGTCCACGTAGTCTTCGAACGCACGGACCGGGCGCAGTGGATGTGGGCGTCCTCCCTCCCGGAAGGATTGTATTCTGAGAGGGCCGATCATGTCGTCCGCTCGGCCGTTCCTGGCCAGGAATGTTGGTGATGGAGAGAGGGTTAGGGCCGAGCTGTCCTCCTCCAGTTTGGAGACGGACGGGTGGCGGGTGATTGCCGCCAGCTGTGAAGCCCTGTAGTCCGTAGTCAAGGCGAGCAGAATACGATGCAAGGACCAGGCCAGGACCGGTTGATGTCTCGGCTCTCTCGAGGCGCTGATCCCCTTCATTAGGAGGGTTCACGCCCTCTGTGGCACTCATGCCAAAGCGTAGCGGATCAGTGAGGGCTGTATAGTGAGGCAAGATAGTCGCCGGTGCCCTGTTGGTGGAGGTAGCCAGCCAAGTCAGGAAGTCCGGGACCATGCTGGCGGAGATGGTCACCATCGCGCGTCTCCGAAGGCAGTTCCGGAATCTCCGTCAGCAGGACCCACACTGTCGCACTGAGGACGGAAGGTGAGCTCTGAGCATCTTGTCTGCTGCCTCTGTAGAGAAGAGTTGGCTGAGAGCTCCCCGTAGAAACTCCAATTATCAAGTTGGAGTGACGCTTGGAGAGGCGCGGTAAGGCTGTTGGCTAGGCAGGCTGACCCCAGTAGAAGGGGAGAAGGGCCCCATCTCATGAGCTCCCCGAACCACGGCTGGGTTGGCCAGTAGGGAGCTATCAGGAGGACCTGACCCTTGAAGGATCTGAGGGTCTGCATCACCTTCAGGAGGACTAGTGTCGCTGGAGGAGGAAAATGAATACGTACCTCCAGCTGTTCCAGTCCTCCGTGAAGGCGTCTGGGCCTCCTGTGCGTGTCCTTTGGATGCAGGTGAGGTAAAGGGGGAGCTGGGTCGTGTTTGGGGAGGCAAACAGGTCCACCTCTGGGGTGCCGTAGCGGAGTGAGAACGACTCGAACACTTGTGGGCGTAGTTGCTACACTACGTAGATCTCTTGAAACCTGGATAGAGCGACCGGCGTAGGGCCCCCGACCGAAGCCAGGGACGCAACAACCTGTGGAGTGCTGAGGGTATCGGCCCGGGCAGGTCACGCGGGAGAAGCAGTATGCTCCTGTCGACCTCCCGTACCAGCCGTCGGCGCCCCAAGCGGCTCAGTGGAAGGGCCGGGGTCGCAAAGTTGAGGCAACCCCCCCCCCCCCCCCCGCCACCGAAGGAGGGAGGACGTGTGAGAGAAGCACGCTCTTTTGGCGCAGGGGAGCACCCGAAGGACGCTGACTGTGTCCCACTCAATCCCGAGCCAATAAAGTCTCTGTGTGGGAGCAAGGGCAGACCCGTCCCAGTCCACCCCGAACTCCACGTCCGCCAACACACTCAGAGCCACTGAGATGTCGGCCGATGCACCGACCCCGGTGGGCAAATGCATCAACTAGCCGTCTAGGAACATGAGTGTGGAGACGCTTGCTTCCGTTCAACGTACGCCTACCACTCTCACTAGTTTCGTGAAGATCCTCGGGGTAAGCGAGAAACCGAAAGGGAGTATGCGAGGCCAAGTTCGTTTCCGAGCGACCTCATCCGTTAGTCAAGAGGCTTCGTCCTGGGTGAAGACGTTCCCTGAGCGTCTCCCACGAAGACGGGCCTGGACCCTCGGTATGTATCCAACTCACCCCAAGTCTTCCCGCGGGAAGTCCTCGAAGCCCGTGGCGAACGTCTTCATCCAATAGTGTGCTATGGCAATTTGTGACGTCTCATCACCCACAAGCGGACTTCTACATATTTAATACCTAGTGACATCATGTGATTATACTGTGACGTCACCGGATTGATCATGGCGCCATAGGATCGTCTCGTGACGTCACAGGGACACAAATTGACGTCATAGGACTACATGGTGACGTCAATTTATCACATAATGACGTCATCTTATCATACCGTGACATCACTGAGTCACAGTGAGCGTTGAAATAAATTTTGACATGGTAAAATTCTGGACCATCATGACTGTAGATTAAATTAAGTTGAATAGGAAAAGTCATGTTCATTTCGACCTAAGTCACAGTGAGCGTCGAAATTAATTTTAACATGGTAAAATTCTCGACCATCATGACTGTAGATTAAATTAAGTTGAATAGGAAAAGTCATGTTCATGTTGACCTGAGTCACAGTGGGCGTTGAATTAGTTTAACATGGTAAAATTCTTGACCATCATGACTACAGATTAGCTTAAGTTGAATAGGAAAAGTCATGTTCATTTCGACCTAAGTCACAGTGAGCGTCGAAATTAATTTTAACATGGTAAAATTCTCGACTATCATGACTGTAGATTAAATTAAGTTGAATAGGAAAAGTCATGTTCATGTTGACCTGAGTCACAGTGGGCGTTGAATTAGTTTAACATGGTAAAATTCTGGACCATCATGACTACAGATTAGCTTAAGTTGAATAGGAAAAGTCATGTTCATTTCGACCTAAGTCACAGTGAGCGTCGAAATTAATTTTAACATGGTAAAATTCTCGACCAT
>NC_134777.1:35085227-35090227 GCF_046742065.1 Oratosquilla oratoria | reverse complement strand
GTGAATAGCCATTTCAATAAGAAGATAAAAGAATTGTTAAGTGGAAATAGTGAACTAATTAAAAAGTTTATTTCTATTAGCCCTCCTTTGCCTTACATGTATGGTCTAATTAAGACACATAAACCAAATTACCCGGTAAGACCAATCGTTTCTTCAATAGGTTCAGCTTCATATAAACTTTCGAAATGGTTGGTAACAATTCTTAGTCCACTAGTTGGAACTATTTCCACTTCACATGTTAAGAACAGTTTAGACCTCATTAACAAACTAAGTGAGGTAAAACCAGATTATGAATTTAAATTGGTAAGTTATGATATTGTTAGTTTATTTACGAAAGTTCCTTTGGATGACCTTTTAATCTATCTAAAAGAAGAGTTAGATAAGCACGATTTACCATTACCTTCAGGCACCTTAATTGAACTGATCAAATTGTGTGTTAAAGATTGCAAATTCCAATTTAATGATAAATTTTATTCTCAGAAATTTGGCATGAGCATGGGTAATCCTCTCTCCCCCGTACTGAGTAATTTATATATGGAGTTTTTTTAAACTAAAATTTTAAGTAAGATTATTCCCCCCAACATAACATGGATGTGGTACATTGATGACATTCTATGTCTGTGGCCCATTCAAGATAATGTAAATGATTTTTTATGTAAACTTAATAATTTGGTCAGTTCCATTAAGTTCACGGTGGAGATAGAGAGTGAAGGTATTTTGCCTTTCCTTGATTGTAATATCTACCGCCGTGAAAGTGAGTTGAAGTTTAGTGTATATCGCAAACCAACCAATGTTTGTTCATATATACACTATTATTCCTCACACCCTGATGGCGTAAAGAGGTCTGTTTTTTCTTCGATGTTCCTCAGGGCCCTACGCATTTGCAGCCCAGAGTACATCGATGATGAAATAAGATGTATTTACGACATTGGTACTAAGCTACAATACCCCACACATGTTCTTGACACAGCTTACAATCGTGCTAAAAGGACATTTTATAACCTTAGGTCAACTCAAACTTTCAATATGAATAACTTGCTAATTCTACCGTACCAAGAGAACCTGCAAAATATTCCAAATATATTATGTAAATTTAACATTAATGTAGTTTTTAACAATAAGAACACTGTAAGACAATTGCTCATAAATGATTCTGTCAATAGTGATAAAGGGTGTGTGTACAAAATACCTTGTAAATCATGTAATCAGTTTTATGTTGGTCAGACTGCTAAAACACTCAAAACACGAATCAATCAACACAAGAAATACGTTAGAGAGGGAAACCAATCTAGCGGTATATTCAATCACATGAACCATTTTAACCACCCAGTTGACTGGGATAATGCTAAAGTCATCACATACAACAACAACATAACAGAAAGAAATTTAATTGAATGCAGTTTGATCAAATCTAGTAAGGGGATAAATGTTAATCTTCATCAAGGTTTGTACAAATTAGATAATTATATTTCTCATGAAATTTCAAAATTATTTAAATTATAATATAAATTATGAGCAGTTGTCCCATACTTATTGGTTACCAGGACGGTTCAAACGTCCGTCACGTGTACTTCTTCCACTACCTCTCCGAATGCCCTTTTTACTATGTCATATATTCTGTACCTTGTTTCTTCATTTTATAATTCCTTCTTTGTATCTGCACTGAAGATGTAATTATACGAAAGCGCTCTGCTTCGTTAGTTTACTTTTCCTAGTGGTTACTTACGCATTTGTGAACACACGCTCCTAGTGTTTTTATTGCATATATATATATATATTTGTATATATATATATTATATATATATATATATGTATTTATATATATATATATAAATACATGTATATGTCTAATAATATTTACATATCTATGTATATATATATATATATATATATATATATATATATTGAGGTGTGAAGACAGAATGAGTGGTAGGGTGGTGAGTTTAAACGCCAAGAATCCGTTGAAGTTTTATTTCTGACGTTTCGTCCAACTAGGACTTCTTCAGAGTGTACACAAATAGAACAATGACAACTTATATACCCGCACAGCTCACCCCGTTCCCCCTCGGTCAATGTTGCTGCCATCTCTCTTTCGTCTTGCCTCATGGATGATTTGTCCGCTTGTTATCTTCGCCAGCTTGACGAAACCGTCCCGATGGTTGCTGCATGGGAGTGAGGTAATGTACGCTGCCTCAATTGTCCTCCTTTCCTTTCTATCGAGTCCAGTATGGAGCACCTCTGTTTTTTCCCAATCCGGCAAGTGGCCAAATTTGTCGATGTGTACCACTAAAGAGTTAGACGTCCGGTGGGCTTTGATGTCATTCTTGTGCTCAGTTGTCCGCTTGTGAATTCCTCTGCTAGTTTCGCCATAGTAACTAGCGGGGCAGGTTTTACAAGGAATTCTATAAATTAAACTGTTGTCTTCGTTTTCTATTTTGTTTCTAATTTTATTTCTCACAACGTCGCCAATTTTTACCCCCGTGCTGAATGCCAGTTTCAGGCCTGCCTTGGTGAGATTTTGTTCCATGACGTTTGAGCACTTGGAGTTGGGAACGGACAGATACCCACGGTTCTCATCATTAGCCTCTTTTCCTTTGACACCCCTATTTCTTATTTGTAACGCCTTTTCCTTATTTCTATATAAAAAGCCTGCTGGGTAATATAATTTTTTGAAAATATTAAAAATGCAATTGATTTCCTCCTGGAGAAATTCCTCACTACATATCCTAAATGCTCTCAGGAAAAAGCCTATAATCTGCCAGATTAGGATCATTGAGCAAAGCCCACCTTAAAAACTCAAGTGACCTGATCGACAGGTTGAAGGACGTAGATCTATCAGATAAGACCATGGTTTCGTATGATGTAACCAGCCTTTTTACGAATGTTTCTATTGACGGGGCATTAAAAGCTGCTGAGGAGGTAGTCAAGGACGTAAAAGACGAGGATTTGCCGGTAGGTAAGAAGGATTATTTAAAACTAATTTCCCTTTGTATAAAATTTGGTCCTCTAATCTTCAACAACGAAGAATATATTCAGTGTCGTGGGCTTGCTATGGGAAGTCCTCTCAGTGCCGTGTTAGCCTCTCTGTACATGGAGGTACTAGAGAAAGACAATTTCTTAGGAATAATGGGCCAAGACTCCACCTGGATGCGGTATGTGGATGATGTACTCGTCGTCGCACCCGCAGATACTGATTTGGATGTTAAGTTACAAGAGTTAAACAAGATAGTACGTGACATCCAATTCACAATGGAACGTGAGAAAGATAACCATCTGGCCTTTCTAGACACAGTAGTATGGAGACGTGGTAACAAGACAGCATTTTCAGTCCACAGAAAATGCACAAACAAAAACGACATCGTGCATTTCTTCTCCGCACACCACAACAAAATAAAAAGTGGAATCGTTATAGGCTTTTTCCTGAGAGCATTTAGGATATGTAGTGAGGAATTTCTCCAGGAGGAAATCAATTGCATTTTTAATATTTTCAAAAAATTATATTACCCAGCAGGCTTTTTATATAGAAATAAGGAAAAGGCGTTACAAATAAGAAATAGGGGTGTCAAAGGAAAAGAGGCTAATGATGAGAACCGTGGGTATCTGTCCGTTCCCAACTCCAAGTGCTCAAACGTCATGGAACAAAATCTCACCAAGGCAGGCCTGAAACTGGCATTCAGCACGGGGGTAAAAATTGGCGACGTTGTGAGAAATAAAATTAGAAACAAAATAGAAAACGAAGACAACAGTTTAATTTATAGAATTCCTTGTAAAACCTGCCCCGCTAGTTACTATGGCGAAACTAGCAGAGGAATTCACAAGCGGACAACTGAGCACAAGAATGACATCAAAGCCCACCGGACGTCTAACTCTTTAGTGGTACACATCGACAAATTTGGCCACTTGCCGGATTGGGAAAAAACAGAGGTGCTCCATACTGGACTCGATAGAAAGGAAAGGAGGACAATTGAGGCAGCGTACATTACCTCACTCCCATGCAGCAACCATCGGGACGGTTTCGTCAAGCTGGCGAAGATAACAAGCGGACAAATCATCCATGAGGCAAGACGAAAGAGAGATGGCAGCAACATTGACCGAGGGGGAACGGGGTGAGCTGTGCGGGTATATAAGTTGTCATTGTTCTATTTGTGTACACTCTGAAGAAGTCCTAGTTGGACGAAACGTCAGAAATAAAACTTCAACGGATTCTTGGCGTTTAAACTCACCACCCTACCACTCATATATATATATATATATATATATATATCAAATCAAGTAACGTAGGTGTCGTAACACACGAATAAAATAAAATTCAAACCCACTCACGTAGAAAGATATGCTGAGATACAGAATATTATTCTGTATCTCAGCTTATCTTTCTCCGAGAATGGGTTTAAGTCTGAGGTATTGGCTGCATGTTATTGTGGCATATTGGCATGCAGTTGATACTTTAGGGTCTATATGGGGCGCCCCTACGGACCAGAGACACACATCATTTTTGTCTGTGATAGAGGAAAACTCTGTACATAGAAAAATTATGACACTTTTATACTACGACTGTCCCTCCGTTATACTGTCCCCCAACCCCTTGTTACTGTCCTGTACCATTTCTCTGAATATTCATTTCCTTTTTTCGCCTACCTACCCTGTGGTAGGGGCAAAAGAACACTGCTACCAAGTATTTCCACTTGAGTCGTAAAAGGTGACAAAAAAGGGACGGGGGATGGGATTAGGAGTCCTACTACCTGTAGCCCCAAAAGGGCACATTCCTAAAAAAGAAAGAAAAGGCATAAGAGGGTCTGGGAGCTTTCCAACCAGTACCCTAAGGTTTGGGTCTTTTAACGTGTGTGGATGTAGTACAGATGAGAGTAAAAGGGAAGAGATAGGCAGTATGTTTGTGAGAAGAAAGATGGATGTACTGGCTTTGAGTGAAACTAAAATGAAAGGAAAGGGCAGAAAACGAACCAATAGACGGAGTGATTGGGAAGTATGGAGTTCCAGGT
>NC_134777.1:35075227-35080227 GCF_046742065.1 Oratosquilla oratoria | reverse complement strand
AGACGCTCCCTGAGATTCAGGTCTTCGAGTTCCCTGGTTGCTAATATACCTGTTTCCTGTGTATAATTGTCAATTGTGTATTATATATGTGAGAAAGGCTGTAATTTATTTGTTCTATTCTGAAGATGACTCCCTGCAGTCGTAACATTAATTAGAAATGGGAAAACTATGGACGGCTTGTTTTGCCCATCCTCCCGAAGCTGGACCTACTGCCAGAAAAAAATGAGAATATCAGAAGATTGATAATTGTGAATCTGCTGTTGTGTTCAACTCATTTTGTATTCGTGAGAATCTGCGCCCCCTTAATATATATATATATATATATATATATATATATATATATATATATAAATATATATATATATACGCACACACACACACACACACACATATATATATATATATATGTATATATATATATATAACAGGAAACCCACGGTCGGAGAAAATAAACTTCGAATAAAGAAGAATCCTATATTTCGGCTATCAACTGTAGCCCTCTTCAGGAAAGTACCTGAAGAGGGCTACAGTTGATAGCCGAAATATAGGATTCTTCTTTATTCGAAGTTTATTTTCTCCGACTGTGGGTTTCCTGTGTGTTATTTACAAATGTGCTACTACATTTCTGTTTAGAAATATATATATATATATATAAATATATATATATACATATATATATATATATATAAAAATACAAGCCCACCGGCCCGATCGACCGTATTCCAGCAGAACCTGTATCATCCATAGCAACTTGCAGCTCCCGCCAATGCGGGTTCATAGTGAAGGTTATGAAATAGTCAGGAGATCCAGAACACGTAACATATGTAAGCGCATCTTGTTGGCGATCTTTCATATTTCTGGGACTTCCAATGAAAGTACTGGGCAACACAACCCTTTGACCTGTATCAGCGACTTTATCGCTTCCAAGACATAATATGTCTGCTCTTTCTTTTCGGATCTGTTTCGGGTTCATTTCGAGGTATGACAACCTATTACTTTCTACTTTCACGTAGTTATCCACAACAAACTGTTGAAACAGTCTCCTACACTTGGTTATGTGGTTGAAAACGCCTTCCCGCTCCATATAAAGAAAGGAGTAGAACATACACGGGGATAAACGCTTGTAAGTAGACGAAGTTGATGGCCCCGTAGAGGCGTCACACTCATCTTCTTCAGGCGGTTCAAGACCTCTAACACGGACTTTGGATAACCTTTCCATGGAATGACAATATCCGATGTCACCGTTTGGGATCAACAAAGGATACTGGAAAGCATCGTAATGGAACTTCAAATGGCTCAAACTTGTAGTCTTGAAGTTCGAACCGGGCAAAGTGGAAGTAACTGTTATCTCCAATGGATCTCTATTGGGTTCAAAGCTAACAATCCCACCAACCTGTGATGAAGCAGACGGAAGGTGATACAGACCCTTATGTTCCTTGGTTTTGATCCCGTCTGCCGCTCTCAGCGTGATAGACACAGCAGGCATACTTTCCGTCTTATTAACGTGTTCACTAACTAATGTTTTACACGTTTCAAATTCCTTCAAAATCGGGTTTAGACATTCATTATACTGAACCAAGTAATCATAGAACATGGAAATGATATCCTCGTTTGAACTCACTTCCTTCCTCTCTCTCTTTCGGCGCTTAAGAGTTTTTTCGTTTTTCGCCTTTCGATCCATGTTTTGTACACGTAACTTAATCTGGTCTTCCTTATCATGATAGAAGTATAAGTCCAGGAATGAAGAAATAGGTTTCCAAAAAGGGTTCTTTTTGCCTGCGATCGCTTCGGGGTTGAGATGTCCAATGGTATGGTATATTTTCCCTTGAATCTTGTAACACAATGTTAGTTCGCTCGGGTCATGGAGTTTGCTTGAAGTGGTAAATTATGTGAAACAGAACAACGCGTTGAACCCACAGATCTTGTCCAGGAACCGTTTAGATAACGGAGAATTTCCTTCGTACATACTTTTAATACCGTTTTTAAGCTCTGAAAACTGGATTTGAGGCGTTTGTCCTTGCTTACAACAAATAGTCTTACGTTCTCCTGCCCATAAAAGCGATTTACAAAGCTTACATTTGAAGTCCCCTATTGTACCAATATTATGGAGCGGTATCTTTGCTTGGTCTCGTAAATAACCTTCAAGCGTATCAGATATTACTGCTATTGAATCCACATAATCCGCCTTTGCGTTCCTTTCTGATCATATTTAAGTGATTAATCGTCGATTCAGACAAATCTTTATCCCCGATGAGCCCAGCTCGTAACAATTTCAACTGTTCTTTTACTGCTTTTAACTCGGAACGCCTCTGTTTCTTATTCTTCAACAAAACCTGTCGATGCATCTTTTCCGCCTCACGTTCTTCCCTTTTCTTGATTCTGGCATCCCTTTCCGCCTCTTTAGCTGCTTCTCGGTCTTTCTTTAACCTCTTTTTTTCTTGCAAACGTTGCAAACATTGTTGTTCCAATTCAAGCCGCCTCTCTCGAACAATCCGTATATTCTCCGCCACCGAGTCGACGAACTGATCCGGTACACCCTCCTCGTCTGGTCCACTTCCTTGGTCTTGTCCACTTCCGCTTCCCGTCGAAGTGACTGAACTCACAGTAGCACTCCCAGCTTCAACGACCTCACCAGAGACCTGGTTAAGTTCCGTGTTTTTCCTCTTACAACAGTACTTCTTGAGCTTATCAATCTTTCTCTGGGCTTTAAATCTTCTCTCGAGGTAGTACTTCTGATACTCAACGTGATCAGCTTTTGCTCCCGCTTTTATAAAATTCTTAAACCCAGTAAAGTAATGTTTCTCAAACCCTTGCAGAGCTTTCTCCGAAACATCCCCATTGTAAACTCCAAGATGTTCAAAGTCTGAATCCTTGTACTCGAACTGTCAATTCTTCTTTAATGTGTCGTTAAATGACAACACTTTGCGATGAAACAACTTTATAGACTCTCTGACAGAAAATCCCTTGGAAGACTTATAGAGATCAGGAAACTTGACTGCATGTTCACGTTTCAAAACAGCCAAATCCTTTACACCGAGAGACTTCAGTAACCCTCTTCCAGAAATGCCGATTTCTTCGTACTTTCTCCGCTGGTGCCTCACCCATGTTGTGTATAGTAACCGTATAAATCGTTTTCTTCCAGACCTTCCCCGCGACAGATCATTTTTAAAACACTCACCCAGGTCAATTACACTGTTACCTTTTGTTCGGGTCACGCACTTTCGTTCAGAAATCTTAGTTTTGACCATTTCCATTTTTATTTAATTAATAGATTCTCTTGGCAATATTTCGTAAAGATTCTCTTAGCAATATTTTGTAAAGATTTTCTTGGTAATATTTCGTAAAGATTCTCTTGTTAACATTTGGTAAAGATTCTCTTGGCAATATTTCGTAAATATTTTCTCATTAATATTTCGTAAAGATTCTTTTGTCAGAATTCCGTAATTCCGTTTTTATGTATATAGATTCTCTTGGCAATATTTCGTAAAGATTCTCTTAGCAATATTTCGTAAAGATTCTCTTGGTAATATTTCGTAAAGATTCTCTTGTTAACATTTGGGAAAGATTCTCTTGGCAATATTTCGTAAATATTTTCTCATTAATATTTCGTAAAGATTCTTTTGTCAGAATTCCGTAATTCCGTTTTATGACTCATTTCCGGAGTAGGAGGTTCGAAGGTTTAGAGAGAAATATTTTTTTATGTATACACCCATGTTGTTGTGTATAGTAACCGTATAAATCGTTTTCTTCCAGACCGTCCTCGCGCCAGATCACTGTTAAAACACTCACCCCGGTCCATGACCCCCTGTTACCTTTTGTTCGGGTCACGCACTTTCGTTCAAAAATTTTAGTTTTGACCATTTCCATTTTTATATATATACAAGCACCCGGACCTGGCTTCGCCAGGTGTGCTTGGCCTACGGCGTAGCTCGCTTCGCTTCGCTTGGCAATATTTCGTAAAGATTCTCTTAGCAATATTTCGTAAAGATTCTCTTAGTAATATTTCGTAAAGATTCTCTTGTTAACATTTGGTAAAGATTCTCTTGGCAATATTTCGTAAATATTTTTCATTAATATTTCGTAAAGATTCTTTTGTCAGAATTCCGTAAAGATTCTCTTTTTCTTGTTTCGCTTGGCAATATTTCGTAAAGATTCTCTTAGCAATATTTCGTAAAGATTCTCTTGGTAATATTTCGTAAAGATTCTCTTGTTAACATTTGGTAAAGATTCTCTTGGCAATATTTCGTAAATATTTTCTCATTAATATTTCGTAAAAATTCTTTTGTCAGAATTCCGTAAAGATTCTCTTTTTCTTGTTAGCACCACTTTCTTTTTCCATGGTAATATTAGTGTTTCCGGTGATGACTCATTTCCGGGTTGGGCCTTGCGTAGGAGGTTGGAAGGTTTAGAGAGAAATATTTTTTTATGTTAGTGGAGTGGAGATTCTCTTGGCAATATTTCGTAAAGATTCTCTTAGCAATATTTCGTAAAGATTCTCTTGGTAATATTTCGTAAAGATTCTCTTGTTAACATTTGGTAAAGATTCTCTTGGCAATATTTCGTAAATATTTTCTCATTAATATTTCGTAAAGATTCTTTCGTCAGAATTCCGTAATTCTGTTTTTATGTATATAGATTCTCTTGGCAATATTTCGTAAAGATTCTCTTAGCGTTATTTCGTAAAGATTCTCTTGGTAATATTTCGTAAAGATTCTCTGAGTCTGAGTCAGATGTGTCCCTGGGAGTTGGTGTTTCCGGTGATGACTCATTTCCGGAGTAGGAGGTTGGAAGGTTTTAGAGAGAAATATTTGTTTATGTATATAGACAGAAAAATGTTGTTGTGTATAGTAACCGTATAAATCGTTTTCTTCCAGACCGTCCCCGCGCCAGATCACTGTTAAAACACTCACCCCGGTCCATTACCCCCTGTTACCTTTTGTTCGGGTCACGCACTTTCGTTCAGAAATCTTACTTTTGACCATTTCCATTGTTATTTAATT
>NC_134777.1:35027727-35060227 GCF_046742065.1 Oratosquilla oratoria | reverse complement strand
CTTCAGGTTGTATATTTTCCCTTGTAAACACTGATTTAAAATGTTTGTTCATAATTTCTGCCATTTCCATTTCCTCAGTGTATTCAACTCCTCCTTGTCTCAATTTCTCCAAGTCTTGTTTGTTTTTTCAGTTTATTGTTTACAAATCTGTAGAATAGTTTTGGTTGATCTTTACACTTTTCTATAACATCTTTTTCATATTTTCTTTTTTTCTCTCTGCACTTTTGTACATATTCATTTCTATAACCAGTATATATTTTCCATTTTTCAGGTCTTCTGTCTTTTTTTCCATCTGGTCCAGGCTTTGTCTCTTTTGTCTTTTAACTCCCTACAACTTTTGTTGTACCAGCATTTTACATATTCTTTTTCTTGTTTTTGTCTTGGGACATACTTTTCCACTCCTTTTTTGTAAATTTTTGTCAAAATATTCCATTTCTCTTCCACTGATGTTTCTTCTTTGTATATTTCTTCCCAGTTTTCTTGTTGGAAGAATTCTCTTATTTTATCAAAGTTTGTTTTTTCATACATCATTCTTCCTTTTCTATATTGTTCATTTCTTTTCATATATTTTTCTTCATTAAGTTCCAGTTCAATCAATATGTGGTCACTTTTACCTATTGGTGTTTTATATTCAATCTTGTCCACTATTCTAGGTTCAGATGTAATTATTAAGTCTAGCCTCGATGGTTCTTCTTCATTTCTATACCTAGTGTTCTCTTGTATCCATTGTGTCATTGAATGGTCAGTAATCATCTCAAGTAGAGCATTTCCCCATGAGTCATCACCACTCTTTACTGTCATTTCTTCCCAGCAGATTTCTTTGCAATTAAAGTCGCCCATCATAACTATTCTTCCTCCGTCTTCCATTATTTTAGTTAATGCTATCTTTGTGTCCTCTAGCATACTTTTATATTCACTCTCCTCCCATGAGGCTGTTTTCGGAGGCACATAATTGATCACAAATTTTCTGCTCTTCTTATCTCTGTCTTCCACTTCTATCATAATCATCTCTACTGTATTCTTTCCATATATGACACCTTTCACATTTATATCCTTCTTAGTCAGGAACATAACTCCACCCCCTTGCTTTTTCTCTCTGTTTCTAATCCAATAATTGTATGCATCATGTCCTACACTGTTGGGTGGTAGTGGGCCTTTTAATTTTGTTTCTACAATTCCCATTATGTCCGGTTCTTTTTCTTTCAAATAATCATTCAGCTCATTCAATCCTGTTATTAATCCATCTATATTTGTGTAAGACACTCTTAGTTTTCTGCCACTTCCATTGTGTTCTCTGTTTCCCTTATGTTTTTCTTTTGTGTGTCGAACTTCCTTAGTTTCATGTTCACTACTCTCCAATAGAATCTCTCTTTCTCTGACTCCGTTCTGTTCTCGTTTTTTGTCTTAGCTTCCAGTCTTTTCTGCTTTTCTTCCTCTCTTTCCTCTTTATTCATTTCTCTTTTTATCCATATATTTTTGTATTGTTCACTTGTTGCTAGTTTCCCTGTTTTGGATAAGATATTCTCTGCCGTTGTTTGTGACTTGAATTTAATCTTAATTGGTCTGGTCTTGTCTGTGCTATACTTTCCGAGTCTAAATTTCTCTTTGATTTGTTTCATAATTCCTGGTTCATCTTCCTGAACTGATTCTAGTAATTGGCTTACTTTTTCATTTTCCTCTTTGATTCTTGTGGTTCTATCTGTGTTGTGTTTCTCTTCCATTCCTAATATAATTATACATTTCTTCTTGTCTGCTAAATCCCTTACTATATTCTCCTTTTGTCTCATCACTTTAATAACTGAGTCTTCAGTATGTTCTTTCAATTGCTGTTTGACTATGTCAGTGAATGAAATCTTATTTCCTTCTTGGGTTTGCTTCCAATTTTTACTTTCTTTAGCTATTGTTTCTCTGTTTTCTTTACTATTCTTCTTCAATTCCTCATTCTCTCCCTTTACCTCTCTTAACTGTCTTTTTAGTTCTTCTATTTCATCAGTTAAGTTTCTATTCGCCTTTTCCAGTTCTTCCAATCTTTCAACCCTTTGTAAAATGGTGTTCATATGACCTAACCTACTCTCCAAGTCCTCGATCACCTTATCAACCTTCTTCTCTAGTCTTGTCAGTCGGGGGGGGGTTTGTGTCCCCCCCACTCTCTTTAAATCCCTTGAAAATATTCTCATCACTTTCTACTGTATTGTTCCTATCTATACTTCTAATCTTTACATTCTTATTAGACATTCCGTCGTCCTCCAGCTCGTCTTGTGGTCTTTTGTTTACTTTACGGCGGTCTATTTGGACCAAGTCCTCTACTTCCTCATTACCTTCCATTTTCCCAGCAATCCCTCCCCTTCTCCTCTTTCCTTACTTTCCCACTACCTCACGAGCAATTTCCCCCCCCCCCTGCAAATACAAAAAGGCACTTCTCTTTGCGTTGGTATCCACAATCTGCACTTTTCTTCAGAGCGTTCTTCAAGCCGTCCGTTCGTTGAAAGTGTGTGTGTGTGTGTGTGTGTGTGTGTGTGTGTGTGTGTGTGTGTGTGTGTGTGTGTGTGTGTGTGTGTGTGTGTGTGTGTGTGTGTATACATGTGTATATATATAGAATGTAGATTGAGAGAAGCGAGTAAATGCCTTGGTGGATTAAAAAGTGTAATGAGGAATAGACATTTGGGAATGGATGCTAAGAGGAGACTGTATGAAGGAGTGATTGTGCCAACAGCACTGTATGGAGCAGAAACATGGAACATGAGAGAGGAAGAGAGAATGAGCTTGAATGTGTTTGAGATGAAGTGTCTGAGAAGTATGATGGGGGTTACTAGGCTAGATAGAGTGAGAAATGAGGAGGTGAGGAGGAGAACAGGGGTGGAAAGGGAGTTGGGAGATAGGGTTGATGAAAGAGTATTAGGATGGTTTGGACACATGGAGAGAATGAGTGAAGAAAGACAAGTAAAGGAGGTATGGAAGGCAGATGTGGAGGGAGTGAACATGAGGGGACGTCCTAGGATGAGATGGATGGATGGGGTGAAGGGGGCTTTGGGGAAGAGGGGAATGTCTATTGAGGAAGGACGAGAGAGGACAGGAGACAGGGGTGAATGGAGAATGGTTGTATATGGATGATGTTGTGATGCATGAGGTGGAATGGACGGGGGGATGGGGGGTGAGGTAGTATGTGTGAGCAAAATTTTGACGCAGCCCGAAGGGATTTCTCCCCGTCTTCTCCTTTATATGGGGGGACGGAGAGGGGGGGGTCGCCGATTTAATGAAGCGGCCTTGCTGTGGATGTGCTGTGTCTTGCGACACTGCTTCTGACCCAGGGCAGTGGACAGGGTGCAGGGATGACCCGTCATCTAGGAGGTGCTAAGATGGGAGGGAGGGTGGAGGGGTGTGGAGTGTTTTCAGGGATGGAATGGGTGGGAATGATTTTATGCCTCTTCCTTTTTGGCTACCTCCCTAGTAAGGGGGAAAAAGCCTTGGTATATGTATGTATGTATATATATATATATGTTCATATATATATATATATATGTGTGCATACGTACATGAATTACGTATGCGCATCTCAGCGAATGCACCCTGCATAAGATGAAGTGTATGCAGTAAACAGTGTTATATCAATTGAAATAAATTTAAAGAGAGAAGGGGGGGGGTGATTAAATGTATGAGTGTGTGTGGCTTTGGCCACGCCCACTCACACATTTGTTGGATGTGCATACCTATGTGAAATATGTATGCACATCCAGTCACCCTTCCTGACATGAACAATGCAATTTTATATAATTTTAGAGGGGGGGCTGACACTCCACCAGCCGACGCAGTTCGTAATCGCTAAGGTGGCGGCATAGGCGACGCACAAGACCCTCAGATGTTGTCGGAGGCCCTCTCCTCAGAAAAGCAGTTGCGGGGCAATGCTGGAGGTAGTGCTTGAGGGTGGCTTCAGGGTGGCTACAGTGGTTGCATCTTCTCTCTTCAGGTGTTGGGTTGCTTTTGATTTGCCAGAAACAACGGTCCTCCAGTCGCAGACGGAAGAGCAGAGTTTCCACTTTTCTAGGTGTGGAGCGAGGAAGTACAAGGGGCTCATAGTCTGTGACTGCCCTGTACCACCTCGCCCTCTCTGACACCTCTGCCTCCAGTCTGTGCTGAAGGAACCGTTGTACCTGATTCAGAGCCCTGGTGCGTAGGCGCAACTGATTTCTGCTGAGAGGGACGACAACATCGACTTCGGGTCTTTTGCGCGCCGCTTCAGCCGCGGCGTCGGCTAGCTCATTACCTGGGACCCCTACGTGGCTTGGCACCCAGTTGAGCGTAACACTCCTGCCTTGCTGATGCAGCTTCAGCAGGAGTGCTAGGATGGAGGTCAGTAGGCGTACATTGTCGCTGGGCTGTATCGATTCTAAGCTGCCTAGCAAAGACTGTGAATCCGTGTGGATCACCACAGGACCAGCTCGAGATATTAGAGCATGCTCTAACGCTCCTTGGACCGCTATGGCCTCAGCTTGGAGAGTGGACGCATGATCAGATACTCTCCTGCCGTAGGTCAAACCATCCATCACAAAAGCAGCCCCCGCACTGCGAGGCCTGTTGGGGTCTACGGAGCCATCCGTGTAATAGACCGCCGTTCCAGGTTTCCGGCAGTGCCCGGACGCCTTGTAGGGCCTGCGCTCGTACTCTTTCCTGGTCACATAACTTCTTCCTGGGAAGCTTTGTGACAACGAAGGTTGCAGGTATCGACAGCCATGGTGGTGGGGGCTTGAACTCTGGATGTGGAGAGTCCCTACCCTTCTCAAGGAGAGTGCTGGTGAGCCTGAAGGAGTCCAGGATCCCTGCCGCCTGTGCCAGCCAGGTATCGGAGTGGATAAAAGTACCCACCCGTCCCAGAGCTGTCACAAGGCTCTGACTCAGCTCAGTTATCCTGGGGCTCTGGACCAACTTGGCAAGAAAGTCGACCTCCAGCCTTCTGACCCGTGATGTTAATGAAGGCAACGAAGCCTCCATTCGGAGGTTAACGATCTTAGTCCAAGGTTGAGCTCCTAGGATAATCCTTGCTGCGGCATTTTGGCAAGGCTCCAGGTCTTCAAGCTTAGCAGTCGCCACATTTATGAGAGCTGGGGCAGCGTAGTCCACCAGACTGCGGACTGCGTGCACATAGAATGTGCGAAGGACCCGATGCGTGGCACCGAGTGCCTTCCCCGTCATTGCTCTCATAACTGTGGTTCTTGTCTTCAGTCTCTCCTTGAGATAGGTAAGTTCCCTCTGAAAGGTGAGCCTCTCATCAATCCAGACCCCCAGGTACTGATACTGGTGAACCCAGTCCAGCCTAAGGTCCTGGATGGTGAGGTGCTTCCCTTCTGTCCAGAGTCTCAGTGCCATAGCTTTCGACTTTGTAGGGGAGATCTTTAACCCTAACCTGCTACATTCCGTCGCCACAGTGCTTAAACAGCGCTGAGCCCTGTTGAAGCACTGCCGTTTCCCAGTAATTATGAGCGCAATGTCATCTGCATAGCAGATGACCTTGCACCCATGTGGTAGAGGTAGTTCCAGAATGTTGGAGACGAGCACATTGAACAGAGTGGGGCTGAGGACCCCCCCCCCCCCCTGTGGAGTGCCATTCTCCAACATTCTGGCCTCTGATATGTAACCCTGAAAGCGTACTTTCGCAGACCGGTGACTGAGATAGTCAGCAATCCAAGAAAGCAGCTTGCCTTTTACACCCTTGCGAGCAAGGGTGTCTAATATCACAAGTGGACTAGCCAGCTCAAACGCCTTTTCCAAATCCAAAAAGACCACAATGGACGGTGTTCCACTGACAGCATTGAGGAGTGTTGCTTTACTGTTTGCTGTGCCAGTGCCCTTGCAGTAAGCATGGATATGCTCATGCAATGGGCCCAGTTTCCACAGCAGCCTGTTTAGCACCATCCTCTCCGCTGTCTTCCCCATGCAGCTTGTCAGGCTGACTCACCATGTCCTCAACACCATGGCGCCTCACTCCTTGGAGGTCCTGCAATGTGTCTTGAACACACTGCGGGAGTGAGGTGCTGCTGGAGCGAGAGACAAACTCCTGCACCAGCCGCTTCGCCTCAGCATCAGGGGCATGATGAGTGCGTCGTGGTTGAGTCCTGCCACTAGCCTTACGGAGCTTAGACCACAGCTCTGCTAGGGAGGTGTGAGCAGTAAAGCCCTCACACCATTCAAGAAATTTAGCTCTTCTAGCATCTGCAGCTATGACGTGAGCGTCATGAACTGCAGCGTGCAAGTTGGCCAAATTGGTCTGAGTTCGGCGCCGTCGGAAAACACGCCTAAGCATGTTCACCCGATGGTTGGCCTCTCTCACCTCGGGGGTATAATACCAGTTGTTCTTATGTTCTCTGGGGGACTGGCGAGTCTTTGGGATGGCTCTGTTGGCAGCCACCTGAATGGCTGCAGAAAAGTCAGCTTCCAACGTTTCCACGTCCTGTGGTGGGACGTAGGACGCTGCCCATTCTTCAACAGACTTCTCAAACACTGGCCAGTTTGCCAAAGCTGTCTTCCACCTGGGAACAGGTAATACAGCTGGTATGGGTGGTGAATCCCGTATGTGCACAGAGACACCGAAGTGATCGCTAGTAACAATAGGATGCACCTCCCAGGTTACCCTAGAGTGGAGAGTGGCCGTCGCCAAGGTCAGATCAAGTCGTCCACCTCGCACGTGCGTCGGATTTCCATCATTCAACAACGTAATGTCAAGGCATTCATCTAATACTGAACTTAAGTGGTGCCCAGCGACATTGGGCCCATGGGACGACATCAAAATATCATGATGGGCGTTGAAGTCCCTTCCTATGATGAGGAGCCTGTCCGCAGCAAGAGTACACACTTCTCCAAGGTCCAGTTCCGCTCTCAGGCCCCTATATATGTTGTAGATGGTGTACGTTTCGTGGGCCCGATGAAGTCGAACCGCAAGAACTTCTACACCATCCCCACATGATACAGGGTCCGTGATCTCACTGCAGGGGATGGATGATTTGACTAAGATCATGCACCCCCTAGCAGTGAGTGAGCGAGGGAGAGAGAAGACGCGATATCCCGGAAATCGCACCTCGTCGCTCATTCGCTCACCAATGTCTCCTGGAGAAGCATGATATCGTATTCTTGCGCAAGGAGATACGAGCTTTTGCTGGGGAACCCGTTTACGTTCCACTGTAGCAACCTCAAGTGATTATTGAACAGGGCGATCGTCTTCCCTGTCAGTTTCCATGACGGTCTCATCTTGTCCTCCCCGGTCAGACGACAAGATGGGTTGCGACTTTGAAACAGTGGACGCATTTTCCTCATCATCAGAAGAGGAGTCTTCAAGCCTCAATGCAAATTGGCGTTGGGGCCTAGCAGAAGACACTCTCCTCGACTTAGAAGAAGTGGGTGTGTCTTTCCCAATGGTGAAGGCGGGTGTGGCAGGCTTGGGGGAAGTGGAAGGGGAGGAGGAGGAGGTTGAGGAAGAGGAAGAAGTGGTGGAAGAGGCGGGGGAGGAGGCAGGAGAGGAGGAGGTAGAGGGGGAGGGAGTCCTCTCCTTTCGCCTAGGGTTCCTCTTCTCTTTCAGGAGCTTAAGCACATTCTTGACGGCCCTGTTCACTAAATCCAGCATCTTGTCTGTGTCACTCTCGCCAAAAGTCGTAGCGACTGCAGACACGACGCCAGTCACAATCAGCTCGATGTCATCCTCCCTGAGGGGGATGACATCGGACGGATATTGAGGTGGAGGGGACCGTCGGTCCTGTGCTCGTGGGGTTGGTACGGGGGGCGTGGGTTTGGCTTTAGGTTTAGGGGTGGGATTGGAGGCAGGTGTGGATTTGGAGGTGGGCGCAGGTTTAGAGGCGGGCACGGGTTTGGAGGTGGGCGCGGCTTTTTTGGGAGCTGGTTGTGTTTTGGTAGTAGCCTGTGTGGGAGCTGGGTTTAGTGCTGGAAAGTGCGCCTGATTGTTCAAATCAGGAGCACTGTGTGTGGGTGGTGGTGGTGCTGTGTCAGGAGTGTGTCTTCTGCTGCCCCATACAAATGTTCCTGGGGGGGCAGGTATGAAGTGCTGTTGCTTCTCTGTCCTCTCCCTAGTGGCAATGGCCTGGACTTTACGCACTGCGCACGAGGTATTCCAGGCGTGGTGCTTCTTGCTACAGTTTGGGCACTTTGCAACAGTCTCAGTGCCAGCCTTGAACTTGTTAAGACAAGTCTCAGTGGCATGAGGCATGCTGCAAATGTCGCACTTGGGCTGCTTCGCTGAGCACCTCGCCTGGTGATGACCATAGCGCTGACACCTGAAGCAACGGAGAGGATCAGGGATGTACGTTCGTACATCATACCTGCCGTACCAACCCAGGTCGATCTTATCAAAAGGGTCGCCTTTGATGGTAATCAGTACCTGACGTGTGGGCGTCTTGTCCCATCTGCGCATCCTTGTGGCCGCGATTACCTGGCTGTGGTCCTCGATGGCCTCAGTCATGTAGCTGGTAGGATAGTCGTGAACCACAAGTCTGTGCTTCCGGTCCTCTGGGTTGAGCCGCTCTAAGTTCACCGGCTTACCATCAAGGGACTTGATCCGGTCCAGCTCCTCGACGATTTCATAAGTGCTTGGTAACAGTAGCACGTTACCATCGCCAAGGGGCCGGAGGGACAGAAGCTTGCCGTGGTGGGGGCCTTTCTCCAAAGCTCTTACCACCTCGAAGGCCATGTCGTATACCCCGCCGAGGGTACGACCTTGAAGGTGGGGAGCTTGACATCCATAGTAATAGGAGGGGCCACCACGACAGCAGCCTCGTCCTCTGATGGAGACGCCGAACCTAGAGCGCATCGTCGCCGTTTCGGCACGCCAGATACTGAGTCAGTGGCCGCCATGGTGGCACTGATAACGAGAAAATATACGAGAAAAAAATACGTATCCTCAACAACTTTGTGAAAAAAAAACTCGTAATCTAAGGGGCGGGGGATCGCGGGCGTTATCTAGCGCGTTGGTACTATGTCTTATCCTGTCTACCTAGCAAGCAGTCAATCGAAAACGAGGCTCGGGTGCACGAGAGTGTGCGAGGACCGGGCTCTTCTTCAGGTCGGGGGTTCCCCCCTCTCCCGCCGTAAAAGCGATTCGGAAAAGATAATTCACATCGAATGGACACCCCCGCTGCGTTGTCTCTCCTCGTGAATCTCCAAGCTCTCAGCCGCAAATACCCTAGTCTCTAGCTCTGTTTGTCGTGCTGCCGTTAATATTGCGTAAGCCCTGCTACCCGAGCCAATTCCCCCTTCTTTGCGGAATCTCGCTCTGGCAGGTTATGCCCCACATAACCCTCCCTGCACGATTAGCGTAGCCTGTGTGGTTCTTTCGAGGAAAGTTATCTATGTAAGGGTATATATACGGGATCAGGTCAACCGGGCGCGGGTGAAGCTCGATGCTGATTGGCTAGCAGGTAGGCCGTGTGAACCCGATATCTGGTCGGGACCCCGGAGCGTTCTGGCGGAAGACCTAGTGGCTCGTCCCGAGTGCTGATTGATTGGACGGTGGATTGTTTTAATCAGAATTGTCTGAGAGAAAACCTGTGCCCAAGAAATATATATATATATATATATATATATATATATATATATATATATATATATATATATATATATACTCGTATACATATAAAGACTGTAGAATGTATCTTGGGTTTTAACCAATTCAACGATTGTGAATACTGGCTAAAGTTTGTGAATAGGGGTAATAGGTTTGAAGGGTATTGTTAAACTGAATAACGATATAAAAAATTATGAATACCACTGATCTAGACTCTAGTGGGATTCAAAACTTCGATTTAATCCTTCGCTTGGGCTGTCTCCTAGACTGCTCAGCCACTACACTTGGTAATTTTGAAGACATGCAATAGTGGAAAAACTGAGACAATGGGACCTTTCGCAGTGAGCGATTTGATACTAGACACCGCCAGATTTTGTAATTCTTGCCGGGCAATAAATACTTTTTTGGGCAAGTTTTATAAGCTTACAGAGGTGTATCGTTGTACATTATAGTGTCTGAAATATAAGTCAATTAATTTCATGATTGCAAACGGCATATATCATTGTTTGAGCCTCTATTTATAATTGCAGATGATATTCGTAAAACAGCTTATAATTGTATCAAGCCAAGCAATTTGTCATTTTCTACGGACTTCAATTCATGTGATGTATAGAAAATATAATTTTGCATCGAAGACTTAATTTTTTCGGTACGATTAACATGTGTATTTCTCTTGCTTTTTCTTGAATCTGACGTGCAGTCTGCCACGGCACGCGTAAAATTAGTCATATTTGTTTGAAAATAGCTCCCAGCATCTAAGAGGCTATTCTTTACACAAACGTCGCTCACTTCGTACGTCCGCCACCACTGTTGTTATCTTTTATCTCACTGATTATCTTCATATACAGGACGTGACAGTGATATCCATTATTTTTCAACACTCTCAGACAAAACGCACAAACCGAAATCAACATCCTCTTATTTTTACTGCTCATACTTACTTCAGTAGAAATAATTACCTATTTTTAGTTTTACCTTGTAATTAAATTAACAAAGCCTTATCACACACCAGTAAGTAAAAATTATAACATTCAGAGTCATTTTTTTTTAAATACATTTATGCAGCAATTTATGTCATATCTTTTTTTTAAATATCGGTTTCCAAATTAGCTAAGTCACCCCTTTGCCTCGTGAAATCTGAGACTATTGAAAATTCTAGTGCTAATAGGAATCTACGAGCCTGACTGCGAAAGGTCCCAATTGTCCATATCAATGTTAAACTGAAAAAAAAAAAAAAATGGTGATGTTATTGAAGCACATCGCTCAGGTGAACTAATACAGATTCGTTTTCAATGTGTGTAATCTCCGTCATAAACGAATTAATTATTTTGGTCACAGATTAATATTCATAATCGGATCAGTTGTACGTTTTCGTAATACTACAGAGAATCACGCGATCACATTAGGGTTGCCACACATTTCCAGCTATCATCTTTAGTTTTTTATCGTGATTTTTTTTTTTTTTCAGACTTTAAATACTTCTGTGCAGCTTAATCTCTCGGAGAATACAAACCCCACGGCACCCAAGACCATAATCTACTTTCTTGATCTGCCTCTTGCATTATCATTGCAACTCATTGTAATTTGTTTATTTGTTACAGAAATCTCCCTCTTCTGGGCTGTGCACCAGGTTCACCATTCCTCCGACGAATTCACATTCACGGTTGGATTACGTCACTCTCCCATCCAGAAACTCTACTTGTGGATTACATACCTCCCACTTGCCGTTTTCGGAATTCCACCCTTGCACGCCGTCCTCCACGTGCATTTTAACACCATCTTCCAGGTTTGGACTCACACCTGCGTCGTGGACACGCTGGGTCCGCTAGAGTACATACTCAATACGCCCAACCATCACCGGGTACATCACGGTAAGATCTAAATTTGAGGGCACAGACGTACACGCTCGCATATTTCTTATTGTACACACACACACACACATACACACACACACACACACACACACACACACACACACACACACACACACACACACACACACACACACACACACACACACACACACACACACACACACACACACACACACACACACGATCGGCAGAGAGACGGTGACGATTAGAACTCCGGAAAAAAAATAGTAGATTTCAACGAGGGAGTACCTGTGTTGCATTAATAGGGAAGGGGAAAGCTCGTGGTGTAGTGGGCAGGTGAAGAAAAAGGAGAGGGGAAGGGATTAGTTAGGAAAATTGAAGGACATGACGAAGGAGACGAAGGGGCTCCTCTGGACGTCAGAAGGAATGTAAACAAGAGGGCTGCAGACGACGCAGGTGAAGTCTAAAATATCAGTAAAGGCACTGAAATTAGAAATATAGATAAGAACAACACAATAGCAAGTGGAGATAATCACTTCCATAGATTTAATGAGAGAGGGGATGACAACCTCTCCCGATTAGCAAGTCTGGAGGAAAAACTAGAGAACATGAACAAACAGTGGGAGGTTAGGTTCAGCCAACTTACACGGCTTACACAAAGAGTTGATAAATTGGAAGATCTAAAGAAGGAGAACCAAAAACTAGATAAAGAAATAGAAGATTAGAAATACAGCGAAAAGAAGTAAAAGATGAGAATGAGGAATTAAAGTAGAATAATAAAGAGAATAAAGAGTCCATAGCAAAAGAGGTACAGAGTTGGAGAAAAGTCCAAGAGAATAACAAAATTTAATTTAGAGATATAGTAAAACAGCAGATGAAAGAACAAACTAAGGACACAGTTATTAAAGCGGTGAGGGAGAAGGAGAATATAGTAAGAGACTTAGCGAATAAAAAGAGGGATGGAAGAGAAGCATAATCCAAATAGGACTACAAGAGTAAAAGAGAAGGAAAAGGTAAACAAGATGTTAGAAATAGTTCAAGAGGATGACCAAGAAACAGGGAAAGAAATTCAAGAAATATATAGAATAGGGAAATACAATACAGATAAGACCAGACCAATTAAGGTTAAATTCAGGTCACAAACGACAGCAGAGAATATCTTAGCAAAAACTGGGAAACTAGCAGAAAATGAGCAATATAGAAAGGGAAGGTTGATGCGTGGAAAAAAAATTGATAAAATAAGAGAATTCTTTCAAAAAGCAGACTGGGAAAGGATACCAGCGACGACATGGTCACCAAGTACAAAGAAATGTATAACAAAACTCGAAGGAATACAAAGAGCAATTACGAAAATGGCAACAACACTCTCAGAACTATCGTATGAAGAGTGTGAACTTATGGAACAAGTTCAATGAAAATATAATCTAAACAAACACCATAAAAGAATTTTAAGCAAAGTGAATGGAGACTAAGAAACGGGACCTCATGAACACAGCTCCAACCTCGTATATTTATTCATCAAACTCACCATCCCACTCCCACGCAGGGAAGAATAGGAAATCCCTGGCAGGACTAAGCACAGTCAGTTGTGGCAAGCCACTGTGTACCTATGACGTTGGGTCGCTTCTCCGCCAGGCAAGGTCTACCGGGAATGAACGCCGCAATTTGGCAGTTTCTTTCAGGACTCGAATTCACTACTACCTGTGAGACGGTATCCATCGGGCTACCGCGCACCCCTTTATGTTATTACGAGGTAAATACAACTTGGTAAATTAATTTTTTGTGGGATCTGTTGGAAAAGACAGAGCTACTCTGGGAGTGACCAAAAAATGAAAAATAGAATAATGAAGAGCTTGGATAGCTATTATGATATATGAGAGGGGCTCCAAAAGTGGAGGGGGTGAAAAGTGAAAGAAAGGAGAGGTGTCAATGATATAAGCTGTGAAATTAGAATTATGAGACGAAGTGAGGGCACTGTGACGAGAAATAGGTCATCATAACCATTTTTTTCTGTCTTTTTTTTCCATATCGTATGTGGAAGTAAATTTTTATTTAGAAAATTAAAGAAAACGAAGATAATAGGAAAAAGTTCATGAAGAGGAACAAACTAGATTAATATAGATCATGGAAAAACAAAGGACGGAAGAAGGAAATGCAGAAGAAATGTAGTCAAGGTGTTATGGAATAGAAAAGTACTTAAGAAAGGAGGTAAAATGTGTATTCTAAATTTAGGGCAGGAAGAAAATCACATCACATGAAGAACTGAAATGGAAAAACAAGTATGAAGGAGGAAGGAGGAAGATTTAATAATGGCACTGGAAGAGATTTAATATGGCATAGATCAACCTTCAATTGGTGATCCGAGGATTGTATGAAATGCTGTTTACTTTTTGGTCGTCCCTATCTGGAAGGGGAATAGTAGGACTGAAAAAAACAATGCGGAATTACACTGCTCTTTGCCAATCAAGGAGCTCCCGCATCTATTGTGGACATGGGTTCGTTCACACCTACTAATTAACATAGTATTACACCATTCTTCTTCAGTTTCTCTTTCCAACGTTGAGACCTAGCGAAACTTATCCTATAAAGCATTTAGCATGCATCATCCTATATGCTATTATTTATTTGAACTCCATATATAGGTACCACAAATTCGGGGTTGAGTATAGATGATGCTGTGATGCATGAGGGGGAGTGGGTGGGGGATGGGGGGTGAGGAAGTATGTATGAGAAAAAAAAAAAATTGACGCAGCCCGAAGGGATTTCTCCCCGTCTTCTCCTTTTCTGCATGAGGGGACGGAGAGGGGGGGTCGCCGAATTTATGAAGCGGCCTTGCTGTGGACGTGCTGTGTCTTGCGACACTGCTTCTGACCCAGGGCGGTGGACGGGATGTAGGGATGACCCGTCATCCAGGAGGTGCCAAGATAAGAGGGAGGGAGGAGGGTGGAGGGGAGTGGAATATATAGGAAAGGGAATGGGTGGGAGTGGTTTCTATGCCTTTTTCTTTTTGGCTACCACCCATGTAGGGGGAAAAAGCCTTTGGTATATGTATGTATGTATGTATGCAACTTGCCGCCCCGGACTGTGATGCCAAATCTTAATGGAACTTTTACTACCAAACTTATTGCACGATGTAGTATTTTCTATGACAAAATATGCAATAAAATGAAAACTTTTGGATGCATGGCACGCGTTGATTAGTTTTCAAGAGACTAGACAGATTTGCGCAAGCACATGTGACAACACTGCCTAATGAAAGGGACACGCAGCCTTGTAGAAAACAGTTGTCTTTTTTGTTGTCCGTTGTCTTTTGTGCGATGCTCTTCCAGACAACGAACTATCTAACATCAATTTTGTAGAAGCTGTGGAGAAATACAAATGTTTGTATGACACATCACCACAGTACATCTCGAAGGATGAACAAAGCAAGGCATGGAACTACATAGCAGAGACGTTTTCCTCTATAGATATGTCCCCTGAATTTTTTTTATACATAGAGGTGTGTTGAGCGCCAATTAAAAGAATAATAAGCTCCTTATCTGATAATGCCAACTTGCACACGTGAACTGCCACCCTGAAACACATGGCGACGTGCTACCTTGGTCTGAAATCACCGTACCACTCGTCTCTTGTCAACTTACCTAAACACCTACGGAACATTACAGGTGTTAAAACGGAAGTTTTCAAAAGGGAACTTGACAAATTCCTGTCAACCCTACCAGATCAGCCGGGCATCCCAGGTTGTACAGCATCACGTCCAGCGAATTCCAACTCCATTATTGACCAGCTGGACTACAAACAACAAACTGAAAGGTGGCGGGAGCAACATCCCCTTGAGGCAGAAGCGCTTCAAGGTAAATTTGCCACCTACCACTTGCTACGTGCCACCTTGGTGTGAAAGCGGCCTAACAGTCAAAGAGAGGTACAAAACTGCTCGTCGCTGACGACGCTGGTCACCCTGTGGGGAATAGAGCCGGCCTGAGTGCAGGAAGCGTGAACGAGTGTTTTCTCTTAGTAGGCCTTGATGAACAAGTATCTCACCAAATAATGAAACAGTAATTTGCTTCGTATCCCAGGCCACTTTTATATATATATATATATATATATATATATATATATATATATATATATATATATATATATATATATATGTCTCTGTGTGTATATATATCTTTTTTATATGTTTTGTTTTAAGATAACTCAGCAAGGAAAAGAACCATATTACAATAATTTTTCTATGTTAGAATATCAAATAAATCAGTATACCCCTCACTTAAGGTTTTCTATGGTGTTACGGCACTTCCATTTTCTGTGGTTTCATGTTTTGATGTGTTTTATTTATCTTACAATGTACAGTTGCCCCAATTAGTTTTGCCGCAGTTTTAAAAATGTTTCGGACAACAATAGCAACTTGCCCAGTATTCTTTTTTATTACATTTTCGTGTCTGTTCATTTACATGCTTTTTTTTTTTATTCTTTTTTTTTTTTTTTTTTTTTTTTTTTTGCTAAATAGTAACTACCTTAAAAAATGTGACAAACAGCGAAATACTCAAAATGGTGTAGCAGACGACACATTTTTCTTGACTTACTAATGACATCTATCACTATCATTTGACAAGTAATACGATTAATATACGTTGCAGAGGAGAGAGAATGCAGGAATCCATTCACGTAGTGGTCGATGGTAGACTAACAATCAGCTTCAAGCTGTGAGTGGTGCTGAGTGCAGTGACAAACTAATCAAATCTAACTCGTATACTTATAAGTTATGTTATAACCCTATTATTAAATCAATTATTTTCATTTATTCAGCAGAGGGCTTGTGATCCAATTATGTTATGTATGATTGTAGGTTAAAGTTAAGGGATAGCGAGCAAAAAGTCAGGTAGAAAGTAAACTCTGAGCCTTGATGGGTGGCAGGGAGTACAACAGTTTCCCCCCATTACTATGTTAACCCCTTTTCCACTGTCCAAGTGGCGGATCTGTGTTTAGGCAACGTCCAGGGTCACTATGGGAAATTGGAGTGTTTAATCTTTGAAGAGTATGCTAAGATAAAAGGTAAATTTTGTAAGGTAGCCAGCCAATAGCCATACTGGCCCATATACAGTATCTACACTTGTTGCAGGCTTGCAGCATCTGACAGTGACTAAAATGGTCAATTACTTGTTTATTTTTATACTCTGTCTAATGCCTCTTTGAATAAGATAGATGCACATATGTGGAGGGATGAATAACATACTTGCACCTGTTTTATATACTAAATATTTAATATCTGAACAAATTTGGACGAGATCAAAAAACTCATTAGAAACAAGTTTTTTTTATAAAAAAAAAAACGCGATTAAAAAAAAAATTATTTCTTTTGCATCACAAGACTGTTTTTAAATTCGTGTATTGTTTTTGCACACACCACATTTTCATCTAACTTATTCCAAACATCTATTATCCTGTGGGGAAAGCTGTTCTTTTTTAGTTCTCTTGTATAACTGTCTTTCTTGATTTTCTTTCCATGTCCTCTTGTATCTCTACTATCCCATTTTATTAGATCCTCTCTATCAATAGTTTCTATGCCTTTCATGATTATATAAATAGTTATCAAGTCTCCTCTCTCTCTTCTTTGCTCTAGGTGTCTGTAGCTCAAGTTTTGCTAGTTTCTCTTTATACGATAGTTCTGAGAGTGTTGGTGCCAATTTCGTAATTGCTCTTTGTATTCTTTTAAGTTTTGTTATATATTTTTTGTACTTGGTGACCACGTCGTCGCTGCATACTCCAATCTTGGTCTTATCAAAGTGACCAGTATTTTCTTCACTATTTCTTTGTCCAGGTATGTAAATGCCACTTTGATTGTTTTATTAGATTATAAGTTTCTCCAAAATTTTTGTTTATATGTTTCTCGGGAGACATATTATTCATAATTATAAATTTAACGTTACATCTTGACCTTATTAACGCGGTGCCCAGAATAGGTAATTGTCGTCTAACTCACTTTCGATCGATTGGATATTGATATTCACACTGTTGAGCTTAGCTAATAAAATTTCAGTGTATGTATTGGAGTGGGTGATTACGAGTACATCGTCTACGTATCTTAACCATACAAGTATTTTGTGATACTATGTGGAGGAAAACTTGTCTTTTAGCATCTCCACAAAAACTGAAGCCATAACCGCATTGAGGGGCGACCCATCGCTAAACCTACATATTGGCGGTACTCTAATCCGTTAAATTAAAAAGCACCGAACCTAACGCACATGGGTAATCATTTCATGTAATAACGTTTGCACCCGTGTAATTCGTTATCATCGAACATTTCTAGGATCTCCTTTACTAGGCCTCCATCTATTGAAACGTTAGTAAAAAGATTCTTAACGTCGAAAATCACCAATTTCTTTACCCCAAAATTCACTACTTGTAGCCTCTCTTAGGTCTGTTGAGTTCCTAAGATGTGCTTGGGTCTGCCCAAAGCCGCGGAAAGAGGGGCGACAAACCTTGGCCAGACGATGCGATGCGACTGCCGATCCCATTCCTCTTAAAGAGTTGAAGAAAATGGACATCATCATTACCACAGATGACAAGGGAGGAGGCATCGTGATCCTAGACACCGACGACTACACAAGCAAGATGCTTGATCTCTTAGCCGACGGGAACATATTCTAGACCCGGGGTCCTCAACCTATTTTCACATATACCCCGTACTTATGCATTGCTATTCTTTAACCTCCTGAAGATGACTTCAACACTAAATTTAATCGTTTTGCATCCACTAACTGCTGGTGCCTTTCGGTTGGCGGCCCCACTTGTGAACCGCCGTGGACCAATAGGGTCTTATGGACCACAGGTTGAGAACCGCTGGTCTAGACAAACCCGCGGACAAACGGAAAAGGAGGCGGAGTTATTCAGTAAAGGAGCCAGATTCCTATTCAACAAGACTGAACGAATAAAACAGTTAACACATCTGTTGGAAGAAGCCCCTAGAACACTATCCATACTAGGTCTACCCAATATACACCAGCCAGATATCCCATAACAACCCATTACCTCTGGGTTCGGCAGTGTGTGTACGAGTATATATATATATGTATATGTATGTATATATATATATGTATATGTATGTATATATATATGTATATGTATATATATATATGTATATGTATATGCATACATGCATAAAGCTGTCCGTCGATTTCGACGATGACGTCACTCCATGCGAAGGAGTTGAAAGATGAAAGAAATTCAGCGTTGATGGGTCTTGCGGTGGCTGACGAGTCCAATGCGGGCGGCACATACACGTCCACAGATGTCACACACGTACTCTCCACCTGGGAGAGCTGGACGATGGCGCCTAGCTCGTCTTTCTTCAGCCACTCTGTCATAATTTTGGTTGAATGAGGTCATTCCCGTCTGGCAGGTCGCCTTCCACTCATCTCTGTCTTCAGTTAGTGTTTCTAGTTGCATAGGTTGGATGCCACACTTTTTCAAGTTAGCCTTCAAGCAGTCTTTGTACCGTTTGCGCTGCCCACCCACTGATCGTCGTCCTTCTGCGAGTTCTCCATATAAAATCTGCCTTGGGAGTCTATTTTCCGGCATTCTTGACACGTGTCCAATCCATCTGAGCTGTTTCCGCACGATCATAGCTTCAAGAGAATCTACACCCGCCCTCATTCGTATCTCCGTGTGAGGTATGCGGTGCCACCACTTGAGGCCAAGAATCTTCTGCAGGCAGCTTATGTGGAACCTCTCTAGCGTCTTGATGTGCCCTCGGTAAGGGACCCAGGTTTCACTTGAGTAGAGCAGAATAGAGAGACAGATTGATTTGTAAACTGCGATCTTTGTGCGTACAGTGAGGTCCCTACAAAGAAACACTCTCCCTGAGAGTTTTCCGAAATATGTGTGTGTGTGTGTGTGTGTGTGTGTGTGTGTGTGTGTGTGTGTGTGTGTGTGTGTGTGAGAGAGAGAGAGAGAGAGAGAGAGAGAGAGAGAGAGAGAGAGAGAGAGAGAGAGAGAGAGAGAGAGAGAGAGAGGCAGAGGGGAAAGCACACAAATAGAACGAGAGTTTATTCTTTAACTAGTTTCGCACTATGGTGCTTTCTGAAGAAGCACTATAATGTGAAACTAGTTAAAGAACTGTATGGTTAAGATACATAGACGATGTACTCGTGATCACCCACTCCAATACATACACTGAAATTTTATTAGCTAAGTTCAACAGTGTGAATATCAATATCCAATATACGGTCGAAAGTGAGTTAGACGACAATTACCTATTCTGGGCACCGCGTTAATAAGGTCAAGATGTAACGTTAAATTTATAATTTACAGGAAACCGACGAATAAAAATTAATTCATTTCTATAGTGCACATGATAGGAGGAAGAAGACTGGTGTGGTAATAGAGCTTTTTCTGAAAGCGTCTCGTATTTGAAGTGAGGAATTCTTAACGGAATAAATAAAATTGACAAAGTCGACATTTGAAAGACTCAAGTACCCTAAGGGATTACTTTGCACCCTGGAAGAGAAAACCCGTAATATCTCACTTGAGACATCCACCGGTGCGATAGTGAAGGATCTAGTAACAAGTAAGCCAGACGCAAGCAAAAATAAAATCAGTTTAGTCTATGAAATTCCGTGTGGCGGATGCGATCAAAAATACTTTGGTGAAACTAGTAGGGGCCTAGACACTAGGCTAAAAGAACATAAAGCAGATGTTAGACACCACAGGATAAGCAGTGCATTAGTTAATCATGTCGACGAACAAGGTCATTTACCGAAATGGGATGACACAAAAACAATCATGGATAGCCTCACCAGGCGAAAAGAAAGGTGGAGTCTTTATTTATCACCAACCAGAAAAACATTAATAAGAGGACTAGGGATTTGGTATGGGCTAAGGCAGCAGCACGCATCATTATCTTGGACAAAACGCATAGAGCCCTTGATCCAGGCGGACAACTCATCCCACGTAACGACCAGCAGGCGGATAATTCCTCCACCGACAGCGGTGACCGAACAGTGGACAACTCATCCCACCGGCAGGACGTGTTGAATGGTATTCAGGCAAGACACGTCGCCGCGTCCCTTTTTCTCCATCTTTTGTTATATATAAATTGGCTAGCTTTACTTCGAGCACTATTCCTCTGAAGAGGCCACTCAGGCGAAACTAGTTAAGCATAAAAGTATTTCTCTCACCCCGTGTTCCCCTTACCACCTATCCACATTCCTCACAATGTTCACACACATAATATGGTTTTCAAAATGAGTTTAAACTATGTGAAGGAAAGAATATGTTGAGTATGTGTTGATCTTCAATACATATTATCTAATTATAATTATTATATTAATGAAACACAAATTTGCCTATTTACTTTAGTACACGAAGGCTGTTCTTGAATAGGTCTCAAGAACAGGTCACTTCATTTATAAACAAGACACAGAGGCATGGCTTCATGAAAAGGTAAGACAGTCAAATGATTTGACTTTCAAATAATTTTGTCACAACATCTTCGTTCAAGGTAGCGTGCATTCCCAACCTGGCTAGCACACTAACTCATAACGTCACGTCGTCTCTATTTTCTTTGCCGAAATGAACAGACCTCTTCAGACCTTCTCTGCACCTTGAGGGAGAAATAACTAAGTAGGAGTTTCCTCTCACAGCAACAAACACGATCTACTTGGACAAAAACTATGGCGGAATTTTCATCATATGGGACCGAATATTTGGGACCTTCCAGGAATACGACCCAAAACGTACGACCAACTACGGAAACGTCAACTCACCTCAGACCATCGAATTGTTGTATAATCAGGTAATACAATTAATCTACCATCTTTCAGGTTTTAGGCAATTCACTCAAAGGATCTCAGTCGATCCTGCGTTTTCGGTTGGCAGCCCTGCTCACCCTTCCCCCGCTGAGTTGGCTGAAACCTCAAAATTCCTTAAAATATATTCATATTTCTTCACTTGACTCAGTGACTATATGAGTTACACGAATTTCATGTACATCTAGGGATGAAGCAGTCCTTGCTCAGTTATTTCAAAGCTTTCCATCTCGATAGTGCAAAGAAAGTAATTACGTATGCATGCATACATGTCACGCACATTTTTTGAATGTGCACAGAATACGAATATCCATAAAATATGCGGCACAATTGATGAATTCATGATTGGGTGTACAGGTAACAAATCCGTTAGAAATGCACACATTACCTAAGCGCCAGACGAAGTTGGGAAAAACTGACCTCTAACATGAGTAATACTGAGGTGTGGGAGAACCTAACCTCACATATTGCGAATCTTCATAATGTGTGAATATCTAATGGATTCGTTATCTGTGCGCCCAGGTGTTAATTCATTATTGGTGTTGCACATTTTAAGAATTTTTATAATCTGTGCAGATTTATGAAATGTGCGGGACATATGTATTTGCGTATGTACTTATGTGTGTGTGTGTGTGTGTGTGTGTGTGTGTGTGTGTGTATGTATGTATGTATGTATGTATGTAGTTATGTATGTATGGACAGTACATGGGTCTGTCTTCTTAATTCTAAAAAAGGAGTTAATGGATAATATGATGATGCTCTATGGATATTTCCCAAACTATGTATATTTCCTATGTTTTGTTGCAGTATTACTACATTCTGGGCATAGAAGGTAAAGCCCGGAAGATGTCGTCGCTCAAAGATTATTTGATGACATTCATAAAGGGACCCTCCTGGTTACCTGGGGCGCCATGGCTCGGAAACAGGGACCCTAACGTAAGTAAAAATAAATAAATAAATAAATAAAAAATAAAGTTAAATCTATATATATATATATATATATATATATATATATATATATAGATATATATTATATATATATATATATATATATATATATATATATATATATATATATATATATATATATATACACATATATATGTTAGGTGATTATTCTCGAACTACTCCTAGGTTTTTGCAGATAGACCCCTATAATAACCATATATATTCTGAAACTTTATAACCCAAGGTACTTGGAAAGCTATCCCTCATTTGTCTGTCTGTCTGTTTATTTGTTTGTTTGTTTGTTCAGGAACTCCTACGGTTTTGCATATAGACCCCCATAACCATATATATTCTGATATCCTATCCCTCCAGGTACTTGGATAACTATATTTCATTTTAAAAAAATATATATATTTTGGTTAGGGTTAAGAGTTAAAGTTAAGTGGGGTATGGCTAGATTAGAGATTATTCACGAACTCTTCCTAGGTTTTTGCAGATAGACACTATAACCATATATATTCTGAAATCTTATAACCCAAGGTACTTGAATTACTATCTTTCATTTGTCTGTCAATTTGTTTGTTTGTTTGTTTGTATGTTCAAGAACTCCTCCTAGGGTTTTGCAGATAGACCCTCATAACCATATATATTCCGATACCCTATCACTCCAGGTACTTGGATAACTATGTTTCACTTAAAAATATATATTTTGGTTAGGGTTAAGGGTTAAAGTTAGGTGGGATATGGTTAGGTTAGGGATGATTCACGAACTCGCAGCAACGCGCGGGTAATTTGGCTAGTATACATATATACATGTACATATATATGTGTATATATATATATACATATATATATATATATATATATATATATACAGGGTGGGGCGCGGAAACTTCCCGATTTGGGGATTGAATTATAAAGTGTTTACTCTTCACAATTCTTTATTCTACTTTTATGTCTGTCACACAACATGGGAGATTTACTTTTACACAGTTCTAAAAAAAATATCTATTAAATGTCCACCTCCATTGTCAATACACTGATTTAGACGATTTCGGAAGCTTTGGTCTACTCTCTCTAGCATGGTGAGCAGTATATTGGCTATTTGAGTGCGGATGGCATTCTGTAGGTCTTCCAGGGTCTATGGACGGTCGTTATAAACCATGGATTTGAGATAACCCCACAGGAAATAATCATAGGAGCCTAAATCAGGCGAGCGCGCTGATTTCCCTGAGAGGCGATTTAAACTGGCCAGCGCGCTCAACTGATTTAGCCCCCTGTGATTATTTCCTGTGGGATTATCTCAAGTCCATGGTTTATAACGACCGTCCACAGACCCTGGAAGACCTACAGAATGCCATCCGCACTCAAATAGCCAATATACTGCTCACCATGCTAGAGAGAGTAAACCAAAGCTTCCGAAATCGTCTGAATCAGTGTATTGACAATGGAGGTGGACATTTAAAAGATATTGTTTTTAGAACTGTGTAAAAGTAAATCTCCCATGTTGTGTGACAGACATAAAAGTAGAATAAAGAATTGTGAAGTGTAAACACTTTATAATTCAATCCCCAAATCGGGAAGTTTCCGCGCCCCACCCTGTATATACATATATACACACACACATATATATATATATGCATATACACATACATACACATACACACACACACACACACACACATATATATATATATATATATATATATATATGTATGTATATATATATATATTATATATATATACATACATGTATATATACATATACATATATGTATGTATATATATATATGTATATATATATACATATATATATATACATACATATATACATATATATATACATATATATATATATATATATATATATATATATGTGTGTATACATATACATATGTATGTATATAAACATACACACACACACACATATATATAGATATATATATATATACATATATATACATATATACATACACACACATATTTGTATACATATATATACCGCATATACATATGTGTGTATATATATATATATATATAATACTATACACACAAACACACACACACACACACACACACACACACACACACACACACACACACACACACACACGTTGGATTGACAGCGAAGATTGGAACTCCGGGAAATACGCAATCTTCGTGGATTTCAGCGAAGAGGACTTGTGTTCTATTAGTAGGGAAGGGGAAAGCTCGTGGTATAGTGGGCAGGTGAAGAAAAAGGAGAAGGGGAGACATTATTGAGGAAAATGGAGGAAAATGAGGAAGGGGAGGAACGGGCCTTGGACGTCAGAAGGGGTGTAAACAAAAGGTGTGCAGATCACACAGACGAGATCGAACAGGTGAGTGGAGGTATTAAAAGTAGGAATATAGATAATATCAGGTCAATGGAAAGAGGAGATGGTTACTTCTATGGATTTAATGAGGAGATGACAACCTCCACCGACTAGTAAATCTAGAGGAGAAACTAACAAAAATGAACGAAGCATGGGAGGTTAGGTTTAGCCAACTAGCACTAGTTACACAACGAGCTGATATATTGGAAGAGCTTAAGAAGGAGAATCAAAACCTAACTAAAGAAATAGAAGAATAGAAAAGACAGTTGAAGAGAAGTAAAGGATGAGAATGAGGAATTAAAGAGGAATAATAAAGACAATAAAGAGTCCATAGCATAAGGGGTAAGTGGTTGGGGAAAAAAAGTCCAAGAGAATAACAAAATTGAAATAAGAGATATAGTGACACAACAGATGAGAGACCAAACTAAGGACACTGTTATTAAAATGATGAGAGAGAAGTAAAATATAGTAAGAGACTTAGCAGATAAAAAGAAATATATGATTATATTAGGAATGGAAGAGAGGCATTATCCAAATAGAACTACAGGAGTAAAGGAGGAGAAGGAAAAGTAAACAAGGTATTAAAAGTAATTCAAGAAGATGAACAAGAAATAGGGAAAGAAATTGAAGAAATATATAGACTAGGGAAATACAATATAGACAAGACCAAACCAATTAAGGTTAAAGTCGGGTCTCACAAACGACAGCAGAGAATATCTAATCAAAAAACAGGGAAACTAGTAAAAAGTGATCAGATAAACAGGTATGGATAAAAAGAGAGATGAATAAAGAGGAAAGAGAGGATGAGAAAACAAAAAGAATAGAAACCAAGGGAAAAAACGAGAAAAGAACAGAATCAGACAAAGAGAAATTCTATTGGAGAGTAGTGGATATGATATGAAGGTGAGGAAATGGTTCATAGCAGAGAAAAACGGAAGGGAAACAGAAAACACGATGGAGGTAACAGAAACTTAAAAGTGTCTTTCACAAATATAGATGGCTTAATAACAGGTTTGAACAAACTGAATGATTACCTGAAAGAAAAAGAACCGGGCATAATGGGAATTGTAGAGACAAAATTGAAAAGTCCACTACCACCCAACAGTGTAGGATATGACGCACATAATTATTGGATTAGAAACAGAGAAGTAAAACAAGGAGGTGGTATTATGTTCCTGACTAAGAAGGATATAAATGTGAGGAATGTTACATATGGAAAGAATAGAATAGAGATGATTATGATGGAAATAGAGGACAGGGACAAGAAGAGCAGGAAGTTTGTGGTAAATTATGTGCCTCCTAAAACGGCTTCGTGGGAAGAGAGAGAACACAAAATCATGTTAGAAGATACAAGGATAATACTAAATAAGAAAATGGAAGATGGAGGAAGAATAGTTATAATGGGTGACATTAATTGTAAAGAAATCTACTGGGAAGAGATGACAGTGAAGGGTGGAGACGACCTATGGGGAAATGCACTACTTGATATGATTATAGAATATAAAATGACGCAATATATACAAGAGAATACTAGGTATATAAATGAAGAAGAACCATCGATACTGGACCTAATAATCACATCAGAACCCAAAATAGTGGACAAGATTGAATATAAGACACCAATAAGTAAAAGTGACCACATATTAGTTGAACTGGAAACGAGGAAAAATACATGGAAAAAACGAACAATATAGAAAGGGAAGATTGCTGTATGAATTTTTTTTTTACAAAATAAGAGGGTTTTTTTTTTTAAGCAGACTGGGAAAGGATACACAATGAGGAAACAGCAGTAGAAGAGAAATGGAATATTTTGACAAAAATTATAAAGGAGTGGAAAAGTATGTCCCAAGAAAAAAAAAAAAAAAAGGATAGGTAAAGTGTTGGTACAACAAAGGATGTAGGGAGTTAATATACAAAAGGGATAAAGCTTGGATAAAATGGAAGAAATACAAAAGACCTGAAAAATTGAAAATATATACTAGTTATAGAAATGAACAAACACAAGTGTGCAGACAAGAAAAGAGAAAATGCAAAAAAGATGTCATAGAAAATGTAAAGATCAACCAAAACTATTTTATAGATTTGTAAACAACAACTTGAAAAACAAACAAGAATTAGTGAAACTACGACAAGGAGGAATTGAATACAAGGAGGAAATAGATATGGCAGAAATTATGAACAAGCATTTTAAATCAGTGTTTACGAGGGAGATGCCGAGTGGGAGGAGAAAGTCCCCACTATGAAAGAGATAGAAGTAACAAGGAATGAAATATTGAATCACTTGAGTAATCTTGATGTCAGAAAATCGCATGGACCAGAGGAAATGGCAAACTGGATTTTGGGAGAATCAGGAATGAACTAACAGACAAAATACATAGTCTAATAGGCAGTTCATTGAAAGAAGGAAAAGTTCCAGAAGATTGGAAAAGAGCAAATATAGTACCAATATATAAAGGGGAAACAAGGAAGACCCTACTAACTATAGACCGGTCTCTCTTACAAGTACAGTAGCTAAAATTTGTGAAAGAATTATCAAAATTAGATGAGTAAGGCATTTGGAAAACAACGTACTAAATCCAAGGCAATTTGGATTTAGACAAGGACGATCATGCATCACAAACTTGATGTCTTTCTATTCAAGGCTAATAGATGTAATACAAGAAAGAGATGGATGGGCTGATTGTGCATTTCTAGACCTGAAAAAAGCTTTTGAGAAGGTGCCACATAAGAAGTTGCTAAAGAAATTAGAAACTGCAGAAGGGATACAGGGCAAACTGCTGAAGTGGATGGGAAACTTCTTGCATGAAAGAAAAATGAGAGTGGTGATATGAAACAAACATTCTAAATGGGATGAAGTGATTAGTGGAGTTCCGCAAGGAATAGTTTTGGCCCCAATTATGTTTGCTACATATATTAATGATATGGATAAAGGAATTGAAAGTTATAAGAGCTTCTTTGCGAATGATGCAAAATTGTTGAAAAAAATTGAACACTGTAAAAGATTGTAAGTCCCTGTAGAGTGATCTCAATAAAGTATGGGAATGGAGCAAAAAGTGGGAGATGGAATTCAATATTAAAAAGTGTAGCATAATGGAATTTGGAGGAAGCAAAAAACGAATAGTGGGATCATATAAAATGGGTGAGGAAGAAAATAAAAGTGGAAAATGAGAAGGACCTTGGAGTCATTATTATGAATAATATGTCCCCTGAGAAACATATAAACAATTTTTTTGGAGAAACTTATAATTTATTAAGAACAATCAAAGTAGCATTTACATACCTGGACTAAGAAATGGTGAAGAAAATACTAGTCACTTTTATTGGAGTATGCAGCGACGACGTGGTCACCAAGTACAAAAAAAAATTATAATAAAATTGAAAGAATACAAAAAGCAATCACAAAATTGGCACCAACGCTCTCAGAACTATCATATGAGGAGAGACTAATAAACTTGAGCTAAGGACATTAGAGCAAAGAAGAGAGGAGACTTAATAACTATTTATAGAATCATAATAGGCATAGAAACTATTGATAGAGAGGATCTAATAAAATGGGATAGTAGAGATACAAGAGGACACGGAAAGAAAAAATAGAGAGAGAGAGAAAATTATAGAACAGACCCACAGGATAATAGACGTTTGAAACAAATTAGATGAAAATGTGGTGTGTGCAAAAACGATACACGAATATAAAAACAGTCTAGATAAAACGAGAGATGAAGACGGGACACACACACACACACATACACACACACACACAAACACACACACACACACACACACACACACACACACACACACACACACACACACACACACTTTAGTCAGATGGACGGCGAAGATTGGAGTTCTGAAGAAAAAGTGAAATTTTCGTGGATCTCAACGCAAAGGAAGTACCTTATTGTATTTACAGGGAAGGGGAAAGCTCGTGGTGTAGTGGGAAAGTGAGGAAAAAGGAGAAGGGGAGGGATTACTGCGGGAAATGGAAGGAAATGAATAAGGGGAGCACTTGGTCCAGGAGGCCAGGCGTCTTGTAAACAAGCGAAGGACCGATGATTTTGGTGAAGGGATTAACAAAAATGTAAAGATTAGAAATATAGATAAGAGCACCACAATGGTAGGTGAGGATAATAATTTCCAGGGACTTAATGAGGGTGGGGGATACCAACCTCCCCCGATTAGCAAGACCAGAGGAAAAACTTGAGAAAATGACCGAACATTGGGAGAAGAGGTTCGGTAAAATGGCAGAGATTGCGCAGAGAGTTGAAAAATTGGAAGAACTAGAGAAGGTGAACAAAAACTTAACTAAAGAAATAGAAGAATTAAAAAGACAGTTAAAAGAAGTAAAAGAGGAGAATGAGGAATTAAAGAGGAATAATAAAGACAATAAAGAGGCTATAGCAAAAGAAGCACAGGGTTGGAAAAAAATCCAAGAAAATAGTAGAGTTGCATTTACTGACATAATTAAACGGCAAATGAAAGAACAAACTGAAGACTCAGTTATTAAAGTGATGAGACAGAAGGAGAATATAGTAAGAGACTTAGCAGATAAAAAGAAATGTATAATTATATTAGGAATGGAAAAGAAATATAACCTAGATAGAACCACAAGAATCAATGAGGAAAAAGAAAAAGTAAACAGTTTATTAGAATTAGTTCAGGAATATCAACCTGAAATCATGAAACAAATTGAAGAGATGTATAGACTCGGAAAGTATAGTACAGATAAGACCAGAACAATTAAGATTAAATTCAGGTCACAAACGACGGCAGAGAATATCTTAGCAAAAACAGGGAAACTAGCAGCAAGTGAACAATATAAAAAGGTATGGATAAAAAGAGAAATGAATAAAGAGGAAAGAGAGGAGGAAAAAATGAAAAGACATGAAGCTAAGGAAAAAAACGAGAACAGAACAGAGTCAGAAAAAGAGAAATTCTATTGGAGAGTAGTGAATATGAAAGTAAGGAAATACGACATACTAGAGAAAAACAAAAGGGAAACAGAGAATACAATGGAAGTGGCAGAAAACTAAAAGTGTCTTACACAAATATAGATGGATAAATAACAGGATTGAATGAGCTGAATGATTATATGAAGGAAAAAGAACCGGACATAATGGGAATTGTAGAAACGAAATTAAAAGATCCACTACCACCCAACAGTGTAGGACATGATGCATATAATTATTGGATTAGAAACAGAGAGACAAAACAAGGGGGTGGAGTTATGTTCATGACTAAGAAGGATAACGTGAGGTGTGTCACATATGGAGAGAATACAATAGAGATGATTATGATCAAAGTGGAAGACAGAGATAAGAAGAGCAGAAAGTTTGTGATAAATTATGTACCTCTAAAAACAGCCTCGTGGGAAGAAAGTGAACATATAAGTATGTTAGCAGACACAAGGATAACATTAAAAGTCTTCATCCATTTAAGCAGTTTGCTCTGTATTCCTCCTTCAGTTTCTAATTTCTTAAGCAACTTCTTATGTGGTACTTTGTCAAAAGCTTTTTTTAGGTCTAGAAATGCACAATCAACCCATCCACCTCTTTCTTGTATTATATCTATTAGCCTTGAATAGAAATATATTAAATTGGTGACGCATGATCGTCCTTGTCTGAATCCAAATTGCCTTGGATGTAGCACGTTTTTTTTTTTTCTGAATATTTTACCCATCTACTTTTGACAATTCTTTCACAAATTTTTGCTATTGTACTTGTTAGAGAGACTGGTCTATAGTTGGTAGGGTCTTCTTTATTTCCCCCTTTATATATAGGTACTATTTTTGCTTTTTTCCAATCTTCTGGAACTTTTCCTTCTTTCAAGGAACTGTTTATTATGCTATGTATTTTGTCTACCAGTTCATTCCTGCATTCTTTCAAAAGACAGTTTGCTATTTCATCTGGTCCATGCGATTTTCTGACATCAAGATTACTCAAGTGTTTCATTATTTCATTCTTTGTTGCTTCTATTTCTTTCATAGGGGGGACTTTCCCTTTCCATTCGATCTCTTCAGGTTGTATGTTCTCCCTTGTAAACACTGATTTAAAATGCTTGTTCATAATTTCCGCCATTTCTATTTCCTCTGTGTATTCAACTCCTCCTTGTCTTAATTTCTCCAAATCTTGTTTGTTTTTCAGTTTGTTGTTTACAAATCTGTAAAATAATTTTGGTTGATCTTTACATTTTTCTATGACATCTTTTTCATATTTTCTCTTTTCCTCTCTGCACACTTGTACATATTCATTTCTATAACAAGTATATATCTTCCATTTTTCAGGTCTTTTGTCTTTCTTCTATTTGGTCCAGGCTTTATCTCTTTTGTCTTTTAACTCCCTACAACTTTTGTTGTACCAGCACTTTACATATTCTTTTTCTTGTTTTTGTCTTGGGACATATTTTTCCACTCCTTTTTTATAATTTTTTTGTCAAAATATTCCATTTCTCTTCCACTGTTGTTTCTTCTTTGTATATTCCTTCCCAGTTTTCTTTTTGAAAGAATTCTCTTATTATATCAAAGTTTGTTTTTTCATACATCATTCTTCCTTTTCTATATTGTTCATTTCTTTTCACGTATTTTTCCTCGTTTAGTTCCAGTTCAATCAATATGTGGTCATTTTTACTTATTGCTGTCTTATATTCAATCTTTTCCACTAGTCTCGATGGTTCTTCTTCATTTCTATACCTAGTGTTCTCTTGCATCCACTGTGTCATTGTATGGTCAATAATCATCTCGAGTAGAACATTTCCCCATGTGTCGTCTCCACCCTTTACTGTCATCTCTTCCCAGCAGACTTCTTTGCAATTAAAGTCGCCTATTATAACTATTCTTCCTCCATCTTCCATTATCTTATTTAATTTTTTCCTTGTGTCTTCTAACATACTTTTATGTTCACTCTCTTCCCACGAGGCTGTTTTTGGAGACACATAATTTATCACAAACTTTCTGCTCTTCTTATCTCTGTCTTCCACTTTGATCATAATCATCTCTACTCTATTCTTTCCATATGTGACACACCTCACGTTTATATCCTTCTTAGTCAGGAACATAACTCCACCCCCTTGTTTTGTCTCTCTGTTTCTAATCCAATAATTATATGCATCATGTCCTACACTGTTGGGTGGTAGTGGACCTTTTAATTTCGTTTCTACAATTCCCATTATGTCCGGTTCTTTTTCCTTCAGATAATCATTCAGCTCATTCAATCATGTTATTAATACATCTATATTTGTGTAAGACACTTTTAGTTTTCTGCCACTTCCATTGTATTCTCTGTTTCCCCTTTGTTTTTCTCTAGTATGTCGTATTTCCTTACTTTCATATTCACTACTCGCCAATAGAATTTCTCTTTTTCTGACTCTGTTCTGTTCTCGTTTTTTTTTTCTTAGCTTCATGTCTTTTCATTCTTTCCTCCTCTCTTTCCTTTTTATTCATTTCTCTTTTTATCCATACCTTTTTATATTGTTCACTTGCTGCTAGTTTCCCTGTTTTTGCTAAGATATTCTCTGCCGTCGTTTGTGACCTGAATTTAATCTTAATTGGTCTGGTCTTATCTGTACTATATTTTCCGAGTCTATACATCTCTTCAATTTGTTTCATGATTTCAGGTTCATCTTCCTGAACTAATTCTAGTAAACTGCTTACTTTTTCTTTTTCCTCGTTGATTCTTGTGGTTCTATTTAGGTTATGTTTCTCTTCCATTCCTAATATAATTATACATTTCTTTTTATCTGCTTAGTCTCTTACTATGTTCTCCTTCTGTCTCATCACTTTAATAACTGAGTCTTCAGTTTGTTTTTTCATTTGCCGTTTAATTATGTCAGTAAATGCAACTCCACTGTTTTCTTGGATTTTTTTCCAACCCTGTGCTTCTTTTGCTATGGCCTCTTTATTGTCTTTATTATTCCTCTTTAATTCCTCATTCTCCTCTTTTACTTCTTTTAACTGTCTTTTTAATTCTTCTATTTCTTTAGTTAAGTTTTTGT
>NC_134777.1:34965227-35022727 GCF_046742065.1 Oratosquilla oratoria | reverse complement strand
ACCTGTTTTTATATACTAAATATTTAATATCTGAACAAATTTGGACGAGATAAAAAAAAAACTCATAAAAAACAAGTTTATATATATATGTATATATATATATATATATATATATATATATATATATATATATATATATAAACGTTTTTTTTGCATCTATACTTCTGACCCAGCACAGTGGGCGGGAAACAGGGATGCTCGTCATCCACGAGTAGCTAAAATGAGAGGGAAGAGTGGTGGATGCGAGTGGAATGGGTGGGGACGAAATGGTTGGGAGTGGGTATATGCCATTTGAGTTTGCCTACCTCCCTGGAAAGGGGGGAAAAGACCTTGGTATGTATGTATATTTGTTTGTTTATCTATTTGTTTATTTACCCAATTATTCTTATTATTATATTTACGACTATCCCTCTTACTCTTCGCAGAACGAAAACAATCGACCTAAACAAACGGTGTCTTGTGGCTGGTTCCTTCACGTGTACTTGACTAGTCACCTCATCAACGCCATGCTCCTCCTCTCGTACCTCGACGTTTCCAAGGCCAGTGTTTTGCATTTAATCTTTAAATTAGCTCCTGCAGGCTCTCTTTCACCTTTACCCTCTTCACTGTGGAGGATAGTTTCCTTTAACTGAATAAAACTGCCAGGCGGTACTTAGGTCAGTGTTAGAACCAGTAAAATAATCAAGGTGACAAAATATCTCTGATTTTCTAAACGTTTCGGCATTCAAGTTGTCATCTTCAGTGAATCTACAAAATAATAAAACAACATAAGATAAAAGAGTGCATGATAGCAAAATATACTATATAAAAATACATTCTGACAGTCTCACAGACAAAAGAGACGTTCTAAAATACAAAGGTTAGCTGCAGGGCGTGTACTCACAGAGATTGTGGACCCGCACGGCCAAGTGAAGGGGATTTATGCATCCCTCGACCTGTTCTCCATGATTGACCTATATGCCTGTCCACTCTACAGCTCCCCTACAGCTAACCTTCGCGTTTTACCTGCCCTCCACTCAATAATTCTCTATTCATTGTCTCCCTTCAATCCAATATTTTGTTTCATCATTGTCTCCTGTTTTATCCTTTTGCGCTGTTATTAGTGAGACTGTTAAAATGTCTTTTTATGTACTATATTTTGCAATCATGCAGTCTTTTATTTGATGTTGTTTTATTATTTTGTAGATTCACTGAAGATGGAAACATGAATGCCGAAACGTTTAGAAAAAATAAGATGTTCGCCGCCTCCTTGGTCATTTTCCTGGCTCTAAAACTACGGTTCCCTGCCAACACGCCTGTTTCTGTTGTACTAAATCAGTGTTTTGCACTTAAACTTTTAATTAACCCCTGAAAATCAGCTTTCGCCTTTAACCCTTTCTCTGCGGAAGAAGTTTTCCCTCAGTAAAATAAAGCTGTCTGGCGGTAACTAAGAGAAAGGTACTACAAGTCTAACTAATGCCAGACGACTTCCCTCAGCCTAAGAGAGACCATTCTTCTCTCTCTCTCTCTCTCTTTTAGTAACCTCTTAGCTGGAGGGTTAACCTTTTAACAGTTAGCAAGCTGTTCCCATGAACTGAACATTTTTAAGTCGAGTTTTCAACCGAGTTCCTCTAAGCTGAACAAGATCGTCTGGCGTTGGGCAAAAGAAAATTATTTATGACAAATTCATCAACCATAGCGTTAACCTAGGGGGTGTGCAGGTCGACTAATATACAGTATCTATTGAATATTTGCTGTCGCTAGGCTATTTTATTCGTCTATGTGGAACCACTTATTATAGGATGAACTAATACTAAAGTTGGACTGCAAGCTTTTCGTCGACTAGTGTAACCGTACGTAATCGTCCAGCAATAAGGCTTAATACAAGGAAAAAACGAATACTACAAGGTACGTTAGCGGGGGGGGGGGGTGAGGGAGAGCCAGAAAACCCCTCCACACCACTGCGCAGGTAGATGATGACGTCAACGTAAATATCCAAGATCTAAGAATATAAGGTCTAACCACTTCCGACCGAATTTCGAGGGAGTTGGCGCAGCGGGCCCGTGAACGTCACCTGGCTGTTGAAAGTGGGGTTGGCGGGTCCTATAGCTGTCAGTTGAAGCTGGTGCGTCGTTTTGGGAAAGACGTTACCTTCGCTCGCACCGCTCCACGCAATTAGTTATATTCTGACAAATATTATAGAAAATATATATAAAATATTATAGTTCCTGTCTATATATATGAATATATAATATATATGATATATAATATATAAAATATTATAGTTCCTGTCTTCCTTGGCGTTTCACAGTTTTCTTCAGTGTTTCACAAAGAGAAAATGGACCCAGCCTAATGACGTCAGAAGCTGCGCAGAATTCAAACGGTCGAGAGCTGTCAGTCACTCACACACCAGTGTGTGGAGCGAAGCTCCATCTTCTGATTAAAGGGGTAGCTAAGGCAGACAAATAACATATAAAAATGCCAACAGTTTGTATAGTGCCGTTAGACTGAAAGGTGATAAAAAATATACATTTCTTTTCACTACCCAAAGATAAAAAAAAAATAGAAAGAAATGGATTGAATTATGTGGCACACACAATACTCGGTCATCTGGATATGTATACAGCCGTAATTTTGAAAGTAACTATTTATTAGCAACATCTGAAATTTTCATTCAATTGCAAATAAACAGACTAAAGAATCCAGTTAAAACATAACTGAGCTTGGTGGAGATAAAGGTCTACATATGAAATCCACGCTTGACATGTCTTCCCATCTAATAACTCGTCATATTGATATAATCCACCTAATGTGAAAGCATGGAAAACATTTTTATAACTTTTCTGGCGGTCATATCTCAGATTCTGATAATTTGAGGATAAGAAAGTGATACGGAGTAATTTCAGTATTGTAAACATCATTGTGTAATTTTAAAGTCTACCATACATACAGATGGTTTTCTTTAAAGTTTATATTTTCTTCCACCTCTCACTCTCCCCCTCTGCATTTCCTATGACGTCACGGTGGAGGTGCGCGGAGGGGGGGTGCTCAACGTACCTTATAGTATTCGTTTTACCTTGGCTTAATATACGTTGGTCCAACGACCACGGTCAAACAACGGGTGGGATATCATTTGGTAGTGTCCAAATGGCTTCTTCGGTATGGCAATTCATTCCGCATAAAGGCTTTGCTGGTCCCTGCCCTTAGGTACATAGTACACTTCCTCGTTTAGATTATAGGCCTACATTTTATATAACATGGTATGACAGGCCATCTGTATAAAGAAAAACTAAGAGCGTACCTTTAATCTCCTAAACAAAGACATCAGCTAAGAGAATAAACATTTGGTAGGAGCCACAAACCCACTATATGAAACAAAACATCCAAAATCAAGCATATGACATGCAAACATAAGTTCAAAGCCTCTTTGAGCTAAATCGTACAGAATATTTTCTTTTCATACTCACCATGGAATCCTAAGACACACACAGCTATGAGGGAAATATTAGTTGCAATGAGAAGAGTGGTCAGCTATAGTCCTCGCGCTTTCCCATGGATCTCTAGGAAGAAACTAGAGAAGTCGCCGTTCGTCAGCTGACATTGTGTGAACAAGTGAAGGTGGTGATCCTACGCCAGGTGGATCGCATAATTGCGGTCGAACCCGTTAGCTATGCCCCATGCACTTTAGGAATAGGTGGAATTTGGAATGAAGTGTTGAACTCGAACACACGGTTGTGGGCTTGCGAAATCCGTACGCTTGCAACTGTGCCACTAGTTGGACAGATGTAATAATAGGAGTCGAAGTTGATATAGAAATCTTGGCCCCGATCTAAAAACCAAGTACCGGTCTCTCGGGCGCTACACCTTCAGATTAAGGTGAGGAACTGAGGATATCGAAAAAATGTTGAAGATGAACAGCACTGAGATCACCACAAGTAGGTACATACACTCAAAACAATATTGATACTGAGGGGTCCGACTAATTTCTCACTGAACAACCCGGGTTGATGTGCCGGTGTGCGAGATGTTGAGTAAATATTCATTACCCAAATTCGACAGTATTGTGCTACAACACATCATAATTTCATTACCCAAATACGACAGTATTATGGTGCTACAACACATATCATAATTCCATTACCTACAACCATTATCTGTTGTAGCATTGCAATGCTACAACAGATTCGGGCAAGTGACACTCCACTCTATGAATTTGAGGTTATGTATGATAAATCGAAGAGTAGGAAACGGGACAAAACGAGTGTTGCTCCTTTCCTGTATAATATAAGTACTGTAGATAAATGCACGCAGGGATACCAACATGAATAGCCTGTTGTCAATGGATTCGTCATTGGTGTCAGCTTGTATCATTCCGAGTGTGTAACGGTACTGTTTTAAGTGTGTGTACCCATTGGTTCTTCATATTTTTAGGAAAAATACAATAAATTTCGCACACTGTTTTTAATGTAAGGATATCTATTCTTTATTATTTACAGGCCAGAAACACGGAAGAATTGCTTGTATGTTCTGCCATGATTATAGCAATACTCAGTAGCATTGGAAGACTTTACGACGACCTCAGGTATGCGCGCATCTTTGAACTTCTTCGTTGTGTCATCACCCTCTGCCTGACATCCTTCTTGCCTCCGGCACTTCCTGAAATCGTTCGTTACTGGTTCTTCTACCACCACATAGCCTGTATACCATTTTGTTTCTGGAGGACATCTAAAATGTCAGTTCCTCTTTAAAGACTCACATTTTACCAATTCCATGGGTGTGTATTAAATACACAACAATTATTGTTGCCCCGAGACTCACTGACTGGAAACCCGCAACCCCACAACGACAGGCAACGGTTTTCGGCCCCTCCCACGTACCTCTGGGAGAAAATATTGGAATGTTGTGCGAGCTGCATATCGTGGGACGTTTATGTTGCCAACTTACGGTAGGAGGAGGGAGGCAGTCGCCAGTTGTCAGCTCTCCTTTTGTGAAAAGGTTAACGAAATACAAATTTGATAAGGAGACATCTTGGGACCCAGTTCGAAGGCCGAGCATCTACTTCTCGGATCAAGATAGGCAAGGTATTAGCAGTTTTGGGAACAGGCGACAGAGGTGATCGACATCCCTCTCGCAGGTAAGTCGCTGGTTCATTAAATGATAATTTTTTAGGAAATAATCTTGAATTTCATAAATAACCATATTTGTATACAATGCTGTTAGTGTAACCCTATATTCAGGTTGCGGTGGTTAAGAGAAAATTGACAGATGTACGATAGTTATACTAAAAATATATTTTTCTGGCTGCGATTGATATGTGTATCTTATTAAAATAATCAGACACGTGCTTTTTCTTTTATTCTGTACAACTTTTCCCAACAGTCACCTTTCATTTTTGCATTTCTTTAGACAAGGATGAGGTTAAATAGATGGATATTCCGGATTTAAACAGAATTAATCCTTGGTAATTGACTGGCTGCTTGTGGGGAATCCCCAAGCGACACAAACCAAGAATCCCAACGATGGACCCAGTATACATATGACAAGGAAAATTGGGTATGGTCTACTGTTTACAGACGCTTCCGTCCTTGTGAACAATCTCGCATCGCCGTCGAATGTTCACTGCTCAGTGAGGACCTTTTTATAGTTATAGAGGGATTGCGGCACTGGTGTTTTATAGCCCAATTTATTTATGCAATGTCATCGTTGCTTCAGAGGTAGATAGGAGAGTAAAGGTACGATTACACTAGTCAATGGATGAGTTGGATTCCGAGCCTCGGGATGGATTTCGTCCAACGATGGAGGATTTGGGTTGGAATCCAAGCCTAGGTACGCCCAACGCAATACCGTTGTAGTCCACACCTCGGGGAGATCCGAGGGCAATGGGTGAGATACAGGGATGACCCGTCATCCAGGAGCCAAGAAACGAAACGAGGGAGGGAGGGGTGGTGAATGGAAGTGGAGTGGGTGGGGATGGGGGATGGGGTGGGAGCGGAATTATGCCTTTTGACTTTGGTTACCTGCCTTGTAAAGGGGAAAAAGCCCTTGGTATATGTGTGTTATTATTATTATCACTATTATCATTATTCTATATTTTGGGAATTGAAAGAATGGAGTCAAAAATGGTTGCTTAAGTTTAATGAGAAGTGTAAGGTTATGTATATTGGCAGAAAGAACCCAGGTTGTAAGTACTATTTGAGACAGAAAGTCCTGGAGGAAACATAAGAGGAGAAAGATCTTGTAGTCATCATTATTAGTGATCTCAAGCCCTCAAGACAGGTAGTTACTAGGGCTAATGAAAAGACTATGACATGTCTTGATGTGAATATACTGATGTCTCTACATAAGGTAATGGTAAGGCTGTGTCTTGAGTATTGTATCCAAGCATGGTCTATGAGAGGTGACATTAAAAAGCTGGAATAGGTAAAAAAAAAAGCTATCAAACTTGTTCCGAAACTGAAATACTGTCCATATGAGCTAGACTGGGATTCACCACATTTGAAGAACAAAGGACCCGAGGAGACATGATAGAAACATTGAAAATCCTGAAAGGTATGGGTATGGTGTGTGTGTGTGTGGGGGGGGGGGGTTGAAGAATATTGTTGGTTACCAGAGACTGACACCCAGAAACAAGAGGTCATAGCCTCAAGTTAATAAAGCTGTGCCACCAAACAGTAGAGGAATAAAAATTTTAGTGTAAGAGTAGTGAATAAGTGGAACAGCCTCACTGAAAATGTAATTATCAGCACAAGTGTTAATATATTCAAAAACAGATATGACCATTTAGAGACTAAAAGACAGTTGAGAAGAGGCAACCCTTATGAGCTTTAAGCTTTCTTGCCTCTTTTACTTTCACTAAGGTAAACAAGAGAACATCAAGGTTGTGGGGTGGTGGGGAAGCCCATAAAGAGTGTAAAAAAATTAGGAAATAATCACAATAGTATAAATCTAGTATTACCTACCATTTTCAAGTTGGAAGTAGGTCTGGTGTGCATTGAGATATGTCAATGAATATTTAGGTCACAGTTTGAAGGTAAAAAGTTGTAAGTTTATTTGTATTGTATGGTAATAAGGATTAAGTTGTGAATAGAGAGGATATAATTTGTTTCATGGGGCTGTGGTGGTATCTTGCAGTGAAGTCTCCTTGTAAAAAATAAAGTGTGAAGGGGGTATAGCTGATTAAGGATATCTGATAGTGTCTTTGAAATGTTTTCTGAGTGGGGAGATATAGTGAGCAGATGGTTATTGAGCAGTGTAGGATACGTGGAAAAGTTGAATCCATGATCTTTAGGCTTATCTATTTTAGAATACAGTTGCTATGATTAGGGTGGATTTTATGCAGAACAGTCTGAGGGTAGTGATGGCTTGGAAGTCTGGAGTGTACATGATAGTGATATAAACTAGGCAGACGTGTACCTCCTCGTTTGGCATGAGTAGGGAGAGAAGGATAAGTGTATGATAATGCTTTTTAAGTGAGAGGAATGTGATGTGTCTTGTTGTGTTTCTTGTAAACAGATACAGTAAGTTTAGCTAAAGAAGGATACATATTTCCCAAGTTGAGATGAGTCCTTGTAAATTCCATTGAATGATGAAGTGTACAAGTATTATTAGGGCTGGTATGATATCATTGTCAATTTGGCTTGTGTATCAATTGGGCTGATGTAGGTTTTATAGGTCACTGTAGCTGGGGGTTCTTCAATGTATTTAAGTGTTGTTTGGGGAGGACAAGAGTAGAGAAGGGTGAACATGAATTTGACAAGTACTCATTCATTCCAGTTGGATCTGGTGGGGGCACTGGTGGGGCTGAGACTTGAATATAGCTTTGTGCTGAGGTGTGTAGTTGGCACTGTAGCTGAGTGAGCTCTTATTTGCAACCCCAGTTTTGATGCAAGATTGTTCATAAGTATAGAAGCAGTGCTAAAATACAGCCTACAACAACCTCCAGTTTTGAGGCTGTGTTCCCATGGGTGGATTGGCTCACATACTTTGGTTGTCTGGAGAGAGGATGATGTTAGTATTTTTTGGAGGGGTATTCCATTATATTTTCTATGGCTTCTAGTAGTCTTTTCTTGGAACAGTAGGATAATATAGTAGGTGTTGGAATGTGTGACAGGAGGATGTGTGTGGGTTCCATGGGTCATTTGTTATTTACTCAATGTTAGAGGATTTTTGGAACCAAAAATCTTGGGTAGTCTAAGCCAAGGTTCCCTATGTCTAGGTATGGATCAAACCAGTGGCTGGTAAGGCTGGGTAGGCTTGGGAATAACATGTCACTTAGTGGGGACAGGAATGCAGTCACTGATTGTTGTGATTGTGTTTCTTGATAAAGATGGACACTTGCTCTGGTGGTACCATTGTAAGTTGGTTTTGAGTTTGGGTAATGGGGCTACTCTTCACTCCATTCACAGGGAAGTGTTGTGCAGTGGAGCAGGAGTGCAACAGAGGGATTTTAATTTTGGGAGGGCTTTTGCTATCCATACTGCATTTGGGTGACATTGCTGGGAATGGTTCACCAACCAGGTTGTGGTAAGGGGACCATGTTTGAGGGATCTTTTCTAGCCTCCTCCCCACACTGGGAGAGTGGAATGGATCTTTAAGAGGGCTGCTCAGTCATACATGCCGCTGCCAAAGTGTAGTTCCCCCTGTTCCATCACAGAATCACCACTTGTGTAGATTGTGTCTAAGGACTTCCAGAGATTATGCTCTTTCACCCCCACTATTGCTGGGGGACTTTCATGTGTTAAATGAAATAATAAAGTTATTGTTAAATAGTGGGAGAGAAGTTTAATGGTAACTGCTAGTTTCAGTCACTGTCTCTTAGCAATTCTCAGATAGGAGTAGGTCCCAGAAGGAACCAAAAGGTGGTTGTGGGGCAACAGTTGGTTGTCTTCTTCCAGGAGTCCTCTCCCCAATTCTCACCTCAAGAGTGATCCTGTTATCCTTATTTTAGTACTGAGATGAATTGTATAGGCATGAGGTATCTCATAATTAAATTCATGACCAGTACTGGGTACCTTGAGAAATAAACCTTTGCTCCCCTAATATCAACAAATAACTTTGAATGTCTCAATTTTTTACGTCATAATTATTTCTAAGAACTACATACATATACCAATTTTTTTTTCCTTTATAAGGGAGGAAGCCAAAAACAAAGGCATAAAAACCACTCCCACCCATTCCATCCCTATCAAACTCCACTCCCCTCTACCCTTTTCCCTCCCTCTTATCTTGGCACCTCTTGGATGATGGGTCATCCCTGCATCTCATCCACTGCCCTGGGTCAGAACCAGTGTCACAAGACACAGCACATCCACAGCATGGCTGCTTCATTAAATTGGCGACCCCCCCTCTCCATCCCCTCATGCAGAAAAGGAGAAGACAGGGAGAAATCTCTTTGGGCTGCATCAAATTATTTCTCACACATACTCCTTCACCCCACATCCATTCCACCTCATGCATCATAGCATCATCTATAGACCATTCTCCTTTCACCCCTATCTTCTGTCCCTTACCATCCTTCCTCAACAGACATTCCTCTCTTTCCCCATCCATCTATCTCATCCTAGGTCGACCCCTCATGTTCACTCCTTCCACACCTCTTTTACTAGTCTTTCTTCACTCATTCTTTCCATGTGTCCAAACCATCCCAATACTCTTTCATCAACCCTATCTCCCAACTCCCTTTCCACCCCTGTTCTCCTCATTTCTCACTCTATCCAGCCTAGTAACCCCTATCATACTTCTCAGACACCTCATCTCAAACACATTCAAACTCCTCCTCTCTTATGTTCCATGTTTCTGCCCCATACAGTACTGTCAGCACAATCACTCCTTCATACAATCTCCTCTTAGCATCCATTCCCAAATGTCTATTTCTCATTACACTTTTTAATCCACCAAGGCATTTACTCACTTCTCTCAATCTACATTCTACCTCCACCTCCACTCCTCCCTTTCCTGCCACATTCACACCCAAGTATCTAAAACTATCCACTTCCTCCAGTCTCTTTCCCTTTATACTCACTTCCAGTCTGCTGCCACTTTCTCCCCTTGTACATCTCATCACCTTACTTTTACCCCCGTTTACCTTCAACTCCTTTCACACACCTTCCAAAACTCTGTCACTAACTTCCTCAATCCCTCCTCTGATCCTAGTACAAGTGAAGTGTTGTCTGCAAACAACAACTGGCTTATCTCCCACTTTTCTCCATTTTCTTTAACCATCTCCAATCCCTGATCCACTACCCTTGCATTTACCTCTCTCGCACCACATCATCCATATATAAATTGAACAGCCAGGGCAGCATAACACATCCCTGACGTATTTCCACCTTTACTTCAAACCACTCACTCTATCCATTTCTAATCCTGACACACACTCTACTACTCTGGTAAAAACTCTTGACAGCTCCTAAAAGCTTTCCTCCAATCCCATATATCTGCAGTACCTCCCACAGTGCCTTCCTGTCTACCCTGTCAAAAGCCTTTTCCAAATTCATAAAAGCCCAGAAACATCCTTACCTTTTCTTATAGCTTTATCACATATCTACCACAAAAATCTGATCTACACAACCCCTACCTGTCCTAAACCCACACTGTTCCTCACCAATTACTCCCTCTGTTCCTCTCCTAATCCTTTCAATCAAGACCCTCCCATATGCCTTTCCAACTACACTTAACAAGCTGATCCCTCTGAAACTACTACACTCACACTTGTCCCCCTTTCCCTTGTAAAGTGGAACTATACAAGCACTCCTCCAGTCCTCTGGCACTCTACCCTCTCTTAAACAGTCATTAAATAATCTCACCAGCCAGTCCACCATAACTGTACCTCCTTTTTTCAGACATTCTGCATGACATCCACCCAACCCAGGAGCCTTAACTGCTCTCATCATCTTAACCGCTGCCTTCACTTCATCCTTCCTTATTTCTCCTCCATTTTCCTCACTCATTATGGTCATTTTCTTAGCACTTCCCACTGCAACTACCTTTCCCTCCCTATCCTCCTTCACATTTAACCCCATAAAATACTCTGCCCATCTTCCTCTAACTGCCTTCTCTTCCATTATCATCTCTTCATCTGCACCTTTTACCTTTTCTTCTCTACTTGATATGCCTCCCCTTCCTCTCTTAATTTCTAAAAACTAATTTTCTAAAAAAAATCTACACTAAACTCTTTCTTCAGAATGCTTGGAAAGTTTTTCAATCCTTTTGTTCTTCTCAACCCTTATACATAAATGGGCACAATGTTTATTTTTTCCAATCCTCGACAGTACCCATAAAGAAGTTTACAAAGAGAACTCCCAGCAAAGATCCCATCATAATGTCATCCCAATGAACGAACATCCTTTTTCTCAGGCATCTGAAAAGAGCATCTTTAGCAGGGACTTCAGGGCTGGTTCAAGGATTTTCAACTTTGTGGGTTGACATGTCACCATATACTCTTTCAAAAAAAAAAAAAAAAAAAAAAAAAAAAGAATAGTCAAATCCACTCGAATTTGTAGACTCCATATTGAGCAAGGAAATATGTTTGTTTGGGGCAAGACATTTTACTAACTCCAGAAAGTCAAAAGAGGCCACACTGTACTTGTCTTGAACATATGGCATCAGGATCTGTATATTTGTTCACTGATTATTGTCTATATATGTGTATCTATCTAACTAAATTTACCTAATTGTAATATACAGGAAAAGAGCAATGCTCATTAGGTCTTGTCTCCTATTCTCTAATTTTCTAACATACCTAGACTCAAATTCATTTACGGTTTCAACTTAATCTATATCTTTGATTTCCAATATTTAGATTTGAACTCATGTATTGTTTGAGCTTGGGCTATATCACCTAAGCTGTTCCATATATTTATACATCTATACGGAAAACCATTTCTTCACATCCTTTCGACCTGTGGTCTTAATTTACTTCCATGACTTCTTAAAGCCTTCCCATCTTTAATCAGGAGATCTCTTCTGTCAATGCAATCTATCCCCTTTAGTGACCTGAACACTGTAATCAATTCACCTCTTTCTCTTCTATCTTTCAAAGTTGGTAGACCCACTGCTTTTAGTCTTTCCTCATATGGTTTATCTGTCAGGCTGGAGATCAGTTTGGTTGGTGTCCTTTGTAATCTCTTAATCATGCTTATATCCTTCACTCTGTGTGGGGACCATACTACTGACACACATTCCAGTCTTGGATATATTAGGGTTCAGAGGAGTTTTTTCATCATCTCTTCATCCATATAATGGAATGCCACTTTAATCTTCTGCGGTAGTCCATGTCTTTCCCACAATCCAGCTAATATGTCTGTCAGGTGACAGGTTGTCTTTTATCAACACTCCCAAGTCTTTCTCATCTTTTGCTTTTGTAATGTGTTCACTTACCAAGGAATAGTTTAAGGATAGCCTTTTGCCGCTATTGCCCACTTCCAGTACTTTGCATCTTTTGGTATTAAATTTCATTTCCCATTCTTGGCTCTTTGCAAAAATCATATCTAGATCTTTTTGTAATATTCTACCATCCGCCTCATTTTTCACTCTTCTCATGATTTTTGCATCACCTGCAAACATGTTGGCATAGCTTGTTGTTCGTTCCATCATGTCACTAACATAGACAAAAAACATTATTGGTGCAAGCACTGAACCTTGTGTAACCCTGCTTGTTACTGCTCCCCAGCTTGACTTCTCGTCCTTTACTAATGTCCTCATATATCTTTCCTTCAAAAAGTCTTTAATCCATTCTATTAGTTTGCCTCTCAGTCCTCTAATATGCTCCAATTTCCACATAAGTTGACTGTGAGGCCTTTTATCAAATGCATTCTCTTGGTTCAGGTACACACAGTCCACCCAGCCCTCTCTCTCTTGCAGCATATCAATCACTCTTGAGTAAAAGCTTAAAAGATTTGATGCACATGGCTTTCCAGATTTGAAACCAAAGTAACTCTGTCAGAATCTTCATCTTTTCATTATATTTGGTCGATTGATCTTTCACAATCCTTTCACATAATTTCACTATTGTGCTGGTTAGTGATACTAGCCTATAATTTAGTGCTGTTCCCTCGTTTCCACCTTTGTGAATTGGCACCATGTTTTTTCAACGAATATATGACTGTGAATCTTGTCCACTAGTTGTTTCCTACATTCTTTAAGTATCCAGTTTCAGATCCCATCAGGTCCTGAGGCTTTTGTCACATCCAATGATCCCAGGAGATTGAGCACTTCCCTCACTTCTACATTTATATCTGCTAAACCTGGTTTTTTGCTCCCCTCATTCTACACCTGTTGAAATATAAATATTTGTTATTGTGCATCTTGTATTGTTTTTGATTGAATGTACAATGCAATGTACAGTAAGAATTTTGTCATTTGATTTATTGTATAATCTGTACTAAATTTGCATGTATAACAAAGTTCAGTTGCTAGGCCTGAGAGATTTCCCGCGCTAAGGGAGACATTATGCTTCTGCAAGTTAGTCATGGTGAAGCCACTGTGTAGAGAGGTTGATGTGTATATTTTTGTCTGAACATAAACTTATTTGTGTCATGTGCATTGTGCCTTTGAAGAACAATAAACAGTTAAGTGCTTTTCTAAGCATTTATATAATACCCATAACTTTTAACACCTTCATCCATGTCATTTATATATATATGTGTATATATATATATGTATATACATATATATATATATATATATATATATATATATATATATATATGTGTATATATATATATGTATATACATATATATATATATATATATATATATATATATATATATATGGCAAACATTATTGGAGCTAATACAGAACCTTGTGGGACTCCACTTATCATTTCTTCCCAGGTTGAGGTTTTGTCTCTAAGTACCACCCTCATTTTTCTCCCGTTCAAGAAATCTTCCATCCATTTCAATAACTTTCCTTGTACACCTGTTATTTCGAGTTTTCTTAGTAAACCTGAAAAAACAGTTTTCCACACAGAGTGGCATCTGGAACAAACAAGTGTGTGTGCAAAAAATATACACAAATTTAAGAGCAAACAAGACATGGTGAGATACAAAGACGGGACAACATAAGCATAGCTCCCCTTCTCTTAAGATATAACTAGGTAAATACACACACACAAGAGAAATAAAAGGAAGCATAAAAGGAAGCTCAAAGTTATAGAGGAGACCTGAGATAGAATAGTTTTCCCCACAGAGTGGTGGATATATGGAACAAATTGAATGAAACAATAGTGTGTGCAAAAACCCTACATGAATTTAAGAGCAAATTAGACACTGCAAGATACAAGGACGGGACACCACAAGCATAGCTTCCCTTTTCGTAAGATACAACTGGGTAAATATACATACATACCAGTGGTTCTTTCCTCTTTATTGGGAATGGCTGAGTCAAAGCTCATACCCATCTCACCATATTCATGCACAATTAAAGATATACAAGAATAAAAAATAAAAAAAAATAAAAACTCATTCCTTCATATCTGTGTGACTGAATGAAACATTTTTTTTTAACCTTTGAAATCCTAAGGTTTAATCAATTAACTTAATACAAACAACAATAAGAAAGTTTGATGACCACAAGAAATAAAACAGAAGTATAATATACACTGTAAAAAGTGTTAAATCTGAGGGTGTATTGTAAAATTTTTGTTGGAAAAACATACTTTTAATTACTGTAAGTACTTTAGTGAAAGTCTTGTTACTCAGAGTATGATGTATGATAACTATTACTGGAGTTCCAGTATGAAGGGTAATGTGGGGGCAAGACATATATGGGGGCGACACACAGTCACTCCCAAGAAAAAAAACATTGCCCAAATGACATCATGCTCTCTGGGGAAGAAGATCAAGATGTCCCACAGCAACACCATTTTGATTTGGCACCAGCTCTCTTATTGTGGTTATCAGATAAGATTTTTATTTTATCAAAGGTCCAATGACTGGGAAACCTTGAGGTGGATGTTATACTTGGCTAAATAGCTGAAGCTGATTTTCCACACATTGTGATTTCTCTCACCTCAAAAATTGAATTTTAGAAAAGATTTTTCCACTAATAGTATGACCTGCCCCAACATTACCCTATCAACCAAGAAATTAGAAAAATTAACTTGTTGTCCAAGTGCACCGAATGAATATCAATTGAGATGCAATTCCTCATCTTCAATGAATATACATTATCATTATTGAAATGTAACTCTCAGCACTAATATGTCACAAAAAAAATGGTCTGATTCTTCATCCTGTCTCATAAGTCTTATAATCAAAATATGCACATCAGGCACTAATCAACCTCCCAACTAGATTTGAAGTCTGAAGCTCAACTTCAAATTGCACTAAAATAAATAACCAACAATACAATTTACTAATAATGAAATTATACATGGTTATTGAAAAAAATATGGATCTACTTAAAAAGAAAGTTCAGTTCAACTTGTCTGTAATAGGCCTTACTTAATTTTGTACTCATCTACAGCCACTTTTAAAGCACACAAATGAACAAAAAAAAAATTACTTCTTCAATAAAATCATTCATTCATTGCTCCAGTCATGGGGCCCATTCTATAAATAATCAACTACAGAAACGAGGCTTCTTCCTCAGTACAACAGTGGCACATCCCTGGTATGCAATCCCAGTACACACACGTGGATGTCAATTACAAAAGATCTGTATCTTGGACTTACCTATCAGTTAATTAAATTAAACCCACAGCCAGGACATCCTTATTGGAAAAAGGTGAACAGGTTTTTTTTTCTATGTTGTTCTGTAATAAAGACAACTCATACCTTTGCAACAATCAGTTCTAAAATCTACTAAAGCTTTTGAAATCAAGTTATTACAGACAACCAATTTTGTTTCACATTGCCAACATCAAATCTTTCATATTTATATTGATGACAATTCCCTACATTTAAAGCAGCAAAGATCAATGTCCTCCTTTACTGAAAGGTGACCTAAATTAAAATAGCACAACCTTCATTAACAAAATGAAAATTCATATCGTAAATATAAAATTTCTTTTCTTTATCACCTTCAATTGACAATTGATTTGTTCATCAACTAAAGGCTTGGATAGATTAAAAGATCAGATATACAAAATGTTAGTGAAGATCATTCCTCAATTTAATTTTCAAACTGCTCTTTTGGAAAGGGTACATTTTGCAAAACAGCAAGGTAAAAACAAAAACAAAAATCAATCAACTCGCATAAAAGTAATTGCAAACTAAATCTAAGTTTCTGGTTCATTTGTTACCAAATGTGTAGCTTCCACATTTCTGATGGGGATGAATTCTGTTGCAATAATGTTCTATGTAACAAATTAAATATCAACTGTCCATTGCAAGCTAAAAGAACACTTCAAAATCCCATATCCTACTGATTCTTAAAGTGTAATCTCCAGTCACAAGCTGATTATCATTTTTCTCCATAACTCTTAACCACCTCTTCCATTCCTGTTCTTAAAGCCACTCAGCCCTAACAGCCCAAACCCAAACATCTAAAGTCTGGTAGGACATTCCAATCAAATGTTCTCAACCAATAGAAAATAAACCTACAAATAAATCACTTCTAATAACTGATCTTCAGTCATAGATCATTTCAGTCATTCTATTTTTCCTCCCATTCTTCTTCAGGTAAGTTATGATAATTAAACAGACACTTTTGCAGCATGTGGACTTGCTGATGCCACTGGAGATGAAGGAGATCCTGCAGGCTCCTTGGCATTGCTGACACCACTAGCAGCTGGACTGGAGGGCATGGCTAATGGTGATGGTGCTGATGCTAAAAAGATAAATGAAAGAAAATAAGTTACCACAGGAGTAGTAAGAAAAACACATACATATGGAATAGACTAAACATACATATAACAAAAGACCTTTTTCCCATTATAAGGGAGTGACTGAGTCAAAGCATACAACTACCTTATACCTGAGCATCTCATTGTCCTCCACCAGTACTCAGGTCAAAGGCAATACAGCAAGACACAGTGCTTCTTCAGATCATCCATTCAACAAATTTATGAAGTAAACAAGAATATCTCTTGAGGCCACTTATTTCTTCACCTATGTAGAACCAATCTCCATTTACTATCTTTTACACTCTTGCCCAACAGACATTCTTTTTGCATCCAATGTGCCATTATGAATAAACACAAATACACAACAATTTTAGTGGAACCTCTATTCAAACTTAATTCATTCTATAAGGTCATTTGAATATGGAATTGTTTGAATACTAGATTAAACTTCCCACAATGAATGCCCTTATAAGGGCACCCACTTCAACCCATTCCACCCTTTCCTTCCTCTCATCTTAGCTCCTTGTGACTGAAGGGTCATCTCTGTCTCCCACCCACTACCCCATGTCAAAAGCAATGCAGCATGGCTGCTTCACTTAATTGGTGACCTCCCCCCTCCATTCCCTCATGTGGAAAATAGAGAGACTGGAGAAATCCCTTCAGACTGTGTCAAAGCATCATTCACAAATAACAATTCCCTACTCCCTCCATCTTCTGCCCCCTCCTTTTCTTGCATCATAGTATCATCTATACACAGCCATTCTCCACTCACCCCTATCTCCTGCCTTCTCCCTTCCCAGCTCAACAGACACACTCTTGCTCAAACCCCTTTCATTCGATACATCCATAAGAATAAAGTAAATTTATTCTAGAACACTCAAAAAATGCTAAATTAATATTTTTCTAAATTGGAAATGATGCACATTTAAATCTGTATATTAAAAATTACACGTAGAACATCATACTTGAAAACTGTTTCTGTATCACTATCACCAGCCCATTGTTTTTTCATTAATACACAATAACAAGAGTTTTTCCATCTTTTCCAGTCCACATGAAGACTAAATCAGACACATCTGTGGATGATATTACCAAATCAGAAGTTATTTTTCACTAAAAATGGATATGGGAAATTTGACAAGATGCACATTAGTGTCAAATTTCCCATATCCATTTTAAGATACTAGTATCAACCTTGATCTATAATATTCACTATACATATAGTGGATTTTGCCATACCATATTGAGTGGCCAGGTCTGAAGGAACAATTCCAGTTTACAAAGTGAAACAAGTTCTTTTCACAGCTTGTTCTTCTAATTGCTTTCCTTTAATGATTTTTTCTTTTAACTTTCTTCTTTGGATACATACACTGTGAGTAATCATCACCAAAGACATGTCCCCAGGCAAGCAGATAAACAAAATAGTTGGAGAAACCTACAATTCGTTAAAATGAATAAAGGTGTTTTTAATTACTTGGATGAGGTAATGGTAAAGAAAATGCTAGTCACACTGATAAGACCAAGCTTGGAATACATAGTGACACTATGGACACCCAGTACAAAAAAGAATATAAGGAAAATAGAATCCAAAGACCAACGACAAAGATGGGTCCGACACTCAAAACTGACATATGAGGAGAGATTGTCTACACTGGAACTACCAACCCAGGAACAAGGAAGATAAAGAGGTGATCTGTTGGGCATTTACAGAATTATAAAAGACATGGAAGTCCTTGATAGAGAAGACTTATTAAATTGGGATAGAAGAAAAACAAGGGGACATGCAAAGAAACTCAAAAAGGACAGCTATAGAAGAGATCTGGAAAAAACAACAAAAAAAAACAAAGTTTTCCACACAGAGTGCTGGATGTCTGGAACAAACTGGACAAAACAATAGTATGTGTAAACACCATACAAGAATTTAAGAACTAGATGTTGTGAGATACAAAGACGGGTCACCACGACCATAGCTCCCCTTCCCGTATAATACAATTAGGTAAATACATACTGGTCTCCCTTACAAGTACAATAGCCAAAATTTGTGAGAATGTTATCAAAAGTAGATGGACTAAACATCTGGAGGAGAACACTATACTAAATTTGAGACAATTCAGATTTAGACAGGATAGGTCATGTGCCACAAATTTTGTTTCTATTCAAGGTTACAAAGGATTACAAAGGCGGAGCATGGCAACAGGAGACCTTTTCATCCATATCTAGGTTGGCTTAAAAAAAAAAAAAAAAAAAAAATCATGATAAATAAATAAAATAAAAATAAAAACTATAATAATGTAATAAATAAAATACATAAATACATAGATATAGTTAAATAAACTAACAGGAAAATAGTAAATAATAAACTGACATATAACTAATAATGAGAACTAAGCAAATAATAATAAACAAACGGACAAATGATAACAAAACAAACAAATAATATAAAATAAATTATAGTAATTACAGCATCTTGCTTAAGTGTATATCTAAATGATTCTTAAAGCTTCGAACTGAACTACATTGCACTGCCTCTGCAGAAAGTTTATTCCATTAATTAACTACACAGTTGGCGAAGTTGTTTCTATCCACTTCCAAATTAAATCTATTTCCAGACAGTTTGAGACCATTATTTCTTATCAGATTCTCATTCAGTGTGAAAATTTTGTCACTTTTGATGTCAATTCCCTTTAGAATCTTAACTCCTTCACTCCGGGCCAAAATCTCGCGGGCAGCATTAGCTGCCAGATGTGCAATGTTGCATCATAATACTCACATTATAAAAAATAAAGTCACCGCTGTATTGCTCATTCTCTATTTCATCTGTAAATTTTGATAACCATAGAAAATATGATGAAGCCAGTTTACAGAGTATGGGGGTCACGCAGGTACGACTACAATAAATATAATCAAGACACCAACATCGGCATCCTCGCGTCCCCCTTGCTCCTCATGACGCCTACGGAGGCATCATCGTATCGAAGGGGTTAAAAACCTGTATCAATTCACCTCGTCTATGCTTTTTTAGGCAAAACAGATTCATATGTTTTAGTTGATTTTCATATTATTTATTTTCTATATTTGGAATCAGTTTTGTGGCTCACCGTTGTACCTTTTCCAATCTGTCAATGTCTTTAATGAGATTCGGTGACCATGCGGAAACAGCGTATTCCAAATGTGGAGGAACTAACTATTTATATTGCTTGTTAATTAGAGATGGACTTTTGAAGTCAAAAGATCATGCAATCAGTCCTAGGATCTTATTTGCTTTCTCAGAGGCTGAAATACATTGCTTGGATGATTTGAGATCGTTACTGATAATTATACCGACATCTTTTCACTATCCACTTTTGTTAAAAAATATCCAAATAACTTATAATCGTACTTACTGTTATTTCTACCTATGTGCATTACCTTGCATTTGTGTTAAATTTCATTAGCCACTTTTCAGATCATTGCTGTAATTTATCTAAATCTTGAATATCTAATTGTTTTAAGTGATTATTTGCCATTCCGCACAGTTTTGTATCATCAGCAAATTTGGAAACAGTAGATTTTAGTCCATGGTCTATATAATTTATATATACTATGAATAGAAGTGACCCAAGAACAGAAACCTGAGGAACTCCAATTGTATCATTTTTCCATCCAGAAGTTTTTCCATTTAAAACAACTCTCTGTTTTCAATCATTCAACCAATTACTAGTCCAACTTAATAGGCTACCACTTATTATGTTAATATATATAATACAAGAAAGGGATGGATGGGCAGACTGTGCTTTCCTAGATTTACAAAAGGGGTTTGATAAAGTACCACAAAAAATTATTAAGAAAACTCAAAACAACAGGAGGTATACAAGGAAAATTATTGAAATACATGGAAGATTTCTTGCATGGGAGAAAAATGACAGTGGTGCTCAGAGATAAAAATTCTACTTTGGAAGAAATGATAAGTGGAGTCCCACACGTTCAGTATTGGCTCCAAAAATGTTTGCTATATATGTAAATGACATGGATGACAGTGTAGAATGTTACATGAACTTCTTTGCGGATGATGCAAAACTACTAGAGTAAGTACAGAAAAAGACTGTGAATTGCTACTGAGAGATCTGAACAAAGTCTAGGAATGGAGTCAAAAGTGGGAAGTGAACTTCAAGATCAAGAAATGTACTAGAATGGAATTTAGAAAAAGTAAAAAAAGAATATCAGAATACAAAATCAGTGCAAAGGAAGTAAAGAAAGTTGGTTCCGAAAAGGACCTAGGAATAATCATCACCAAAGACATGTCCCCAGACAAGCTGATAAACAAACCAGTCAGAGATCAATAAAGGTGTCTTTTAATTACTTGGATGAGGAAATGGTAAAGAAAATACTAGTCACACTGATAAGACCAAGACTGGAGTATGCAGCAACACTATGGACACCCAGTACAAAAAAGAATATAAGGAAAATAAAAATAATCCAAAGACCAATGATAAAGATGGCTCCAACACTCTCAAAACTGACATGTGAACAAAGACTGTCTAAACTGGAATTACCAACCCTGGAACTAAGAAGAGAAAGAGGTGATCTGTTGGCCATTTATAGAATTATGAAAGCCATGGAAGTCCTTGACAGTGAAGACTTATTAAATTGGAATTGAAGAAAAACAAGGGGACATGAAAAGAAACTCAAAAAGGACTTATAGAAGAGATCTGGGAGAGAGGAAAAAAAAATACATGAATTTAAGAATAAACTAGATGCTGCAAGATACAAGGATGGGACACCACAAGCATAGCTCCTCTTCCCATAGAATACAACTAGGTAAATACACACACACACTAAATTGGGATAAGAGAAACACAAGAGGACATAGAAAGAAACTCAAAAAGGACAGTTATAAAAGAGACCTGGAGAGAAAAAAAAAAAAGTCCTCAGAGAGTGGTGCATGTATGGAACACTCTAGACAAAACAATAGTGTGCAAAAACAATACAAGAATCTAAGAGCAAATTAGATATGGCGAGATACAGACATGGGACACCACAAGCGTAGCTCCTTTTCCTGTAAAATACAACTAGGTAATATGCACACACACATACACGTCTTCATTCTATCTAAACACCACAGAATAAAGAATCACAAAAAGTTTCAAGAACATTAAGTGTAGGATGTTTACCAATCATGAGTTGATAAACTGACCATATGACTCTTTGTTGCTCTTGTAATAAATTGGCAGCTTTGTATGGTTGAGTTATTAGAGCAATGTTCAAATATAGGAGCAATATTTTAAAATAAAAATGTTCAAACTTTAGACCATTTAAAGATGTTCCACTGCATTTAACTTATGACATGTTAAACTCCAATTGCATATATACAAAATTATATGAACACAATAAATCACATAATGACAAAATTATCAGTCATTAACTTGAGAGGAATAAAAAATACTCTGGTAGATTAGTGTAAACCAGTGGTGAAGGTGATGGTGGTGGGAAGAGTACTCAGACTGGATCAGGAGTTTTCATTCCCATACATGTTTATGGTGCTTTCCCTTGACACAGACAAGTTAGCCCAGTCTTAATATAGTGAGACCTCTCATTAACGGACATTAATCAGCTGTGTTTACAGTGTTTTCTCTGTGTTTTGGAGTGGTTTTTGGGTGGCATAGTGATTGCACGCACTAATCAACAGCACTAAAAACACCGAAAACACAGCAAAAACACTGCAAACACAGCTAATTAACGTCCATTAATGAGAGGTCTCACTGTATTTATATAAAAATTACTGCATGTTGCAAGACCACTACTTGGAGGTACCCATCACTGATCCCTGTGATGACACACCAAAAGTTTTCTTGAAGTCAGAGTATTATATAAGCAGCATATCCATCTAATTTCATTTGACAGGTGTCAGTGAATCTGACTTTCACAATTTGAGATTTAATCTTTCTGTTTTCAATGACAATATTTAATCTAGCATTGTTTTTCTTTTCCAGGCATTTCAACCATATTTCTCTCTAAATTTTTCATTATTTTGCTTGCCATGCTAGCTTCTGACACTAGTTGTCTACAGTAGACCCACTATTACATATTTCATTAATCTGCTTCACAGTAACTTATGTTTCTGAATTCCCCTCTTCAAAAAAATGTCAACACATTTCATGCTTCTGAACATATATTTGAATGCTCTGCTCTCTCTTTTTTATCTAATAAATGAGATGGAATGAGAGGACCAGGGATCTTCCTTTCCATATTTTTCTTCTGCCAAGAATCATGGTATGCTTTTACTTGGATAACTTACTAGGATGAAAAGGCCACTGTGTGTAATTTGTTGACTGATTGGCTGACTGATAATTATCTATATACCTTATAAGGGAGGTAGCCAAATCAAAAGGTATGTACCCACTCCCACCCATCACACTTTCCCTACTCTCATTTTAGCTCCTTGTGGATGAAGGGTCATCCCAGTATCCCACCCAATGCCCTGGGTCAGAAGCAATGCAGCAAGACACAGCATATCCACAGCAAGGTTGTTTCACTTAATTGGCAACCCCCTCTCTCCATCCCTTCATGCAGAAAATATAAAAGACAGGGACAAATCCCTTTGGGCTGCATCAAAAATCATTCACACATAACCACTCCCTAGCTCATTCCATCACAGTATCATCTATATACAGCCATTCTCTCCTCACCCATATCTCCTGCCTTCTCCTTTTCTTGCTCAACAGACATTTTCCTCTTGCTCAAAGCTTCTTTCACCCCCTCCATCCATCTCTTCCTGGGTCATCCCCTCAAGATCACTCTCTTCATCTCTGCCTTCCACACTTCTTTTATTAATCTTTCTTCACTAATTCTTTACATATGTCCAAAGCACCCCAGTACTCTTTCATCTGCCCTATCTGCCATCTATTTTTCCACCCCAGCTCTCCTACTCACTACCTTGTTTCTCACTCTATCCAACCTTGCAGCCCCTATCATACTTTTCAGACATTTCATCTCAAACACATTTAAACTTCTCTCTACCTCTCTTAAATTCTAAGTCTTAGCTCCATACAGTGCCACTGACACAATTACCCCTTCATACAGTCTCCTTATATCCATTCCCAGATGCCTTTTTCTCAAGACACTTTTTAGTCCCCCAAAACAGTTACTTGCTTCTCTCAATCTATAATTTACCTACACTCCTCCCTTTCCTGCCACATGTGACCCCAAATACCTAAAATTATCCACTTCTTCTAGCCTCTCTCTTTTAAAACTTACTTCCAACTCACTGCCATCCTCTCACCTTACTTTTACTAACAAATTCAACTTTCTCTTATGACATACCTTCCCAAACTCCATCACTGCCTTAATCCCCATCTGACCCTGTCACATGCAGTGTCATCCACAAACAACAACTGTCTCACTTCCCACTTTTCTCTACTTTCTTTAACCATCTCCAGTCCCCTGCCTATTACCCTCACATTTACCTCCCACACCACCTCATCCATGTACACATTGAAGAATCACAGCAACGTTGACACATCCCTAATGCAGCCCCACTCAAACCACTTGCTCTCTCCATTTCCAATCCTATCACAAGCTCTACTACTTTCATAAAAACTCTTGACTGCCCTTAACAGCTTTCCCCCAATACTATATATCTGCAATACCTCCCACAGTGCCTTCCTGTCTATCCTGTCATAAGCCTTTCCCAAATCCATAAAGGCCCCCCAAAAATCCTTACCATTTCCTAAATCTTTCACATAATGCCTTCCCACAAAAATCCGATCCATGCAACCCCTACCTTCCCTAAACCCACACTGCTCCTCACCAATTACTCACTGTTCCTCTGCTAATCCTCTCAATTAAAACCCTCCCATAAGCCTTCCCAACTACATTCAACAAACTGATCCCACTGAAACTACTACACTCATTTTTTTCCCGTTTTCCTTTGTAAAACGGAACTATACAGGCACTCATTCAGTCCTCCATTACTCTACCCTCCCTTAGACACACATTAAACAGCCTCACTAGCCAGTCCACTATTACTGTACCTTCTTTCTTCAGACACTCCACATGACACCCATCTAACCCAGGTGCCTTACCTGCTCTCATTATTTTCAAAACTACTTGTACCTTATCTTTTCTTATTTCTCCTCCATTTTCCTCTCCCATTACTGTCATTTTTAGCACCTTCCAGTGCTACCACTAATCCCTCCATACTTGACAGCTCTCTAAAATACTCTGGCCATCTTCCCCTTACCACCTCCTCTTCCGTTATCATCTGTCCATCTGCTCCTTTTACCTTTTCTTCTCTACTTGACCCATCTCACTTTCCTCTCTTAACTTCCTTCCAAAACATCTTTTTATTACTTTTAATATTTTCTTTCATACTCCTCCCATATTTTACATCTGCTCCCTTTTTGCCTCCTTATATTTTGTTTTGCTTCCCTCCTTTTTTATTTATACTTATATTTTTCTCTTGTCCTATTTTACAACCAATCCCTGAATGCCCACTTCTTTTCTACTACCTTCTTCACTTCATCATCCTAACACTCACTACCCTTCCTTCAATTCCCTCCCATCCTCTTTGGTCCACATACTATCTATGCACACCTTGTCATTCCCTCCTTCACCCCCAGGTAAATACAATTAGGGAAATATGCACATGTATATATATATAAAAGTGTACCATTGTAATTAAACATCTACAACCTAATACCAGCACCTAACAACACATCCATATAAAATCACATATACAAATCACAAAACAACCACTCCAAATTTGACCACCAAATTCCATACCAATCCCCCAAGACATAAGTCCTAAAGAGAAATCCCGCTCACAACAGGCAAGAGCCACATTAGCATGACCATGTTCAGGCCACCATCCATCTTAAAACAATACTATTACCACATAACAGGCCTGGTCACAGAAGCAAATTGCCCCAGATGCAATCATCACACAAAAGGTGCAAAACACCTCATCCCACATTGCCCTTCTCTAGCCTTACTCTAACAAAATATCTCTTGAGTGACTTGTGGGCCAATACAATGGGTATTTACCTAGTTGTATTTTACGAGACGGGACCTATGCTCATTGTAACCCGTTTTTGTATCTCTCCACATCCAGTTTTTTCTTGAAATCGTGTATAGTTCTGGCATTCACTGTTTCACTGTTCAATTTGTTCCAGACATCGATCACTCTCTGTGGGAAACTATTCTTTTTCAGGTCTCTTCTGTAACTGTCTTTCTTTACTTTCTTTTCGTGTCCTCTTGTTTCCCTCTTGTCCCATTTTAATAGGTCATCTCTATTGAGAATTTCCATCCCTTTCATAATTCTGAAAATGGTTAACAAATTGCCTTTCCTTTCTCTGCTCCAATGTTGATAACTGTAATTTCTCCAATCTTTGTTCATATGTCAAATTTGATAGTGATAATTTTTGTCGCTGCTCTTTGGATTCTTTCTAATTTTCTTGTGTTTTTCTTTGTGCTAGGTGCCACATTGATATACCATATTCTAATTTCGGTCTTCTCAATGTAATAATTATTTTCTTAACCATCTCCTCATCCATGTAGTCAAAAGGCCACTTTCATTGATCTTAATAGGTTGTAGGTCTCTCCAAATAACTTATTTACATGCTTGTCAGGTGTCAAATCACTTGCTGCTAATTATCTGGGAGCTATGGGTCTCATGCAAGATAGACCAAGACAATGGATTGACTGACTAATATGAGCTTATAGTAGTAAGTGGAAAGAAGTATTCAGTTGTCAGTTTTATTTACCAAGACCTGTCTCATCTTTATAAGGGAGGTAACCAAGCATGTAAAAACCCACCCAATTCACTCCCCTCCACCACCCTTCTTCTCTCACATCATAGCTCCTCATGGATGATGGGTCATCCCTGTATCCTGCTCACTGTTCTGGGTCAGAAACAATGCAGCAAGACACAGTACATCCACAGCAAGGCCACTTTACTTAATCAGCGGTCCCCTTCTCTGTCCCCTCATGCAGAAAAAGAGGTGTGGAGAAAGCCCTTCAGACTGTGTCAAAATATCATTCACAAATATGCATCCCCTAACCCCAATCCCCCACCCCTCACTTCCATAACAGTATTATCTATACACAGTCACTCTCCATTCATCCCTATCTCCTGCCTTCTCCCTTTCTTGCTCAATACCCCCTTCATTACATTCATCCATCTCATCCTTGGTCATTCCCTCAAATTCACTCCCTCTACTTCTGTTGTCAGTTCTGCTCTTGTGAAAAGGTGAAGGAAATATAGTCAAAGTTAAAAGAGAGCCATCCCAGGCCTGGTCCAGACACCAAGTGTCAGCCCCTCAGGACTGCATCTCATAGGACCACTACTTCCAGGTGCCTGTCCTTGGTTTCAATATAGAGGAATACATACTGTGCACCAGGGACAAGTAATAATTGTTGCCCTGAGTTTCACCAACCTGAAACCCACAAGTTCACAGTAACCAGCAATGGTACTTTGGCTATCTCACAAATCTCTCAATTAAAGAATTCTGGACTGTCTTTTTTGCAAAAGTCTGTGTCTATATCACTGATTAATTATGAAAGGAGGGGAACAACTGCTACTTGTCAAATTTTCTGATATGAAATGTGAGGGGTAAATACACATAACTGCAAAAGATTTTGAACCAAGTCTTGAGACTGGGTGCCAACCAGGTTGTTGATGGGTTTTAAAGATGGGCCATAGGGAGGTGATTCTTTCAAATATCCATTTTGTAGGGTCAACAAGAGCAAGTGCCCATCATTGGTCCTACCAGGGACAAGTAAATGAAGTACTTAGTTACCACACAGAATAATGAAAAAAATTATGGCTGACATACAAGAGGGCAAGACATTAATGAAATGGTATATGTGGGGGCAAAATAGTGAAATGAACACGTATACTGTACATGATATGAAAGAAAAAGGTTTGTCCATAGACTGGATAAATTACATGTCATTGATGATTTTTCTGAGAAACTGAGTGAACTGCAATCAAACTAAAGTGATAAGAATCTAATAAAAAAAAAAATAAAAAAATGAAGAACAAGCGACTGAAATACATCCTTTAAAAAAATGCCACAAATAAACAACACAAGCAACAAAGAACACAATGTAGAAAAGATGCTACTGTGGGCCTCACCACACACACACATACTTGCTGCTGGTGTGGTGGTTGTTGCTGTTGTTGTTGCCGGTGTGGTTGCAGACGTACGGTTGTTGTTGCCTCGTGACCTGTGTTTGCCACCCCTTCGGCTGCGCTGCTTCTTGCCGCCTCCCACCCCTCCACCCGCTACACTCTGATCTCCGCCAAAGTTCTGTGGGGGTTATAACCCACCATGCATGTTTCAATTTCTCCATCACTAAGCTGCAATTTTATCTTTCTAAGTTAAAATCAACTTTCCTTATGAACTTTATAGAACTCAGAAATAAAACTACTGACATACAATAGTCATCTGACTTAAGAGAAAAATTAGAAGTATTTATTTTTACCAATTCAGAATATGGTTTGCATTTCAATCATACTATTCTATTACTATTACTGCTGTGTGCAACTTGAAATATTTTGTATCTACTGATACATTTATAACTATACTTATAGATTCATGAATTATCTTTGAAACTAATGATGTAACTGAGAAAATGTAAACAGTAGTTCAATAAAACATTAATATAGATCACAACTAGAGAATTATTGTAACCTTCATGCAAAAGACAGCAATGAATCATGCAATAGAGGAATCCTTGAAAGACTTGAAATCTACAAAGGTTGCTACCTACACATTACCATCCCAATGTGCAACAAATGAGAAAAATCCAACAAATATAATTGCCGTGCTGTATAAAAATATATATATATATAAAACTCATTAAATCACCTACAACCCATACAAAAAGTAGCACCAAACACAATTGGAAAGCATACTGTTACTATAAAAATAAACAATGGATGAAAGTTCACATAACTATAATTCTGAATTATCACAAGTCAACTTTAAATAATTAATCCTTTATAACTATTTGAAAAAATAAAATTCCAATGTTAACAAACTAAGGTATTGACTATCAAAATATCTAAACAAGAGCTTTGAAAGCAAACTGTACAATCTCCTTAAAATGTCACCAATCCCTAACAAGTATACTGTACTTATATGAACTCAAATATGGAGAACACACTAAAAACTAACACTATTAAAATGTGAAGCTGATTCATATCTTCCCATATTATCAAATGCAGTCATTATGGAAATCTATCCCACTATTTATTTATTTTTTTGCAACAGAAGTTGCCACAAATTGATCACATACAAAATAGTGGCAAGCACCTAAATGTTCTCAGAGAGATCTCAAAATCAGTCCTATATTCTCAGCTTGTAAAATCACCACTCAAATATCAGAATGAAGTCCTCATACAATATAGTTTAAATTAGGTTTTATGATGAGCCAGGTGGATTTATGAAAATCTTTCATCTACACAAGAAATCTTGCTGTCAACTAAGGAACTTGCATTTCTATTGTCTGATAACAAGTACAGTAAATTTTGTTTACCGTATTTTCCGGCGTATAGTGCGCAACTTTTTTCCATTGGAAGGGCCTAAAAATGGGGGGTGCGCGTTATCCGGTGGTGCGCATTATCTACGGCCTACGATAAAAATTCTACGGCTGTGTGTGTAATTTTTTTCACAACAACGTGACGATGTTGGCCGTCACAAAATCGGGATGGCACACTTCTCCATGACGTTCCGTGAAAACAAGAAGAATAGCCATGGTGACATGAAAGAATACGCCAGCATGGGCTACCGTATATAAATATTTGGTATAGGTAGATATCTATCGAATCTTATTTTTATGTTTAGATAGGCCTAAACACCATGAAACGTGATCAATATTCATGATATTTGCCCATGTTCCCAGCATCCTAGTTTGAATTCTTATGTTGGCTTTGTTGCTTCACTTTAGGTATGGTACAAATTCTGTTGCGGCCGTTCATAAACTCGTGTCAAACACCTGACTACAACACCCTCTTTCGGGAGTTATATTAACTAAACGTCACCTCGATGAGAGACTGTCCTATTTCACCTCTGTCATTGCAGGTTCAAAGCTAAAACGAAACAGTCTGTAGTTTGTTTCAGTATTAAATAAAAAAAATGGTAAAGACGAATTATTTCCTCAAGATATAAAATGAACATTTTCTGTAAAAATCCCGAAATTTTTCTGTATATTTTACTTTCAGTAAACTTTTTTTAGATCATATTTCCTACAAACTATTTAAGCTACAAAGTAATAAGGGACCAACGCACAACATGAGTCATATACCGGTACATGTAGTTCCGACTTTTTCTTAGTTGTGTCCTGATTGATGCCTAAACTGACACTTAATTTAGTGACAAATCAACAGATTTCCCTGCGGTGGCTCTAGCCAATGAAAAATAGTTCTCCATGTAACCTCGTTTACATGATATATATACCGAGGTAAAACTGCGTTATAGACAAATGCGATCGGGCATGCGCGTTATACGTCGGTGCGCGCTATCTGTGTACTGAGATAACGAAGTGCATGGGTGCGCATTATAACCCGATGCGCATTTTAAGCCGGAAAATACGGTAATCTACTTATCTCAAATACAAGGAAGCACAACTGTGTATTTATTTCTTTAAATTTTACTTTGCTGATGACTGAGGAAAAAACAGGGTCTCGTGTGATCACAATTCTGTTGTGTTCAGAATTCATCCCTACATGAATTCATATCCAACATTGGTTATAAAAAAATACAAAGGATGCAGTCTTGAAGGAGTTATGCCTTTCTTTTCTTGGGTGCGCACACCACAAGTATTACATAAATACTTTTCAAACTGAATGAATGCTCAAAATATCTCACTGATCCAACTGAATGTGGTGATGAGTTTAAGCCAAAAAGCTACAACTAAAATAATTTTCTTTGCCCTATATGTTCTCTTTACCAGGGCAAATGGCTATTACCATGGTAGCATGTGAAAGGCCCATGTTTGCCCCCTCACTTGTAGAGGAACTCATCCATAATCAATACTTCAATATGAACAAAAATGGATCAAGTATAAAGACTACAGTTCATTCAACCCAGTTCTTCTGTATATTGTTGAAGACATGTTCATAAAAACAGGCACCCAACTTTGGCCTCAGTCTATGATGTGGTCCACAATGTCCAATATAATGACATTAATATTGGCTACAAGACATAGGTCTTGACATTATTTTAGTCTTACTTATATATCTATAACGAGAGGTGGACAATATCATAAAGAAATCAATTTCCACCCCCTTCACAACCATTAATTTCTACCACTGCAATTCTGCAATCCTCAAAATTTTCAGTTCTGCAACCAAGATTCCACAACTGCAATATGTTTTGTTTCCATTTCAGGTACAAGACACAAGTTTAATCTAATTCTAGATAAATTGGATAATTTAAATCAACTTAATTTAGCCTGTTTACAATATTTTTTTGTAAAAGGTGACAATAAATGGATGGCATAGGACTAGTGGTATTGGGAGATCTCAATGCTAGGGTAGGAGATGAACCAATAGACAGCTATTGTATTTGTAAGGGAGACCAGTCTATAGTTTGTTGGGTCTTCTTTATCTCCCCCTTTATATATTGACACAATATTGGCATTTTTCCAGTCTTGCAATACCTTTCCTTCTTTGAGTGAGCAATCTATTGTCTTATATATTTTATCTGTTAGTTCATCTACACATTTTTTTAATATCCAGTTTGCAATTCCGTCCAGAGCATGTGATTTTCTGACATCAAGGTTTATTATTTGGTCCCTTATTTCTTTCTGTGTCTCACAATCATTTCTTTCATGGGGGGGGGGGATCTTTCTCCCTTTCCTTCATCCCAATTGTATTTTCATATGTGAATACAAATTTGAAGTGTCTTCATGGTCATTTCTATATCTTCTATATATTCTGTATTCCCTTGATGTAGTTTCACTTTTTCCTGTTTATTTTTTAGTTTACCATTTAATATCCGTAGAATAATTTAGGTTGATCCTTACATTTGTCTATCTTTTTCATAGTTTCTTTTTTCTTCCTTGCATATTTTTACATATTTATTTCTTAGTTTGATATATATTTGCCACTTATTTTTTTCCCATTTTTTCCAAGCTTTGTCTATTCTATCTTTTGCCTCACTACATTTTTTTGTTGTACTGGCACTTGATGTACACCTTTTCCTGTTTTTGTTTTGGTATGTATTTATCCACTCCTTCATTATAGATTTCTTTTAATATCATCCATTTTTCTTCCATCTGTGTTTCTTCATTAAAGAAGTTTTCCTAACTCGCTTTAAGAAAGAATTTTTGGAGTTCCCTAAAATCCATTTTATTATACATTAGTCTTCCTTTTCTGTGTAAATCATTTCTTCCCAAATAAATTGCCTATTTTAATTCGAACTTAATTAGTATGTGGTCACTCTTCCCAGTTTTTCTTGTATTCCATTTTATCCACAATTTGTGGCTCTGACATAAATATTACGTCTAGTCTTGATGGTTCTTTATTACTTCTATATCTGGTATTCTCTTTTACCCATTGAGTCATTGTGTATAGTGTATTCAATGGTCATGTACAGTAGTATATTTCCCCAAAGGTCCTCTCCACCTTTCACTGTCATCTCCTCCCAACATATTTCTTTAAAGTCACCCATAATTACTAAATTTCCTCCTCTTTTCAGTATTTCATTAAATAAATGCCTTGTCTTCCAACATTTTGGAATGGTCACTCTCTTTCCAAGAATATATTTTCAGGGGCACATATATCACTACAAATATTCTACATTTCATGTCACTATTTTCAACTTTTGTCATAATCAATTCCATATTATAATTTCTTTCTGTTATCTTTGCCACATTTAAATCTATTTTTAATCCAGTGATTATATAAACCTTGTGTTGGAAGGGTCGTTAGCAACTTCCAAACTATGTGGTGAGTTCTCTCCTTTATTCAGGTCTACCTAGTTCTCATACAAAACATGGCTGGCAGGTCCGAAGAAAACTTCGGAAGTGCCAGACGTTCCTAGCTAATATAATGAAATTACAAAATGGGCGTGCCCCACAAGAAGGCAGCCAATAGACATTATATGGTTATCATAAATGGGCGTGCCAGAGGGTGCCAGAGCCGGAGGTGTGAACTCTGCCCCTGGATGAGCGAGAATACGTGTTGTTTGTTTGATCTTGACAGATGTATGGGAGGGGAGGTCACTTCGTGACCTGCGAGGCGTAGTTGTGCCCGTGGAGGAGGTGAAAGAAATCACTTGATGAAAAGCCCGTTCTCTTCGATGGGCCTCGCGTAATGAAGGGGCTTCTCTTCGGTAAAGAAGGTCGTTGTTCCTTCGTTGGGGGTGATCCGCCGCCTCGCGGGGGAAGGGCGCAGCTGTGGTCCACGCGATGAATGGGCCGTTCTTTTCGATGGGGCCTCGCTTAATGAAAAGGCCTCTCTTCTCTTCAGTGGAGGTGGGTGGAGGTGAAGGAAATCATCTGCCGCCTCACACTTGTCCAACACTATTTAGTGATAGTGGACCTTTTAATTTCATCTCCACAACTCCCATTATATCTGTTTTCTCTTTCGCCAGATACTCGCTTTATTAATCTAATCCTGATATCATGCCATATATATTGGTATATGTTTTCAATTTTTTCCTTTTTCCTCATTTCCTGTATTTCCTTTTTTTTTTTTTTTTTTTTATGTACCATTTTCTTAGCCTCAGGTCCAGTAGTCTCTCTCTTTCTCTCTTTCTCTCTCAAAAAAATAAATAAATAAATAAATAAAAAATTAAATAAAAAAAAAATCTTCAGTCTCTGTTCTTCTCTTATTATTTTTTTTATTTTATTTGCTTCATTTCTTAGTGTCTTTTCCTTATCTTTTTAATCATCACTCATTTAGTTTTTTTTTTTTTTTATCATTTTTGTAATTTTTGCTTTTTGCCAACTTTGCTGTTTTAGTTAGTACTTCTGCTATCACTGGACCTTAGTTTAAATTTTAGTGGTCTTTTTTTTTTAGTCCCATTCTATGCACTTCCTCTATTTCCTTTTCAATTTCTTGCCCCTCTTGTATCTTTCACAATTTCTTTTGCTCTTTTTTTCTCCTCTTTTTCTCTGAAGTATCTTGGTACATTGTGTTTTCTTTAACACCATAAACTACTATACACTTTTCTTTTTATCAACTGTGTCTCTGACCCAATTTTCTTTCTCTTTAATTACTTTAACAACCATTTCTTTTGCATTTTCTTCCACTTATTGTTCAATTTCTTTAAAAGTTTTTTTTTTTCTTATTCCACTTTCCATTTATCTTTTATTTCTCAGAGATCTGTCTCTTTTATGGTTTCTCCAACTTTTTCAGTCACCGCTTGTATTTCTTTTGCTTCTTTTTTCAAAGCCTCATTTTTGTTTCTATCTTCATTTTTCATTTTTTTTCTCACATTTGACTATGTTTAATTCCTTTTTTAGATCATTCAGCTCCCTGTTTGTTTCAACATTTCTTCTTTTCAGCTCAATCACTTCTTTATACATTGCCCTGTATTCAGGTTTCAGATCTATAATTTCATTTATTAGTTCTGCAATCTCCTGATTTCTTAGAGTATTTTTATATCTTATTTCTCTTTCCAAATCTATACCTCTACCTAATATTCCACTTTATTTTGCAAATCCTCTAAAAGCTATACTTTCATACCTTCGATTTGTCTTTGGTGTTTCCATGTTGCAACTCTTTTTTGGGATGACACCTAACGGTGATTCAACCCTGCTTACATCCAGTCTTCTCTTTGTTGGTTCACTATATTTTTGTCTATCTTCATCATCCATTTTATATTTTAACCAGTAAGTGAAATTACTCTATTATATCATTTTGGTCACTCAATAAACAAAGCTCCCTATCCCTTTGATACCAACTAGTTGTTTCCTCCAACTTGGCAAAAAAATGCTGTACTCCAGAGCTCGTTCTAGATGTCCATTCCAGACAGTGGTTCATCGGTGTGTGCAAATTACAAATGCATTGTAGATATATGATTCATGTTTAGATTAATAGCTGTTTACAACTTCAATAAAATACATATAAATTCATTCAATTACAATATTCTTTAGTTCTTCTAGGTTGTACTAAGTAGGTACTAGGTAGGTACCTGATAAATCATTATTTTGACATCGTCACCATGAAACTCAGTTCATCATCCAATTTCACCTAAGTCACTGGCATCCTCTGTTCATCATTCAATTTCACCATAGTTAGTCATCCTCTGATCATGAAAAATAACTCCAGCTTCAGTAGCTTATATTTCTATCCAAAAATGCCAAATGCCTAAGTTCTCAGTGGTCAAGCTTAATCTCTTTGGTTTGAGAATGTCAAAACCCTGAGACAACATTCTCTCCACAGTTGCAGAGCTGGGGATAGCCATATTGTATTTCAGGAAGCTATCAAACCAAAGAGTGCAATGGAAAGTGGTGTGGCATCACCCTGAGACAGACTCATGCATTGTAGACCAAAACCAATTGCAGATGTGCTATCCACAATTGCAATATCACAAAGCTACCTAGGAATTACTGCAACTGCAGATACACCATTGAAATAATATTGAATTCAACTTCAGTCATTAGTGATGACAATGATGATGCCACAAATCCTCTTGTTCAGGGTTAGGATGGCGCCTTACAAAAGAATTTTGGCTTTGGTGGTTGGAGACTACTGCTCAGAGTGGAAGCCAAACTATGTACCATGACCAGGATTCAAACTTGCATGCTTAGCCTCCTTAGTAGCTGCTAGCCACATAAACTTTGCCTCCCTAGCAGCTGCCAGCCACATACACTACTACTGTATCACAGCTTTGGTAATATTCTGTTACTCCAAATCTATACACCCGTTCCATCAATGGCAGAGAAATCTTTTGTTATTATAAACTCAATTAAAGCAAACTTTTTCAGGGCTAAATAACTTAAAAACAACATTCTCAGGAGGTCTAAATGAGTAAGTCAATATATAAGACAAATTCATGTGTGTGCCAGCATTTATTGGACTTCTATATCTATAAAATCTACCAATGAAAAAAGTTAATCTGCTTCACCTTCATACAAGTTTATGAAGAGAATCACTGTTGGATCCAACATAAGGATACACAAGTTTAGAAAGTGAGTTACTGCTGGCTTTAAAACAAAGAACTCCTTATAGCTACTAATACCAGCATGACATTTTCAGACACAAATGAATTGCTGTCACAATGATGTCACATAAATACAAATATCCCAAACACATCACATGAAATTATTAACCAAGGAAAAACCTACATTGAACTTGAATTTCACCTACAAAGAAATCAAATTTATAACAATGCAAATTGTTTAATTAACAAACAAATGCCACAGAAAATCTTCTGCAAATAAAGTCTACTGAAATAATCTTGCAACTTGCATCCAAAATATTATCCTCAACACAATAATGAATTCCATCCAGGTCATTCCTTAGAAGCTATAACTAGCCTACCAGAAGTACATGAAGTGACATGAGACACCATAGGAGATATCTTTTGCAAAAATAATAGTCCCAATTAAGGCCTCCTTCCTGTCTATGGACAGCAAGTGAACTGATTCAAACTCTTTCACTTATCAAATAACAAAATATGATGGATTATATGAAACCAGTTTCATTATGCCTTTCAAGACAGGTATAAATTACAGATTTAGCTTTGTCCAGGTTGTTTTATTCATCTGAGAGGTAGAATTTTCCAGAAAGCTGAATCTATTGCAACAATTTAATATTCAGTTCCTCAAACATTGGCCAAATAGAATTAATACTGTCACCAACTTAAGGGGCTAATAAAAGCCATACCATGTTAGTGTTTCTGAATTTCCTGGATTCTTAATCCACAACTTGCATTTATTGTCAAGCGACAACTACTATAGGGAAAGCAACAAATGTCCAGTGATGACAGTTATTGCTTTATTGTCTAGTTTAATCTATGGCATGCAAATAGGTAGTAAGCATTCTGGTAGTGTCATCTGAATCCCGCAGCGAAGAAAACTACATAATCCTTTATCTCCAAAAGTCATGAGATATGATAAATTGATCATCAATATTCTGAATATTAATGTATCTCCTAACAATTTGAATCCATAGGTGAAAATAGGGATTATGTGAACTTCTATAGTTCTCAGTCCTCCTTAAGCATTCCACTGAACTACAGAGCTCATGAGGTATGTGAATAGATATTTCATTACCCACATGCTAAGAAAAAAATAACATAGAAATAAACAAAGTGAAATAAAATTCAATAATATAAATAAAAAAAATTGGTGAACATTTCTGGCAAAATCTCTAACAATAGGCCCAGCCAGTTTGTAACCAGTGCCACAGTTCATATGTTAGGGGCAAATCCCAAGCTCAGAATTACGGATACCTTTTGACATTAACTTCTACAGGGGTACTGTGTCCAACTGGACTAAAGAAAATTTTTAGTTTGTGCAAAGAAATCTATAACATGTAGGTGCACATTATTTGCTTCTGCTATTTTAGGTGCTTATAAGCATTATAAAACATTCACGAACTGCAGGAGTTTTAAGGATAAAATGAAACTAATAATTACACAAAACCTCAAAATAGGATCACAACATTGAACAAAACCTTGTCCAGAATGGTTGGTACAGTGTATCAAATTCTCATGAAAATTGTACCATCAAATTAGGTCAAATAAATTTAACATCTAAAGACTGTGTCCTTTTGGAGGTCCTATGACTACGAGATACAAGGAAAAATTGAATATAATGCCAAAGTTGATAAAAAATATATATATAACTTACACTAACCCCTCCACTCCCACCACCACTACAACCACCACCTCCTCCAATATTACCACTTCCAGTACCACCACTACAACCAACACCACTCCCACCATTATCACCACCAACAGCTGCAGGTACTACTGAAGCAGTACCACACTCTGAGTTCTATAACAGGTATTGGAAAACAAAAATTTGAAACATTACCAACTAGTAAAGTCAGGTGTGTATTTACTATTTATTATCATTATTACATACAAACACATATTTAATGGACATTCTAAAATATGGTAAAACAATTGCAAAGCAATGGCTGCAAAGATAGATGAGTTAATATCTTTAAAAAAATAAACATTTTGGGGGATAATTTCAGAAATAGGTTATGTGATCTGAGTCTAAAGCTTCTACTCAAGAGCAACTGATGTACTAGAAGACAGAAGAGATGGCTGGGTTGACTGTATCTGGATTTGCAGAAACCCTTTAATAAGGTACCTCAAAAATTACTAATATTGATATTGGTGGACTTAAAAGAAAACCTCCTTAAATACGAGAATTCTTAGAAAACAAATAAGAACAGTAGTAAAGGATAAAATACCAGGATGGAGAGAGTACCTAGCAGTTCCACAATGGTTAATACTGGCACCAATGTTCTTCATTTACATAAATGACATAATGAAAGGAAGGACAACCTACATTAAAATGTTTGCAGATGTTGCTAAGACCACAAGGGGAATAGAAGATGAAAACTGAAATTTCTTACAAATTATCTAGACATAATACAAGTACTGTATATAACTTGAGTCAAGTGTGAAAGATGAATTTCCATGAAAAAGTAAAATACTGGAAGTAGGCAAACCTACTGAATTTGAGTTTGAGATGAAGTGTTTACAAGACACAAATTGTAAATATCTGCTTGTGGTGGTGAATTATCTCTTTGCTGCCCATTTCCTAAACCCATCAACCCCAAAGGCGCTGACAATTGGTCTCCAACCTGAGCCTGAGATCTTTATAAATAACTGATGATGATATGGTTTAACGTCACAAATTCCCCCCTATCGGAAGGCTAGGACGGTGCCCCTCACAGAGGGCTTTGTAGCGTGAAATTTAATGAACCAACTTCGCTGGTGGCAGGATTCGAATCGCCATCCCCTCGACCTTCGCCGCAAGTAACAACACCCTAACCCGCTCAGCCAATGGTGTTTATGTGTAAAATATGCAAGTTGCAGTTTAAATTTTCGTACAGAAAATTTAAACTGCAACTTGCATATTTTACACATAAACACCATTTCACATGTGTGTCACATCTTAAGCTTTTATTCCAGAATGATCAATGTGCTGCAAAAAGGGAGGGCTGGGTGGACTGTTTGTACCTTGATCTAGAGAAAGTTTTTCATAAAGTACCTCACAATCAACTTAAGTGGAAATCAAATGAAATATTTTTGTAAAGGGAAGGTACATGAGGACAGTAGTAATGGGTAAAATGTCAAGATAGAGAGCAGTGACCAGCAGAGTTTCACAAGGTTCAGTGCTAGCACCAATAATGTTTCTTATATATGTCAATGACATGACAGATGATAAGCTATGCCAACATGTTCAGATGATCCACAAATCATGAAAGAATGAAAAATGAGGACTGCAGGCCATTGCAAGATGATCAAGACATCTCAAGTGACTTGACACCTGACAAACATGTAAATGAATTATTTGGAGAGATTTACAACTTATTAAGATCAATGAAAGTGGCCTTCGATTACATAGATGAGGAGATGGTTAAGAAAATAATTGTTACATTGATAAGACCGAAATTAGAATATGTTGTATCAATGTGGGCACCTGGCACAAAAAAGAACATAGGAAAATTAGAAAGAATCCAAAGAGCAGCAACAAAAATGGCACCCACACTGTCAAATCTGACATATGAACAAAGATTGGAGAAATTACAGTTGTCAACACTAGAACAGAGAAGGGAAAGAGGCGATTTGTTGACCATTTTCAGAATTATGAAAGGGATGGAAGTTCTCGATAGAGACAACCTATTAAAGTGGGACAGAAGAGAAACAAGAGGACACAAAAAGAAACTAAAGAAAGACAGTTACAGAAGAGACCTGAAAAAAAATAGCTTCCCACATAGAGTGATCAATGTCTGGAACAAACTGAACAGAGAAACAGTGAATGCCAGAACTATACACGATTCTAAGAATAAACTGGATGTGGAGGGATATGAAAATGGGTCACTACGAGCATAGCTTTCATCCCGTAAAATACAACTAGGTAAATAAATACTATTTTTGCATAGAGTCAAGAATGGAAGATAAATTTCAATACAAAAATGCAAACTACTGGATATGGGCAATAACTGGAAAAGACCATCTTTAAATCATTCCCTAGGAAGTGAATTTATTACATAAGCAAAAGAGGAGAAAGATTTGGTGGTGTTGATAAAAGCCAATCTGTCACCTGAAAGGCATATCAGCAGGACTATGTGAGAGACATAGACTACTTCAAATGATTACAGAGGTTTTTCACTACATTAATGGAGAGATGATGAAAAAACTCAGAGAAACATTGATCTGTGCAAGACTACATTAGGTGTCAGGGTGTGGTCCCAACACAGAATGGAGAAGATGAAGAAAGTGAGGACCATACACCAGGAGGTGTGTAGCTATGGCCAAAGCCATCACTTTTGTCCTATTCACTTGGAATTGGAGAGAAATGTGGGACTTGAACCCAAAGCTAAGTGAATATGACACCACCATGCTTCTGATTACACCAGCAGAGTGAAAGATAAGAGGAAGATCAAGAAAGACTAAAAAAACTGGGTGTGCCAACTTCAAAAGATCAAAGAGAAAGACGTGATACAATTACTATATTCAGATCACTAATGGGGATACACTACACTGACTAAAGATCTCTTGATTTTTGGATAGAGCTTTAAGAGGTCATGGGAACAAATTAAGACCATTCAATGGATGTATATATACAGGGATGATCCATCATTCATGAAGAGCTAAGAAGTGAGGGAAGAAAGGGTGGTGGATGGGAGTGGAATGGGTGGGAGTGAAATCGGTGGGAGTGGGTACTTACCCACTCCCTCTTAATGGGGGGAAAAAGCCCTTTATATATAGACCAATCCCCAAGAGGAGCTGCGCTGCCTTGGGGAGTACCACACATGAAGTTGAAGCTATGTATGATAAGGATAGTACGAGCCAAGACCCCACAAGCACTGCTCCTCTCCTGTATACTACAAATAGGTAAATGCAGACACAGACACACACACACATTTGCCATATACATTAATGACATGGATGAAGGTGTAGAGTGTTGTATGAATTTCTTTGCAGATGATGCAAAGATACTAAAGAAGGTAAAAACAGAGGAAGACTGCAACTCATTGCAACATGATTTGGACAAGATCTGGAATTGGACTCAAAAGTGGGAAGTAAAATTCAATATAAAGAAATGTAGTACAGTTTAATGGAATTTGGAAAAAGTAAAAACAGAATATTGAAAGATTACAAAATTGGTGAAGAGGTGAAAAAAGTAAACTCGGAGAAAGATCTTGGAGTGATGATCAGCAAGGACATGACACCGGATAAGCATATTGATAAAATATTTGGAGAAACCCACAATTTATTGAGGTCAATTAAAGTGGCATTTGAGGAAATGATAAAAAAAATTCTAACTACACTAATAAGACCAAAACTTGAGTATGCAGCAACACTATGGACACCAAGTACCAAAAAGAATATAAGAAAATTAGAAAGAATACTAACAGCAACAACAAAACTAGCACCAACTCTTTCCGAACTGACATATGAGCATAGACTGTCCAAACTAGAATTACCAACTTTGGAACAAAGAAGGGAAAGAGGAGACTTGCTGACTATCTATAGAATAATGAAAGGAATGGAAGTATTAGATAAGAATGACTTGATAATATGGGATAATGGTAAAACAAGAGGACACAAAAAGAAACTAAAAAAGGATAGTTACAGAGGAGATCTGAAAAGGAACAGCTTCCCACACAGAGTGATAGATACTTGGAACAAATTAGACAACGAAACAGTGTGTGCAAACACTATTCAAGATTTTAAGAAAAAACGTGATGCTGAGAGACACAAAGCTCTCTTCCCATATAATACAACTCGGTAAATAAATATGCACATCAGTGGTATGGTCCCCACACAGAGCCAAAGATATAAGCAAAATTGAGAGAATACAAAAGGCAGCAACCAAACTGGTCCACAGGTAGTGCATTACCAGAAAATCTGGGGCATTTCCGTCAATGCGTTACCTATTTTAATTTCCTTAGAGCAATCAGTAACACATCCAGCTCCAGATAGAATGCATTGACAGAGGAGATCTCTTGATAAAGTATGGGAGAGTTTTAAGAGGTCATGGGAACAAATCAAGAAAGATCACATGTCTAAAACATGTGAAGAAATATAGTTTTCCATATACAGACACTCCTCAACTTACATTTTAGCTACGTTCCGAACGGCCGAACGTAACGTGAAAATGAACGTAAGTTGTTACTGTATGTTCCAGTAATATGACCATTCATACTGTACTATACATCCATAAATTCTATTGCCGTATCTTATAAAACACCCCTAAATCATTAATTATAAACATAACATTGTAAAATAATAACATTAATTTCAAATAAATTAAATTCAAGCAACATAAAGTGAGATAGTGGAGGAGAAGGAGGGGGAGGAGGAGGAGGAGGAGGCAAGGCACGTTCAGTCTGTCGTTTGTGCCATGTAAACAATGAATGCAGCGTCATGCGTAAGTATCGTTTGAACATCTCGTACTACGGAGAGCACGCTAAACTAAATAAAAAAAATTACAATTTTTTTTACAGTCAGTTCAAACGTAAAATCGAAAAAAAGTAAAACGAATGAACGTAAGTAGAGGAGCGTCTGTACACCAACTTGAAGTTAGGTATGATAAATTGGAGAGAAGATGGACCCCCATGAATGTTATTCCTTTCCTGTATACTAATAAATAAATTGTTGCTTCAGTTTCACTATGCATTGTATCAGTGTGTGCTTATCACCAGTTGTCAGGACCCCATGTGTGGAAAAGTGTAATAAATACAGTTGGCAGAGCTTCTAAAATGTTCAATCTGTCTTAAACATACACAAATTGTAGGACTCCCCTAATATGGGGATTGGATGAAAATGAGACTACGTCTTCTGTAGCTATGTGAAGTGTGGTTAGGGACTTGTACAGTCCTTTTGTACCATCACACGTAGCTCAGTTCCTAGCGTTTTGCTTTGTGATTATGCACACACAGGTCAGGGTTCACATCCCTTGGCAGAGCTTCTAAAATGTTCAATCTATCTTAAACATACACAACTTGTCAGAGGGCTTGCCTAATATGGGGATTGGATGAAAATGAGACTACGTCTTCTGTAGCTACATGAAGTGTGGTCGGGGACTTGTACAGTCCTTTTGTACCATCGCATGAAGCTCAGTTGCGAATATCTTGGCTTCGTGATAATGCACGCACAGGTCAGGGTTCGAATCCCTTTACAGAACTTCTAAAATGTTCGTATATATATATATATATATATATACTGTATATATATATATATATACAGACGCTCCTCAACTTACGTTTTAGTTACGTTCCGAACGGCCGAACGTAAGTTGAAAATGAACGTAAGCTGTTACTGTACTATACATCCATAAATTCTATTACCGTATCTTATAAAACGCCCCTAAATCATTAATTATACAAATAACATTATAAAATAATAACATTAATTTCAAATGAATTAAATTCAAGCAACATAAATTGAGATGGTGGAGGAGGAGGGAGAGGAGGAGGAGGCAAGGCATGTTCAGTTTGTCGTTTGTGCAATGTAAACAATGGACGCAGTGTCATGCGCAAGTATCGTTTGAACTACGGAGAGCGCGCTAAACTAAAAAATTCACTATTTTTTTTTTTTTACAGTCAGTTCAAACGTAAAATCGAAAAAACGTAAAACGAATGAACGTAAGTAGAGGAGCGTCTGTATATATATATATATATATATATATATATATTTATATATATATATATATACAGTATATATATATATATACAGGTAGTCGTCGACTTATGACCAAGTTCGGTTCCGACAGACAGGTCGTAAGTCGATCTGGACGCAAGTCGGTCTATATATATTTACAGTATATATTACCCTTTATATAATATATATATATATATATATATATATATATATATATATATATATATATATATATATATATATATTGTATATTTAGCATACTGAAATAATCTTAGCATCTTTGAACTATGTTGTATGGTATTTTTAACCTTTTTATAATTTCATCTGATTTTCTTTGAGAAACGTAGCCTAGGCCTAAGCATATTGAATAAAATCCTATCATCTTTGACCTATGATATTTAATACTGTATTTGTTAACCTTTGTATTAATTTACCATCAGACTTTCTTTAGGAAACGTATGCATACTGAATAAAATCTTATTATCTTTGAGCTACGTTGTTTAATATTCATTAACTTTTTATCATTTTCATTAGGAAACGTAGCCTAGGCCAACGCATACTGAATAAAGTCCTGTCATCTTTGACCTACAAATCCTTTTTAATTGGTTACATTAAAATCAGTCAAGCAAAATTAGGAAAAAAAAATATATCGAAACACATTCTTTTCGTTTACGTACTGTACCGAAAATATTGTTATCGACAACAGACTAGGCATAAACAATATGTGGAATACAAGGAAAGTTATTGGAATGGATTAAAGAATTCTTGAACGGGAGAAAAATGAGTGGTACTTAAGAGACAAGAACTCAAATTGGGATGAAATGACAAGTGGAGTTCCACAAAGCTCTGTATTGGCTCCAATGATGTTTGCCATTTATATGACATGGATGAAGGTGTGGAATGTTATATGAACTTCTTTGCAGACAATGCGAAACTACTAAAGAGAGTAAATACAGAAGAAGATTGCAAATCATTTCAAAAAGACCTGGACAAAATCTGGAAATGGAGTCAGAAGAGTGAAGTGAATTTCAACATCAAGAAATGTAGTATAATGGAATTTGGAAAAAGCAAAAACAGAATGTCAGGGCATTACAAAATTCGTACAAAGGAAATTAAAAAAGTCAACTCGGAAAGGGACCTAGGAGTAACTATCACCAATGACATGACACCAGACAAACATATCAACAAATTAGTCAGAGAAACTTTCAATTTATTAAGATCAATGAAAGTGGCTTTTGACTACATGGATGAAGAAATGGTAAAGAAAATATTAGTTACATTGATAAGACCAAAATTGGAGTATGCTGCGACACTATGGACACCTAGTACTAAAAAGAACATAAAGAAATTAGAAAGAATTCAAAGAGCAATGACAAAGATGGCACCAACACTCTCCAATTTGACATACGAACAAAGATTGGACAAACTTGAACTACCTACCCTGGAACAAAGAAGAGAAAGAGGAGACCTGCTAACCATATACAGAATTATGAAAGGGTTGGAAGTCCTTGATAGAGATGACTTATTAAAGTGGGATAAAAGAAAAACCAGAGGACACAAAAAGAAACTTAAAAAGGATAGTTACAGAAGAGATCTGAAAAAGAATAGCTTCCCACACAGAGTGATAGATATCTGGAACAAACTGAATGAAGAAACAGTGAGTGCAAAAACTATACAAGAATTTAAGATCAAACTGGATGCTGAAAGATACAAAAACGGATCACCACGAGCATAGCTCTCTTCCCATAAAATACAACTAGCTAGGTAAATACATACATACATATATATATATATAATATATATATATAATATATATATATATATATATATATATATATATATATACATATGTATATATACATATGTATGTATATATATAAGGGGACGGAGAGGGGGAAGGAGAGGGGGGGTCGCCGATTAAATGAAGCGGCCTTGCTGTGGATGTACTGTGTCTTGCGACACTGCTTCTGACCCAGGGCGGTGGGCAGGGTGCAGCGATGACCCGTCATCCAGGAGGTGCTCAGATGAGAGGAAGGGTGGGAGGGGTGTGGAGTGTATTTAGGGATGAAATGGGTGGGAGTGTTTTTATGCCATTCCCTTTTTGGCTACCTCCCTTGGAAGGGGGAAAAGGCCTTGGTATATGTATGTATGTATGTATATATACATATGTATATATATATACATATATATATATACATACATATATATATATACATATATATATATATATATATATATACATATATATATATATATATATATATATAATATATATATATATATATATATACAGTGGCTGCGAAAAGTTTGGGCACGTAATTAACGAGACACAAATGTAAACACTTGTGACATTTAAATAATCATTTAAAGACCTATAAATGGCTTATTACATACCTTATTTACCAAGCGATTTTCCTTTAAGCTTTATGACCTTCTCCAAACGTGCCGGGATGCATCTTGCCAGGTTTTGTACGTGTTGAGGAATAATATTATCCCAAATATCCTGTATTTCTGTTTTTAGCTTAGCTACAGTGGAGACGTCACAATCTTGAAGCTGTTTTTTAATTATATGCCATACGTGCTCAATGGGATTTAGGTCTGGAGAATTTCCAGGCCATTTTTTGAAGTAATCAACACCACAGTCTTCTAACCATTGGGTAACAGACCGAGCTGTGTCAGCAGGAGCTCCGTCCTGCATAAACCAACTAGCATTGCACTTTTCAAAACTTTCAGGCAGGTTATCACACAATAACTCGAAATAAGTGTGCTGATTTACACTCTCATTTTGTGCAAGAAACACTAAATTGCCAACTCCACCAAATGCAAAGCATCCCCACACCATAACACTTGCAGCATGTTTCACCACTTTAGCTGTATAGCGAGGGTCATTAGGGTCAGATCCCCTGGGGCGCCTCACACGCTTCGACCTGCAGCCCGACGACACCACAAACGTTGACTCATCACTCCACAATACTCGTTCCCAGTCTTCTAAGGACCAGTCTTTATATTTCTTGCAAAATGCTATGCGATCACGTATGTTTTTTGCACTTAGGAGGGGAAGAACTTTAGCACAGCAACTACGGTATTGTAAATCTTTGGCTAAATGATCAGAAATACATCTTACAGATACATCATGCAGCAGTGCAGGGTTATTTTCTTTCAGTTTTCGAGCTGTGAGCGTTGGATCTTTATCTAACTGCCTCCTAATAACCGTAGAAGTACGATTTGATATCTTCCTTGGCCAACCAGAGCAATGCTTTGGAGTAGGAATGATGTCATTTCCTCCGTCTCGAAATTTCTTGGTCCACTTTTGCACTTGACGCACTCCAATTCCCACACGAGTAGCAATATCTTTACACTTATAACCCTCCTTATAGAGGGTTATGATTGTAACAACTGTGTCTCTTTCCAGCTCTTTACCACTTCCCATTACAGAGATATCAAGGCACAAAAACAGAGACCACCGCAAAAAAAAGACTACTCCCTGTGAGAGATGTTTAGAAACTGACTCCACGTGACATCGAGTGCGCCTAAACAGTTGCAAGTAGTGCGTATTGTCTCGGCTAAATACCAAAGATTACCAAAGTTGGTAAAATTCTTCTGCACAATGCATCATTCATTACTAAATATTTGAAATTTAGTAAACAGTTAAAATTTAAAAGGTTATTTTAGTTATATTTATTTTATTATTTCTGTAATATCATGTTTTTCTTATTTGTGCTTGTGCTTAAGTTTGAACTTTGTATACTTATTCAATTGTCTGTACACAAATTATACAAACAAGGATAGTAAAAGTTTGGTATACATGAGATTCTTTTATTTGCAACAAAGCAATACTGTCTTGTAAAGAACATATACCAAACAAACTAAAAGAAATAACATTATTCAACTTCAAAAATGAACCATACATCAGGCAACCAAAACATGCAATCAGATATTAAATACCAAACAAAACATTGGAAAATCAGTAATCAAAAACAATAATACGAAACAATAATAAACAAAGAAGCAGACATAACATGCACATTAAGCAAGGAAAATCCCAAAAGCAAACAAACAAAAATATATACGTATGTAGCAAGACAGGTACTGTATTGTAAAAAAGACAAACATAAAAGGATGAACATGCAAGAAATAAGTCACAAAATCAAACAAACAAGATTTGCAATCATACATACAATAGTTTTGCAGAGGATAAAAACGTAACTTCTTTGATCAAATTACATGGAAATCACACATTTTAGAGAAAATAGGTAAAATAATGCAATCATATGCTAGTTTCTATATGAAATTATGCATTTGAGCAAAAACCGTCCTTGTTTGAGATTTGGTCGGCTATGAGTGAGTTGGACAGCATTCGTAGCCACGGTTGGTAATTTTGCAGAGGATAAAAGCGTAATTTCTCTTTGATCAAATTACATGGAAACTCACACATTTTAAAGAAAATAAGTCAAATAATGCAACCATATGCTAGTTTTTTATACAAAATCGTGCATTTGGGTATAAACCGTCCTTGTTCGGCGTTGGTCGGCTATTAGTGAATCGGACGGCATTCGTAGCTGTGGTTGGTAATTTTGCAGAGGATAAAAGCGTAAATTTTCTTTGATCACATTGCATGAAAATCACATATTTTAAAGAAAATATGTCAAATAATGTAACCATATGCTAATTTTTATATAAAATTATGCATTTGAGCAAAAGCCATCATTGTTTGGGTTTGGTCGGCATTGGTCGACTTAGGTAATTTTGCAGACGATAAAAACGTAACTTCTCTTTGATCAAATTACATGAAAATCACACATTTAAAAAGAAAATTGGTCACATAATGCAACCACATGCAAATTTCTATATAAAATTATGCATTTGAGCAAAAACCGCCATTATTTGGGTTTGGTCGACGTTTAGTGAGACCGTAAAAGAACAAGCATAACACAGAGAAATCATTCAACAAAAAACGTTAAATTTTAAAACTACCAAAGAAGCAGTCACAACCTGCCAAAAAAAAAAAAGAAAAAAAAAAAAATACATGCGATTCAACTTTTTTTGCTGTGTATTTGGCCATTTATTCAAAATTAAGGTAAAAGTTCATAACTTTACCACTTAAGCTAAGAACATGACATAACTACAGTGGCCGCGAAAATTTTGGGCACGTAATTAACGAGACACAAATGTAAACACTTGTGACATTTAAATAATCATTTAAAGACCTATAAATGGCTTATTACATACCTTATTTACCAAGCGATTTTCCTTTAAGCTTTATGACCTTCTCCAAACGTGCCGGGATGCATCTTGCCAGGTTTTGTACGTGTTGAGGAATAATATTATCCCAAATATCCTGTATTTCTGTTTTTAGCTTAGCTACAGTGGAGACGTCACGATCTTGAAGCTGTTTTTTAATTATATGCCATACGTGCTCAATGGGATTTAGGTCTGGAGAATTTCCAGGCCATTTTTTGAAGTAATCAACACCACAGTCTTCTAACCATTGGGTAACAGACCGAGCTGTGTCAGCAGGAGCTCCGTCCTGCATAAACCAACTAGCATTGCACTTTTCAAAACTTTCAGGCAGGTTATCACACAATAACTCGAAATAAGTGTGCTGATTTACACTCTCATTTTGTGCAAGAAACACTAAATTGCCAACTCCACCAAATGCAAAGCATCCCCACACCATAACACTTGCAGCATGTTTCACCACTTTAGCTGTATAGCGAGGGTCATTAGGGTCAGACCCCCTGGGGCGCCTCACACGCTTCGACCTGCAGCCCGACGACACCACAAACGTTGACTCATCACTCCACAATACTCGTTCCCAGTCTTCTAAGGACCAGTCTTTATATTTCTTGCAAAATGCTATGCGATCACATTGTTTTTTGCACTTAGGAGGGGAAGAACTTTAGCACAGCAACTACGGTATTGTAAATCTTTGGCTAAATGATCAGAAATACATCTTACAGATACATCATGCAGCAGTGCAGGGTTATTTTCTTTCAGTTTTTGAGCTGTGAGCGTTGGATCTTTATCTAACGGCCTCCTAATAACCGTAGAAGTACGATTTGATATCTTCCTTGGCTGACCAGAGCGATGCTTTGGAGTAGGAATGATGTCACTTCCTCCGTCTCGAAATTTCTTGGTCCACTTTTGCACTTGACGCACTCCAATTCCCACACGAGTAGCAATATCTTTACACTTATAACCCTCCTTATAGAGGGTTATGATTGTAACAACTGTGTCTCTTTCCAGCTCTTTACCACTTCCCATTACGGAGATATCAAGGCACACACACAGAGACCACTGCAAAAAAAAAGACTACTCCCCGTGAGAGATGTTTAGAAACTGACTCCACGTGACATCGAGTGCGCCTAAACAGAGTTGCCAAGTAGTGCGTATTGTCTCGGCTAAATACGGGTACAAACGCTAGCATTGAAAAATAGCGAAAAGTTTGGGCGGAAAGTTGTATTTTTCCCATGTTTTGAGTTTAGCGGAAAGTTTGGGCGCCTATAATTTTGCGCCCAAACTTTTCGCGGCCACTGTACATCAAAGTTGCTGTGCCTGCCTGGGACTGCCATAAAGATATGGTATGAATTTGACATGATCAATTCATATTTCTAGATATTTGTAAGGTATTCATCTATAATTTTCATTTCCAAGCTAAATGACACTGCACTGAGTCTGACATAAAGATAAAGAAGATTTTAACTATGTTCTATTTCATTCCTCCATTTTTTGTTAAAGTTCCCATGTACTGTGTATGTTGAATCTCTTACCTTTCTCTATCTTTAGGAAAAACTTGAAATATTAGATGGGGAAAGGCATTTTTTTTCTTTTTGCACACCACACATGGGTGATAGTTCCGCCCACACTCCATGATTGAATGTCCCGCTTAATTGTAAACAAACAGACGATGCAGTTAAAACTGGTGATTGACGTAAACGCCATCTACTGAGAGAGCCGCACAGTAAAATGTATGTGGACGATGCTGCTCTCCGTAAGCTTTCCCGTCTTTCCTATATAGTCTTTGGCTAAATACGGGTACAAACGCTAGCATTGAAAAATAGCGAAAAGTTTGGGCGGAAAGTTGTATTTTTCGCATGTTTTGAGTTTAGCGGAAAGTTTGGGCGCCTATAATTTTGCGCCCAAACTTTTCACGGCCACTGTATATATATATATATATTTTTTTTTTCTAAATAGAAATGTAGTAGCACATTTGTAAATAACACACAGGAACCCACAGTCGGAGAAAGAATAAACTTTGAATAAAGAATAATCCTATATTTCGGCTATCAACTGTAGCCCTCTTCAGGAAAGTACATAAGATAGAGAACAGAGGGGATTTATAAACTACAGTAAGAAGAGATGTGGACAGTTGACCTCACTCAGGCGCGGGGCAAACTGGGGTGGCGGAGGAGGGAGGGGGTGAGGAGAGGGGAGGATGTAACGTCCGCACCAGCTTATTTACTGCTGCGCGTGAGATTATGTCAGGTGTCCACTGCCCTTTAGAAATATTAATATTAGGGCATTCCTCAATTAATGCTGATTCGACTATTTTCCTCCTGAAACCACAGTGGGACTTGAACACTAATCTGGCCTTACCCCAGTCGAAAGAATGATTCTTATTTTTGACATGAAGAAATACAGCCGAATTTTCTTGCCCATACCTAATTGACCTTTTACGTTCTGCCAATCTAGTGTTCAAGTCTCTCCCGGTTTGACCCAAGTAAACCAAATCATAATCTTTGCAGGGCAAACAATAAACACCAGGTGACTCAACTTCCTTCGGTTTTTGTTGAACGTTCACAATTTGCTTACGCACGGTGTTAGGATAGTGATAGGCAATAGTGAGACGTTCACGAGGAAACAATTTAGTAGAAGAACTGATGGTATTATTGAATGGAATTTTTAAAATGTCCTTAAAGGAGCGGTGAAAACTTGAGGGGACGGAAGTTTTAAAATGGTTGGCCCTAGCCTTACTGAGGGCTTGGTCCAGAAACCAAGGTGAATAAGCCAACTTCTCAAGTTGACATTTGATCACCTCAATCTCATGGTCCAGAAATTGAGGACTGCAAATCCTGAAAGCCCTCAAGAAAAGGCCAGAGGCAACACTTTTCTTGACATTGTCAGGGTGATTGCTAAAAAAGTGGAGATAACTGCCTGAATGGGTGGGCTTACGGTATACTGTAAAGAATAAATTATCATCAGTTCTTCTTAACAAAATATCCAAGAAAGGGATTTTGGTGTCCTTCTTCCCATTCAACTTTAAATTTAAAATTCGGGGTCAATTGGTTCAATTTATCATGGAACACTTCAAATGGGCCCCAACTGTCATCCCATGCCGAAAAGATATCGTCTACGTACCTGAGCCAAATCGTTTCAGGCGGTTTGATGCTGGGCAAAAGGGTACACTCAAAATACTCCATGTACAAATTGGCCAAAACAGGAGACAAATTGGAACCCATACTGCAACTGAATTTTTGACAGAAGAATTGGTCTTGAAAGGAGAAAACATTTGAAGAAACACACAGGCGAACTAAAGCAAGAATTTTGTTGACAGGGAGGGGGAAAAAGTCTTGAAACGGTTGCAGTTTGGTTTCCAAAAAAGTACATCATCAACATTAATTTTCGTAAATAACGAGGAAACATCAAGGCTGAGGAGCCTTAAACCCTGAACTTTCATACTTTTGGTCTTAAAAATAAAATCACATGATTATTCTTTATTCGAAGTTTATTCTTTCTCCGACTGTGGGTTCCTGTGTTATATATATATATATATATATATATATATATATATATATATATATATATATATACATATATATATATAAATATATATATATACATATATATATATATACTTTGATACCATCTCATAAGAGCAATACTATCAATTCTGTTCAGTTTTTCTATGTGCAATCTCCCATGCCCAAATCCACAATATTTTAACAATGATGCTGACAACCTATCAATAACTGGTCAATACCACTATTACAAGACTCCAGCCACAAGCATACAAATCTATCTCAATGAATTGGGACTATACCAGACACAGAAATATCTTTAGTGTTCAACATAACAACCACAAATCCTTGAAGCATCCAATCATCTCTATAAAAAGCCTCCCCACTACATATAGCATTCATACTCCCATAAAAATATCACCAAGAAGTCAAACAAAATGCTTAAAGCACTCAGAACAACTGCAGGTATATGAACATCAGAATGCTAATCATGGTAGACACAAGTCATGTGTACCATCTACAATATATTCACAACTTGATTTTCCATGATCAAGAACATGAATAACAGAAAACTACAAACAATATAACACAAAGCCTTAAGAATAATAACACCTATGAACTATCTACTAGAAATTTAAATCCTTCCTATGAAATAACATGTAAAAATGAGAAGACAAACACAATTCTTTGCAATCCCTGAATCCTCACATCCATTACACCACATTTCATAAACATATAGCAATAAAAAAAAAGTTATGTGACATTTTGTTAATGAAACTCTCTATATGAAGAAGAGACACCACATGCAATATCTAAGTTCTGTGGAACAGAAGCACCTGAGTATATACAAAATATATGCATTTGAAAATCTGCAAAAGAGTGGGGATGTACAAAGTTCAGGTAGAATTACAATTATTTTAGCTTGATGAGGAAAAATGAGATGGAGTAATAAAAAACTAATTCATTGTAAATCACAACTAGTAAAATGCATACATGCACAACAAGTGTCTATGCACAAATCTGAAAACTGGGTCAAATCCTGAGTATCAATTAGTTTAAATAAACTCCAGACATCCACTCAATAACACACTAAGTTTTTTTACTTAGGCCACCTGTCCCCATCCACTTCAAATTCTACTTTTTTTTACTGCTCCTAAAAAAATCTGTTCTCTAACCCAGTTTGCCCTCTTTCTGTCTTTCACTATCACTCCCAAAATTCATCCCTCCATTCCTCTCTGCAGACTCTTTAGCTTCATATTCACCACTAATGTCAAAGAATGACAGAGTAAAGGAAACCAGAAATGTACAGGTGGAATGAAAATACATACATCATACATACATATACCAGAGGCTTTCTTCCCCCTTACATGGGAGGTAGCCAAAACAACAAAGGCATAGAAACCACTCCCACCCATTCCATCCCCTACATACTCCCCTCCCCTCCACCCTCTTCCCTCTCTCTTATCTTGGCACCTCCCGGATGACAGGTCATCCCTGTATCTCATCCACTGCACTTGGTCAGAAGCAGCATCACAAGACACAGCACATCCACAGCAAGGCTGCTTCATTAATTCGGCAACCCCCCTCTAAGTCCCCTCATGTAGAAAAGGAGAAGACGGGGAGAAGTCCCTATGGACTGTGTCAATTTATTTCTCATACATACTCCCTCACCCCCCTTCCCCACCCACTCCCCCTCATGCATCACAGCATCATCCATATACAACCATTCTCCATTCGCCCCATCTTCTGTCCTCTCCTGTCCTTCCTCAACTGACATTCCTCTTTCCCAAAGCCCCTTTTACCTCATCCATCCATCTCATCCTAGGTTGCCCCCTCATGTTCAGTCCTTCCACCTCTGCCTTCCACACCTCTTTTATTAGTCTTTCTTCACTCATTCTTTCTATGTGTCCAAACCATCCTAATACTTTCATCAACCCTATCATCAACTTTCATCTGCCACCCCTGTTCTCCTCCTCACCTCCTAATCTCACTCTATCTAGCCTAGTAACCCCCATCATACTTCTCAGGCATTTCATCTCAAACACATAAAAACTCCTTCTCTCTTCCTCTCTTATGGTCCATGTTTCTGCCCCATACAGTGCTGTTGGCACAATCACTCCTTCATACAATCTCCTTTTAGCATCCATTCCCAAATGTCTCTCTTTCATTACACTTTTTAATCCACCAAGGCATTTACTCGCTTCTCTCAATCTACATTCTACCTCCAACCCCTCTCCTCCCTTTCCTGCCACATTCGCACCCAAGTATTTAAAACTATCTACTTCCTCCTGTCTCTCTCCCTTAATGCTCACTTCCAGTCTGCTGCCACTTTCTCCCCTTGTACATCTCATCACCTTACTTTTACCCACATTTATCTTCAACTTCCTTCTTTCACACACCTTCCCAAACTCTGTCACTAACTTCATTAATCCCTCCTCTGATCCTGCTACAAGTGCAGTGTAATCAGCAAACAACAACTGACCAATCTCCCCCTTTTCTCAATTTTCTTTAACCATCTCCAATCCCTGACCCACTACCACTGCATTAACCTCTTGCACCACCCCATCTATGTATAAATGAAACAGCCAAGGTTACATAACACATCCCTGATGAAGTCCCATCTTTAACTCGAACCACTCACTCTCTCCATTTCTTATCCTAACACAAGCTCTGCTACTCTCGTAAAAACTCTTGACTACTCTTAACAGCTTCCTATCCCATATATAATACCTCCCACAGTGCCTTGCTGTCTACCCTGTCATAAGCCTTTTCCAAATCCATTAAAGCCCCAAAATACATCCTTATCTTTTCCTATAGCTCTCACATATCTGTCTTACCACAAATATATGATCTACACAACCCCTACCTGTCCTAAACCCACATTGTTCCTCACCTCCCTCTGTTTCTCTCCTAATCCTCTCAATCAAGACCCTCCCATAAGCCTTCCCAAATACACTTAAAATGCTGATCCCTCTGAAACTACTACACTCACACTTGTCCCCTTTTCCTTTGTAAAGTGGAACTATACAGGTACTCCTCCAGTCCTCTGGCACTTTACCCTTTCTTAAACAAACATTAAATAACCTCACCAGCCAGTCCACCATCACTGTACCTACTTTTTTCAGGCATTCTGCATGACATCCATCCAACCCAGGTACTTTACCTGCTCTTATCATCTTAACTGCTGCCTTCACTTTATCTTTCCTTCTATCCCCTCCATTTCCCTCACTCATCATGGTCATTTTAAGAAAAAAAAAAAAGAAAAAAAAAATATATATTGCATAAATACATAGTAGGGATCTTGCTCTAGATGCTGGTAAAGTGTTTTTATCGTACCGCCATTTTTTAAAGGGTTTAAAGGGCCTACCCTCCCTCCCCCCGGCAGCCACATGCTGTGCACAACCATTGTTTACATACGTTTTGACCATATGTTACTCTATTTTTTTGCGTTTGATGCACTCATAAAGTTTTCTCTTACGTCCAGCATGCACGTGAGTATGTGGTGTGAGGAAGTTCAGCCTGCACGACTGGCAGTGGCCTGAGCCTTACAAAGTAAAGGACATGTACACGTTAGCTTGCCGCATCAAATTCGCATCTATTTTTCAGTGAAGAGATATTTGAAGATATTAGCCATGCCTAAGCTATCCAAACAAAAGGCACACTTGCAGAAGATAAGAATGTCTACATTAGCAACTCAAGGGGAGAAAGAAAGATCCCCAGCATCAACTTTGTTATCACCACCTCCGCCACCACCACTAGTACTCCCTCCAGCAACTCTCTCCCTGCCATCTACATCCACATCCTCAGCACCTGATCCTCTGTCCTCTACACCTATATCAGACACGTTGTCTCTACACAAACAACTGTTTGCTAACAAGTGGCTACAAGGATGCCTCCTTGTTGCAACACCTTGGGTTTAGAGTCTCAAACCTCACAGTGATGTCCCTGATGCAGCAAGAGCCTGTTCCACACACCAGAAAGGAAACCCAAGAAAAGAAAGAGAGCTGAATCCCAGCAATCAGACTACCTTGCTGGGTCATTCTAGACCAAGAACTCAAACTTTGCGACAAAGAGTGAGGTGGCGGCTTATGAGACCCTCACTTTGAGTGAATAATATCCTACACTGTAGGAGGGTACAAAGTGCCCGAGTTACTTGAAAGATGCAAAATCATCATGAAAATACAATGGAACCTGTTTTCAATGGGTCTTAGGAGGTCCAATTTAAAATTTAGTCAAACTTAAGAAAAAAAAATGAAAAATGTAAGTTTTTGATACACAAAGTCTATCTCCTCCCTCAGTTTCCAACCGATTTTTGCATATGAGGTCTCAATTAATAGCTACATAACTGACAAAAAATTAAAGTTTTTTTGCATATGTTAAATAGAAATTTTTTAATAACATGGCAAAGTCAAAATTTTGCGTTTTTTCGATAATTTTTTTATATTTTTTTTCCTCGGCGTTAAACAAAGATATTAAAAACAACTTTCTATTTTGTTTTTTTATACATGTAGAAGATTCTTTTGCTGTAAAATGGAAGACATCGAATAAAAATTGTAAGAGGAGATAGGATTTGAAAGCCCAAAAATATGGTATTTTTTACGTTTTTTATTAAAAAATAAAAAACTACTTGTCAGATCTGAATAAAACTCAAGCTGTGAAGGTTTCCTCAGACCTAGATATCACACAGAAAAAATCAGCAAGATCCTTTAAAAAAAAGATTTTGGGCGGGGGGTCCCCTTAATGCTTCCCACTGCAACTACCTTTCCCTCCCTATCCTCTTCCACATTTAGCAATTCCCTAAAATACTCTGCCCACCTTCCTCTCACTGCCTTCTTTTCCATTGTCATCTCTCCATCTGCACTACAAAAAATAGATATTTGTCTTGCTGCATTGCTCCTGACCCAGGGCAGTTAGCAGAATACAAGGATAACCCATCATCCATGAGGAGCTAAGATAAGAGGGGGGGACGGGTGGTGGACAGGAGTGGGACCGAAATAGGTAGGAGTGGGTACTTGCTTCTTCACTTGGCTACCTCCTTTGTATGGGGGAAAAGCCATTGGTATAATAAAATAGATAGGTATTTAAGGGATGCATAAAAAAAGTTTATATGGAGTGACTGAATATTTTGCACTGTATGAAGCAGAGACTTGGGAACACACGGGAGATAGAAAAGAAGAGCCTGAATACTCATAAGATGAAATGCT
>NC_134777.1:34949247-34964727 GCF_046742065.1 Oratosquilla oratoria | reverse complement strand
GAGAAGTATGATGGGAGTTACTAGGTTGGATAGAGTGAGAAATGAGGAGGTGAGGAGGAGAACAGGGGTGGTAAGGGAGTTGGGAGATAGGGTGGATGAAAGAGTATTAGGATGGTTTGGACACATGGAAAGAATGAGTGAAGAAAGACTAGTAAAAGAGGTATGGAAGGCAGATGTGGAGGGAGTGAATATGAGGGGGCGACCTAAGATGAGATGAATGGATGGGGTGAAGGGGGCTTTGGGGAAGAGGGGAATGTCTGTTGAGGAAGTACTGGAGAGGACAGAAGACAGGTGAATGGAGAATGGTTGTATATGGATGATGTGATGCATGAGGTGGAATGGGGGGTAAGGTAGTACGTGTGAGAAAAATTTTGACGCAGCCTGAAGGGATTTCTCCCCATCTACTCCTTTTCTGCATGAGGGGATGGAGGGGGGGGACACCGATTTAATGAAGCGGCCTTGCTGTGGATGTGCTGTGACTTGTGACACTGCCTCTGACCCAGGGCAGTGAACAAGATGCAGGGATGACCCATCATCTAGGAGGTGCCAAGATAGAGAGGGTAGGGGGTGGAGGGGAGTGGAGTGTATTTAGGGATGGAATTTTTTTTTTTTTTTTTTTTTTTTTTGCTACCTCCCTTGTAAGGGGAAAACGAGCCTTTGGTATATGTATGATAATTTTATCATTATCGTTATTATTATTATTTTTATTTTATTTGATTATATTTTATTTTATGTATTCATTTATGTATTTATTATTATCATTATTTATTTATTTTTTTCATGAAGGCGTATAGATAGTAAAAGTGGGAACTTTGTTTCCATAAGAAGTAACTTGTAGCCATACTCCAAGATTTTTAATCAATATCCTTCCCACACAGACTATTTGTTTCTAATCTTTTTCATATGATGTTTCTTCAGGATCGTTTGAACAGGCTTCATGCACAAGTGAACAGAGAAACGACCAGGAGACGTACCCTCTTAGAAACTACCTCACCTGCTTCAACCTCATCCACTTCACAGCAAGTCACATGATGTCTGCCTGCTCATGAAATCGACAGACTTGATGGCTAGCTGCTCATTATATGGCATATTGACTTAGATGTCAAAATATATATTTTCTCGTTATTGTAAAGACACAAAATAGGCAATAGTTCCTGACAATCTTGAAGTTATAATTAAATGGTATGTCTTGGTGCAGGTGTCATGAGAATTTTAAGAAAGAAAATTAATTGAAGAATTGATAGATATACTTGTAGTGTGAGTGTATCATTCATTCAGAATTATTCTAGTGTCCTATCTTACACAATGTTGTCATTCCATGTGACCAAAGACAGTCATTAACATTAATTATGTTATTATTACTCTATACCTATGCCTGGGGTGGAGTGAGTTCTCATCTACTCATCTGTGAGAATTGGAGAAAGAATTTTCAAGTGTGTTACTGTTGACTTACTTAATTGCACTTTGTAAGGGTAGAAGCACTGATGAATTGTTGGGAACAAAATACAGTAATTGTATTTTAGGTTGTAATGATGGAGACAAAGATTAAAACCCCAGATTTTTCTCATATAACTTCTGAAGACTTAGAACATATCTATGAGCCTTCAGAAGATACATTTTTGTTGATTGATGCACTAGAAAAGGATCTTGAACTCATCGTTAACCTTAAGCCTTCTCTTTGTCTGGAAGTAGGGTCTGGATCAGGGGTGGTTATAACTGCCCTTGGGACATCTCTGGGGTCTGGGGCTCGCTACATTGCAACTGATATAAACCCCAGGGCATGTCACATCACTCAAATGACAGGGGAGAGGAATGGTGTACACATCAGTGCTGTGAACACGGACCTGGTCACTGATATTCTTCCCAATGTAACTGGCTGTGTTGATATATTGCTGTTTAATCCTCCATATGTTGTGACTCCTCATGAGGAAGTGGGTCAGGGAGACTTAGAGCACACTTGGGCAGGAGGCCACAAGGGAAGGCAGGTGATGGATCGGCTCTTCCCCATTGTACCTCTTCTTCTCTCCCGTACAGGTGTTTTCTATCTTGTTGCTATAAGAGAGAATGATCTGGATGACATAGCACAGGTCATGAAAGGTCATGGATTGAGCTGTGAGCATGTTATTTCTAGGAGGGCAGGACCTGAACATTTAACAGTTCTAAAGTTTTGTGTGGAGTCTGATTGAAATTTTATTGTGATTTCAAGTGATTATGTAATTCAGCATTGTAAGGTGATAACCACTGACTCCCAAGAGGATATGCTCTATATATTCCAGTAAATACAAAGTTGAATTTATTGGTTTCATTATCCAGGTTAAGAACTAATTAAAGTCTTTAGGCTAAAATAGATCATGACACATTATTGTGTTAGCACAGAAAAACAAGAAAAGACTGATGTTATATACATAGACAAAATCAATCCACTGCCCCAGTTCTCTGTTACAGGAGATCAGTGGCACTAGGTCACTGATTCATTCTGTAGGTCACTTGTCCCTTAGCTCCATGAGGAGCTAAGATGAGAGGGAAACAAATGGGTGGTGGATGGGAGTGGAATGGGTAGGGCTGGGTGCATAGATTGGCTAGCTACCACCTATATAGGGAGGAAGAGGCCCTTGGTATATAGACAGAAAAAGAAGTGAGTGTAGAGCAGTGAATTATGAGGTTCCTATGTCTTCTGATTGTTGGCTGCATTTGAGGCCATTCTAGTGTAGCCAGGGAGATTTTGGGCTTGTATTCTTTAATGCAGGGTAGTGATTTTAATGTAAGCATGCCAGTGCAATTCTTACTTGTGAGTTATTCCTCTGGTGGGCTAATTTCTGGGGAATAGAGGGTGATTTGATAAAGTATAGAACATAGCAGTCTATTGTGGAGTGTTTGGTTTTGAAAGTTGAGTGTGTACATGTTTTTGTAAGTAAATGTTGCCCAAGAGGTATATGTATGGTGGTTTCTGTCACTGGGTGTGCTGAACAGTGATTCTGTCCACGACTAACATATATAGCTACCAGTATATATATATATATATATATATGGGATAGGAGGAAAGCTGTTAAGAGTAGTCAAAAGTTTTTATGAGAGTACTAGAGCTTGTGTTAGGATTAGAAATGGAGAGAGTGAATGGTTTGAGGTAAAGGTGGGATTTTGTCAGGGATGTGTTATGTTGCCCTGGCTGTTCAATTTATACATGGATGGGATGGTGCGAGAGGTAAATGCAAGGGTAGTGGGTCAGGGATTGGAGATGGTGAAAGAAAATGGAGAAAAGTTAGAGATAAGCCATTGTTATTTGCTGATGACACTGCATTTGTAGCAAGGTCAGAAGAGGGATTGAGGAAGCTAGTGACAGAGTTTGGGAAGGTGTGCGAAAGAAGAAAGTTGAAGATAAATGTGGGTAAAAGTAAGGTGATGAGATGTACAAGGGGAGAAAGTGGCAGCAGCCTAGAAGTGAGTATTAAGGGAGAGAGACTGGAGGAAATGGATAGTTTTAGATACTTAGGTGCAAATGTGGCAGGAAAGGGAGGAGTGGAGGTGGAGGTAGAATGTAGATTGAGAGAAGAGAGTGCATGCCTTGGTGGACTAAAAAGTGTAATGAGAAATAGACATTTGGGAATGGATGCTGAGAGGAAATTGTATGAAGGAGTGATTGTGATGACAGCACTGTATGGAGCAGAAACATGGAACATAAGGGAGGAAGAGAGGATGTATTTACCTAGTTGTATTTTATGGGAAAGGGAGCTACGCTCGTGGTGTCCCGCCTTTGTATCTCGCAGTGTCTAGTTTGCTCTTAAATTCATGAATGGTTTTTGTGCACACTATTTTTTTGTCCAGTTTGTTCCAAGTGTCCACCACTCTATGTGGAAAACTGTTTTTCTTCAGATCTCTTCTATAACTTCTTCTTTTTCATTTTCTTTCCATGTCCTCTTGTGATTTTCTTGTCCCACTTTAACAAGTCCTTTCTGTTGAGTATTTCTGTGCCCTTCATGATTCTGTAGATGGACAGTAGGTTAACCTCTCTCTCTTCTTTGTTCCAGAGTCGGTAGCTCCAGTTTAGGCAGTCTCTCTTCATATGATAAGTTTCCAAGTGCAGGGGGCATTTTTATGGCTGCTCTCTGGATTCTTTCTATTTTCTTTATATTCTTTTTGGTACTGGGTGACCACAATGTTGCCGCATATTCTAGTCTAGGCCTTATCAGTGTGACTAATATTTTTTTAATTATTTCTTCGTCCAAATATGTAAATGCCACTTATTGATCTTAGGAAGTTGTAGGATTCTCCAACAATTTTGTTTATCTGTTTATCATAGGACAAGTCGTTTGAGATAATTACACCCAAATCTTTTTTGGATCTCTCCTTCTTTACCTCCTTGGTTCCAATTTTGTAGTGTCCTGATATTCTGTTTTTGCTTTTTCCAAACTCCATTATGCTACACTTGTTAATATTGAAGTCCACTTCCCATTTCTGACTCCAGTTTCATTCTTTATTCAGGTCTTCCTGCAGTGATTCACAATCCTTTTCAGTTTTTACTTTCCTTAACAGTTTGGTGTCATCTGCAAAGAAGCTCATGTAACATTTTACATCATCATCCATGTCATTCACATAAATAATAAACATTATTGGAGCCAATACAGATCCTGATTGATTGAGAGGATTAGGAGAGGAACAGAGGGAGTAATTGTTGAGGAAAAGTGTGAATTTAGGACGGGTAGAGTTTGTGTAGATCAGATTTTTGTGGTAAGATATGTGAGAAAGCTATAGGAAAGGGGAAGGATGTTTTTTGGGCTTTTATGGATCTGGAAAAGGCATACAACAGGGTAGACAGGAAGGCACTGTGGGAGGTTTTGCGGATATACGGGATAGGAGGAAAGCTTTTAGGAGCTGTCAAGAGTTTTTATGAGAGTAATAGAGCATGTGTCAGGATAAGAAATGGAGAGAGTGAGTGGTTCGAGGTAAAGGTGGGACTTCGCCAGGGATGCGTTATGTTGCCCTGGTTATTCAACTTGTACATGGATGGGGTAGTGCGAGAGGTAAATGCAAGGGTGGTGGGTCAGGGATTGGAGATGGTTAAAGAAAATGGAGAAAAGTGGGAGGTGAGCCAGCTGTTGTTTGCGGACGACACTGCGCTTGTGGCAGGATCGGAGGAGGGATTGAGGAAGTTGGTGACAGAGTTTGGGAGAGTGTGTGATAGAAGAAAGCTAAAGATAAATGTGGGTAAAAGTAAGGTGATGAGATGTACAAGGGGTGAAAGTGGCAGCAGCCTAGAAGTGAGCATTAAGGGAGAGCGACTTTAGGAAGTGGATAGTTTTAGATACTTGGGTGCAAATGTGGCAGGAAAAGGTGGAGGTAAAATATAGATTGAGAGAAGCAAGTAAAGGCCTTGGTGGATTAAACAGTGTAATGAGGAATAGACATTTGGGAATGGATGCTAAGAGGAGACTGTATGAAGGAGTGATTGTGCCAACAGCACTGTATGGAGCAGAAACATGGAATATAAGAGAGAAGGAGTTTGAATGTGTTTGAGATGAGGTTTCTGAGAAGTATGGGGGTTACTAGGCTAGATAGAGTGAGAAATGAGGAGGTGAGGAGGAGAGCAGGGGTGGAAAGGGAGTTGGGAGATAGGGCTGATGAAAGAGTATTAGGATGGTTTGGACACATGAAAAGAATAAGTGAAGAAAGACTGGTAATAGAGGTATGGAAGGTAGATGTGGAGGGAGTGAACATGAGGAGACGTCCTAGGATGAGATGGATGGGGTGAAGGGGTCTTTGGGGAAGGGGAATGTCTGTTGAGGAAAGATGGGTGAATGGAGAATGGTTGTATATGGATGATGTTGTGATGCATGAGGTGGAATGGGTGGGGGATGGGAGGTGAGGGAGTGTGTGTGAGCAAAATTTGATGCAGCTCGAAGGGATTTCTCCCCGTCTTCTCCTTTTATGCATGTGGTTACGGAGAGGGGGGGTTGCCGATTTAATGAATCGGCCTTGCTGTGGATGTGCTGTGACTTGCGACACTGTCTTTGACCCAGGGCAGTGGACAAGGTGCTGGGATGACCTGTCATCCAGAAGGTGCTAAGATGGGAGGGAGGGTGGAGGGGAGTGGAGTGTATTTAGGGATGGAATGGGTGGGATTGATTTTATGCCTTTTCCTTTTTGGCTAACTCCCTTGTAACGGGGAAAAAGCCTTGGTATATATATATATATATATATATATATATATATATATATGTATGTAATACAGATCCTTGCAGTACTCCACTGATCACCTCTTTCCAACCTGAATATTTTTCTCTGAGCACTACTCTCGTCCTTTTACCAATCAAGAAGTCCTCCATCCATTTTAGTAGGTTCCCTTGATTCCCTACTACATGTTCCATTTTTTTTTTTTTTTTTTTTATATAATTTTTAGTGTGGTACCTTGTCCAAATCTTTTTGTAAGTCCAGGAAAGCACAATCAGCCCATCCATTCCTTTCTTGCACTATGTCTATTAGTCTTGAGTAAAAACATATTAAGTTTATTAAGTTTGTGGTACATGATCTTCCTTGTCTGAACCCAAATTGTCTTGTGTTTTTTTTATATAATTTTCTTCCAGGTGTTTTACCCATCAGTTCTTGAAAAAATTCTCACAAATTTTGGCTATAGTGCTTGTTAATGAGATTGGTCTATTGTTAGTTGGTTCTTCCTTGTTTCCTCCTTTATATATTGGTACAATGTTAGCATTTTTCCAGTCTTTTGGTGTTCTTCCATCTTTAAGGGAGCAACTTATTATGTTATGTATTTTGTCCATTAGTTCTTCTTTGGATTCTTTTAGAATCCAATTTGGAATTCCATCCAGGCCATGCGATTTCCTGACATCAAGGTTTGATAGGTGTTTCATTATTTCTTTTTGTGTTATTATTATCTTGCTTATGGGGGGAGATAGCACTTCATTTCCTTCATCCCAATATTGTACCCTTCTCTCTAGTGAAAACAGACTTGAAGTGATTATATGACTTCAGCCATTTCTAAATCTTCTGTGTATTCTATATTTCCATGGCATAGTTTCACCATTTCTTGTTTATTTTTAAGTTTACCATTTACATATCAATAGAATAGCTTGGGTTGCTTTTTGCATTTATCTATAATGTCTTTTTCATAGTTCCTTTTTTCCTCTCTTCGCACTTTTACATACTCATTTCTATAATTTATATATACTTGCCATTTTCCAGGTTTTTTATCTTTTCTCCTTCTTTTCCAAGCTCTGTCCCTTCTGTCTTTTGCCTCACTGCATCTTCTGTTGAACCAGCATTTAATGTACACTCTAGCTTCTGTCCTGGTACGTGCTTATTCACCCCTTCATTGTAATTTTCCATCAAGGTATCTCATTTCTCTTCCACTTTTGTCTCTTCCATGTAAAATTCTTCCCAATTTGCATTTTGAAGGAATTTTCTTTAGTTTTGCAAAGTCCGTTTTGTTGTACATCAATCTTCCTTTCCTATGCTTTTCATTTCTCTCCATGTACATTTCTTCCTTTAGTTCAGTCTCAATAAGTATATGGTCACTTTTTCCAATTGGTGTCTTGTATTGGATTTTATCCACAATTTCAAGTTCTGTTGTAAATAATAGATCTAGTCCCAATGGCTCCTCATTATTTCTGTATCTGGTGTTTTCACTGACCCACTGTGTCATTGTATATTCCATGGTCATGTCCAGTAATACATTACCCCACAAGTCTTTTCCGCCTTTCACTGTCATGTCCTCCCAACAAATTTCTCTGCAGTTAAAGTCCCCATAATGACCATGTTACCTCTGCCCATTAGTATCTCATTTAATGAATGCCTTGTATCTTCTAGCATTTTCATATGCTTGTTCTTTTTTCCAAGCATTAATTTTTGGGGGCACATAAGTCACCACAAACTTTCTACTTTTCATGTCCTTGTCTTTGACTTTTATCATTATCATTTCTACATTACCTTTGCCCTCCACAATTTTTGTCGCATTAAAGTTTTTCTTGGTCAAGAACATGATTCCTCCTTGTTTCTGGTCTCTGTTTTTAATCTAGCAATTGTATAGTCCTTGTCCAACATTAATGGGTGGTATTGCACCCCTTAATTTAGTCTCCACAATTCCTATTATGTCTGCTTTTTCTTCTAACAGGTAATTATTAAGTTCATTCAGCCCTGAAATTAATCCGTTGATGTTAGTATAGGCCACTTTTAATCTTTTCCTTTCTCCATCTTTTTTCTGTCTTTGGTTCGCCCATTCTGATGTACCATTTTCTCAGTCTCATGTTGATTGCTCTCCAATAGAATTCCTTGCTTTCGGTCTCTGTTCTCTTTGCATTTTTTTCCCTTAGTTTCATCTTTTAGTGTCTTCTCTTTTTCTAATTCCTCAATACTCATTTCTCTTTTTATCCATATCTTATTGTAATGCTCACTCCTTGCCAACTTACCTACTTTTTCAAATACGTCTTCTACTACCATTTGTGATCTTAGTTTTATCTATAGGGGTCGATTTCTTTCCTTGATGTTTTTCTTTACATCCTGGGCTCCATACTGAATTTCTTTTAGAATTGCTATTGCTGTTTTTTCTCTCATGTACCTCGCCAGACCATGTTTTTCTTTTAGTCCATATACCACAATACATTTTTTCCTATCCACTGCATCTCTGACCCAATTTACCTTTTCATTAATTACTTGGATACTTGTGTCTTTTGCATTTTCCTGCATTTGTTGTTGGACTATTTCTTTGAAGGCAGCTTCTTTATTTTCTATGTTTTCCTTCCATTTCTCAATCTTTTGGATGCTTTTCTCACCTAAGTTTTCTTTAATTTTTTTCAGTCATTTCTTGCTTTTGTTATTTACCTCTTTTATTTATTTATTTTTTAAGTTGTCGCTATAGGTAGTATAATTAATTTTCTTCTTTTCATCTTCACCTCTCATATATAACTTTTCATTTCCTTACTCTCGTTTCATAGTTCCGAGTTAGTTTTTCTTAGGTCGGAAATTTCAATGTTAGCTTGTGCTAAGTATGATAAGGGTTACTAGACTGGATAGAGTGAGAAATAAGGTGAAGAAGAGCTGGGGTGAAAGGGAGTTAGGAGATAGGGTTGATGAAAGAGTATTAGGATAGTTTGGACACATGGAAAGAATGAATGAAAAAAGACTAGTAAAAGAGGTGTGGAAGGAGTGAACAAGAGGGGTCGACCTAGGATGGAATGGATGGGGTAAAAGGGGCTTTGTCATCCAGGAGGAGCCAAGACAAGAGGATAGAGGGGAGTGGTGTATGTTGGGGATGGAATGGGTGGGAGTCGTTTATACCTTTGTATTTTGGCTATCTCCCTTGTAAGGGGGGAAATGCCTTTGGAATATGTATGTATGTATATACAATAAAAGCCCTCATATCCGGCCTTCTTGTATCCGGCACTTCAATTAACCGGCATATTTTTCACGAAAATCAAAATTTTTTTATATAAAGGTAGACTTATGTAAAAAAAAAAAAAAAAAAAAAAAAAAAAAAAAAAAAAAAAAAAAAAAAAAAAAAAAAAAAAAAAAAAAAAAAAAAAAAAAAAAAAAAAAAAAAAAATGCCCAAGGTTGAGAAGAGGAAAGTGTGGTGCTTTCACTTAAGCAAAAGATGGACATATGCAGAAGTTTGGAGAAAGGCGAAAATAGAAAAATACTAATGGAAGAATACGCATTAGGTCGTCTACCATTTACGATATCGAGGCCCAATCCAAGAATCTAAGAGAGTTTGTGAAGTTGAATGACATGCCTACACAACATAGACATGTGGAAATGCTGGGCAAAGTGTTGTACGAGTAGTTTTGTCTTGAAAGGTCTGAAGATGGATGGCTTCACAGATTTGAGAATCGCCACGGAATTCGTCGTCTTGATGTGTCTGGGGAAGCAAAATTTGCTGATTTACCTTCTGCAGAGGAGTTTATAGACAGGTACGGTAATCAACCTGTGCCTTCTTGGTAAAGATTTGCATCTCATACCTCAATTTTTCTCTCGCATACACGGATGCGTAGTGCATATATATATATATATATATATATATATATATATATATATATATATATATATATATATATATATATATATACAATATATATATATATATATATATATATATATATATATATATATATATACACACACACACACACACACACACACACACACACACACACACACACACACACACACACACACACACACACACACACAGAATCTGATAAAATGGGATAACAGAAATACAAGAGGACACGGAAAGAAAATAAAAAAAGACAGCTATAGAAGAGACTTGAAAAAGAACAGCTTTCCTCACAGAATAATAAACAGTTGGAACAAGTTAGATGAGAAAGTGGTGTGTGCAAAAACAATACATGAATTTAAAAATAGTTTAGATAAAATGAGATATGAAGACGGGACCCCACGAGCATAGCTCCCCTTCCCGTAAAATACAACTAGGTACAACTAGGTAAATACACACACACTTCAAAGAACGGATGGCGTAGAGGATGTCCTGAAGGAAAAGTGAAAATTCGAAGATACTAAAGCAAAGTACCTATTGTAATTACAGGGCGGGGGGGAAATAGCTCGTGGGGTAGTGGGAAAGTAGGGAAAGAGGAGAAGGGGAGGGAAATGGAAGGAAATGAGGAAGGAGAAGACTTGGCCCAGGCAGACAGACGAAATGTAAACAAGAAACGGCCCCCCGATCAGCTGAGTGACGACGAAATGTCTAATAAAAATGTAAAGATCAGAAACATAGATAAAAGCAGTTCAATGGAAGGTGAGGATGATAATTTCCAAGGATTTAATGAAAGGGCGGCGGATACCAACCTCCCCCGACTGAAAAAACTGGAGGAAAAACTTGAACAAATGTCTGACAACTGGGAAGTTAGGTTTGGCAAGATTACTGAAATTGCCGAGAGGTTTGAAAAATTGGAAAACTAGAGAAGGCGAACAAAAACTTAACTGATGAAATAGAAGACCTAAAAAGACAGTTAAGAGAAGTAAAGGTGGAGGATGAGGAATTGAAGAGGAATAGTAAACAAAACAGAGAAACTATAACTAAAGAAGCTAAAAATTGGAAGACAACCCAAGAAGAAAACAAAGTTTCATTCACTGACATAATCAAACAGCAATTGAAAGAACATACTGAAGACTCAGTTATTAAAGTGATGAGACAAAAGGAGAATATAGTAAGAGATTTAGCAGACAAGAAGAAATGTATAATTATATTAGGAATGGAAGAGAAACACAACCCAGATAGAACCACAAGAATCAAAGAAGAAAACGAAAAAGTAAGCCAATTACTAGAATCAGTACAGGAAGATGAACCGGAAATTATGAAGCAAATCGAAGAGAAATTTAGACTTGGAAAGTATAGCACAGACAAGACCAGACCAATTAAGATTAAATTCAAGTCACAAACGACGGCAGAGAATATCTTATCCAAAACAGGGAAACTAGCAATAAGTGAACAATATCAAAAGGTATGGATAAAAAGGGAAATGAATAAAGAGGAAAGAGAGGCAGAAAAACAGAAAAGACTTAAAGCTAAGGAAAAAAACGAGAACAGAACGGAGTCAGAAAAAGAGAGATTCTATTGGAGAGTAGTGAATATGAAACTAAAGAAAGTCGACATACAAGAGAAAAACAAAAGGGAAACAGAGAACACAATGGAAGTGGCAGAAAACTAAGAGTGTCTTACACAAATATAGATGGATTAATAACAGGATTGAATGAGCTGAATGATTATTTGAAGGAAAAAGAACCAGACATAATGGGAATTGTAGAAACAAAATTAAAAGGTCCACTACCACCCAACAGTGTAGGACATGATGCATATAATTATTGGATTAGAAACAGAGAGAAAAAGCAAGGGGGTGGAGTTATGTTCCTGACTAAGAAGGATATAAACGTGAAGTGTGTCACATATGGAAAGAATACAGTAGAGATGATAATGATGGAAGTAGAAGACAGAGATAAGAAGAACAGAAAGTTTGTGATAAATTATGTGCCCCCGAAAACAGCCTCATGGGAAGAGAGTGAACATAAAAGTATGTTAGAGAACACAAAGATAGTATTAAACAAGATAATGGAAGATGGAGGAAAAATAGTTATGATGGGCGACTTTAATTGCAAAGATTTGCTGGGAAGAAACGACAGTAAAGGGTGGAGACGGCTCATTGGGAAACGCTCTACTTGAGATGATTACTGACCATGCAATGACACAATGGATACAGGAGAACACTAGGTATAGAAATGAAGAAGAACCATCGAGACTAGACCTAATAATTACATCTGAACCTAGAATAGTGGACAAGATTGAATATAAAACACCAATAAGTAAAAATGAACACATATTGATTGAACTGGAACTTAATGAAGAAAAATATATGAAAAGAAATGAACAATATAGAAAAGGAAGAATGATGTATGAAAAACAAACTTTGATAAAATAAGAGAATTCTTTCAAAAAGAAAACTGGGAAGAAATATACAAAGAAGAAACAACAGTAGAAGAGAAATGGAATATTTTGACAAAAATTTACAAAAAAGGAGTGGAAAAGTATGTCCCAAGACAAAAACAAGAAAAAGAATATGTAAAATGCTGGTACAACAAAAGTTGTAGGGAGTTAAAAGACAAAAGAAACAAAGCCTGGACCAAATAGAAAAAAGACAGAAGACCTGAAAAATGGAAAATATATACCTGTTATAGAAATGAATATGTACAAACGTGCAGAGAGGAAAAGAGAAAATATGAAAAAGATGTCATAGAAAAGTGTAAAGATCAACCAAAACTATTCTACAGATTTGTAAACAATAAACTGAAAAACAAACAAGACTTGGAGAAATTGAGACAAGGGGGAGTTGAATACACAGAGGAAATGGAAATGGCGGAAATTATGAACAAACATTTTAAATCAGTGTTTACAAGGGAGAACATACAACCTGAAGAGAACGAATGGAAAGAGAAAGTCCCCCCTATGGAAGAAATAGAAGTAACAAAGAATGAAATATTGACACACTTGAGTAATCTTGATGTCAGAAAATCGCATGGACCAGATGAAATAGCAAACTGGATTCTGAAAGAATGCAGGAATGAACTGGCAGACAAAATACATAGCATAATAAACAGTTCCTTGAAAGAAGGAAAAGTTCCAGAAGATTGGAAAAAAGCAAATATAGTACCTATATATAAAGGAGGAAATAAAGAAGAACCTACCAACTATAGACCAGTCTCTCTAACAAGTACAATAGCAAAAATTTGTGAAAGAATTATCAAAAGTAGATGGGTAAAATATTTAGAAAAAAAAAGTGTTAAAACCAAGGCAATTTGGATTCAGACAAGGACGATCATGCGTCACCAATTTAATATGTTTCTATTCAAGGCTAATAGATATAATACAAGAAAGAGATGGATGGGCGGACTGTGCATTTCTAGACCTAAAGAAAGCTTTTGACAAAGTACCACATAAGAAGTTGCTTAAGAAATTAGAAACTGAAGGAGGAATACAGGGCAAACTGCTAAATTGGATGGAAGACTTTTTGCAAGAAAGAAAAATGAGAGTAGTGATAAGAGACCAGCACTCAAAATGGGATGAAGTAATAAGCGGTGTTCCGCAGGGAACAGTTCTGGCCCCAATAATGTTTGCTATATATATTAATGATATGGATGAAGGAATTGAAAGCTATATGAGCTTCTTTGCAGATGATGCAAAACTACTGAAAAGAGTGAAAACAGAAGAAGATTGTGAGTCACTACAGAGAGATCTAAATAAAGTACAGGAATGGAGTAGGAAGTGGGAGATGGAGTTCAATACCAAAAAGTGTAGTATAATGGAATTTGGAAAAAGCAAAAACAGAATAACAGGAGCATATAAATTGGGAGAAGAAGGAATAAAAAAAAGTAGAAAATGAGAAGGACCTGGGAGTCATTGTTATGAATAATATGTCACTTGAGAAACATATAAATAAGATTTTTGGAGAAACTTATAATTTAATAAGAACAATCAAAGTTGCATTTACATACCTGGATGAAGAAATGGTGAGGAAAATCCTAATCACCTTGATAAAACCAAGATTGGAATATGCAGCAACGATATGTATACCAAGTACAAAAAAATGTATAAAAAAAACTTGAAAGAATACAAAGAGCAATTACAAAATTGGCACCAACACTCTCAAAACTATCATATGAAGAGAGACTAGAAAAACTTGAACTACAGACACTAGAGCAAAGAAGAGAGAGAGGAGATTTGATAGCTCTTTACAGAATCATAAAAGGCATGGAAATTACTGATAGAGAGAATCTGATAAAATGGGATGACAGTAATACAAGAGGACACGGAAAGAAAATAAAAAAAGACAGCTATAGAAGAGATTTGAAAAAGAACAGCTTTCCTCACAGAGTAATAGACAGTTGGAACAAGTTAGATGAGAAAGTGGTGTGTGCAAAGACAATACATGAATTTAAAAATAGTTTAGATAAAAAGAGATATGAAGACGGGACCCCACGAGCATAGCTCCCCTTCCCGTAAAATACAACTAGGTAAATACAACTAGGTAAATACACACACACACTTTCACCGAATGGACGGCGAGAACTGATGTTTCAAAGAAAAAGGAAAAACTACGTGGATCTCAACATCCAGAGAAGTGCCTTTTTGTATTTATAGGGAAGGGGAGTGCTCGTGGAATAGTGGGGAAGTGATAGGGAAGGAGAAGGGAAGGGATATTGAGGGAAATGGAAGGAAATGAGGAAGGAGAGGACTTGGTCCAAGAGTCCAGACGGTTTGTAAACAAACGCCGAACGGATGACTTGGATCTCGATGATGGGACTAACAAAATTGTAAAGATCAGAAACATAGATAAGAGCAGTTCAATGGAAGGTGAGGATAAAAAATTTCAAGGATTTAATGAGGGGGCGGCGGATACCAACCTCCCCCAACTGGCAAAACTGGAGGAAAAACTTAAACAAATGACTGAGCATTGGGAGATTAGGTTTGGCAAAATGTCAAAAATTGCCGAGAAATTTGAAAAATTGGAAGAACTAGAGAAGGCGAACAAAAACTTAACTGATGAAATAGAAGACATAAAAAGACAGTTAAGAGAAGTAAAAGTGGAGAATGAAGAATTAAAAAAGAACAATAGAGACAATAAAGAAACAATAGCAAAAGAGGCAGAGGGGTGGAGGAAGATACAAGAAAGTAGTAAAGTTGCATTTTCTGATATAATTAAACAGCAAATGAAAGAACAAACTGAAGACTCAGTTATCAAAGTGATGAGACAGAAGAAGAATATTGTAAGAGACTTAGCAGACAAAAAGAAATGTATAATTATATTAGGAATGGAAGAGAAACATAACCCAGATAAAACCACAAGAATCAAAGAGGAAAATGAAAAAGTAAGAAACTTACTAGAATTAGTTCAGGAAGATGAGCCAGAAACAATGAAACAAATCGAAGAGAAATTCAGACTCGGGAAATATAGTACAGACAAGAC
>NC_134777.1:34941747-34944247 GCF_046742065.1 Oratosquilla oratoria | reverse complement strand
ATATATATATATATATATATATATATATATATATATATATATATATATATATATATATATATATATATATAATATCATACTATAGTACATTAGTGTATGATTGATGAAACTCAAAATGTAATTCACGTAGATAATGTGAGCATATGACTGAGGCCAATTTAATGTGTGTATCTTGATATATTCCTATATTATTCACCATATATGTATATTTGATTTTAACCCCCTCCCTACAAAAATTCTTACCTCCCCCTACAAAAATTCCTACAGGCGCCCCTGTACTTATTCTTATTGTATAAATGAGAAAGACATTTTAGGTCATGTTTACTCATTATCTCGTCATGGCAACACTAGTAAAGATGCAAAGCAGTAAAGATGATAATAATAATAATAATAATAATAATAATAATAATAATAATAATAATAATATTTGCTTTCACCACCCTTTTTTAGGTTCATCAAGGTTGTTATCTTGTCTTGTGAGCTTGTCATTTGATCTTTTGTCTTGTGAGCATATGTCGAGCAATTGCCTGACAAGTTTCAGTTTATTAAAAGATGGTCTAGTGAAGAATAACAGCAAGAATGCGTGATGCAGGCATATAAAACCCCAATATGTCTTGATGTGGTCTGTTATAAATGGCCCACTTTACATCGTTGAAAGTACCATGAAATAGGATCGGTGGCAGAAGGTTCTGCAAAAAAAGTTCGTTCTTCAAGTACGTACTGGTTTTTGAAATGGTGAAAGATATCACTTCATGCACAATCCGTCACACAACAATATCCGTCAAACATATTTAACTGACAACACTGCAACATTGAGCACGCCGTGGCTCGGTTGGGAAAATGCGCGTCGGACCTGAGGTGACTTGGTGCCATCGCTGTGTGATACATCAACCTCCTCATGGTATGAACAGCTCTGGGCCACCGGAATGGTTAAAGTCTGAGCGTGCATCAGCCAAACCCCTCACCTCCATGAGCCCTTCCCCCTCCCCTCCCTGAGCCCCTCCCCCTCCCCCAACTCAATCACTCCCCCTACCCAAACCCTCCCGTTCCTAAGCTTCTCCCCAACCCTATCCCTTCCTAAGCCCCTTCCCTTCCTAAGCCCCTCCCCTCCCTATGCTCCTCCCCCAACCCCATCCCTCTCTCCCTCCCCCAAACCCCTCCCTCTTCCTCAAGAAGAAGAAAATCCGCCCATTGACTCGCCTGACATAAAGTATGGGAAAGTTGGTATGAAATGGGAACTAAAGATGGAAATCATTGCTAATAGAGCGTCACTGATTGCAAAGCTGAATGAGATGTGGACTTGGAGTGAAGGTGTGTTCGGATTACACGAACTGTGCTGGCAGCTTTATATGTATATTTGATACAGTATTTTGGAAAATGCACGACTTATCTTATCTGACGTTGACAGAAAAAAATCAAATTGCACTCCACTGAAAGAGTAGAAAATGGGAAGAATGTAGGTGTGTGTAGAGGTAATCATATTACAGTAAGAGGTGGATGCCATGGAAACAGATAAAATGACGACCAGGATAAGAGGAAAGTTGACATCCGGTACGGAAGGGTTTGATGATGCAAACAAAATTCCCAACTTCCATTCCTTAGAATCTGAGGCAAAGAAATGAGCAGTCGATGCTGAATTAATTTAGTCCGTCCACTTCCTTTGCCTCATTACTGCCTCAAATATAGATTCGCAGACAATGTTCCATATATATTCATATTTGCCGTGGAGGTGTGCAGAAATTTACTTATGAACAAATTCTATCTTTTTCAAATTGTGTGCACATGCATGCGAGTCGTCACCGCTCAAATGCCATATCGACCGCTGAGACAAGTGTATACAAAATTCTAAATATGCGTTTGAAATAAACTATGCGAGTAGTTTCTTTAATTTAAATAACTGAGTCAGATCTTAATATTGTGTGAGCGTTCAGTTTAGATCTTGAAAGCTTTCAGCTTGTTACCTAATTTAACATGGTGCATCAAACGTATTACCCCCATTCACAAATTGGTATATTTTTTATATACATGGCTAAATTGGCACGCTAGATTTTTTTTTAAACATTTCGCTTCTCTATTGGCCCATGTCATTATGTACAACCAATGTATTCCAGCCAGTTGAGGAATTCTTGGTTTCATGGTTGAAAGTGCTGGCCTTTGAAGTCCACTCCTTTAACCCCCCGCCCTAAAAAGAAGAAAAAAAAATCAAGATAGAAAGAAAAAAAAAAAAAATCGTCTTACTCCCGGGATAGGGGTGGGGTGGTGGTAATTCAGCCTCAGTTGGCGACTACTGCCATGGAGGGAACATTGGTCATAAAACCCTTAATCAGAGAGAATGGTTACATATAGCCGACAAATGGTGTGTGAGTGTAGATCTCGGTATAGGTGTTTACGAGGCAAAATAGGCGAGCTTATGGTGGTGGTCCACCCTATAGATCATTCGGACGCCTGTCCAGGAGCTTTCGAAGTGGTGTTCTGTGGAAAGATACCAGGCCTGACCTGA
>NC_134777.1:34926747-34931747 GCF_046742065.1 Oratosquilla oratoria | reverse complement strand
TCATATTTAAAAGCTACTTTGATATCCAATTTCTTGAGTAAGTTGACAATACTAAGAAAATTTTCATGAAAAGGAAGAACAAGTGTATTAAGTTGTTTAGGGTTTCCTTGTTCTTGATTGCAAGCTTTGTAAAAGCGTTTCTTGGCGATATTGTGACATTAATTAAGAATATGAGTGGGACATTCTCTTTCCCAATATTCTGGATAGTTCTAATTTCGCCATGCATATATATATATATATATTTATATATATATATATATATATATATATATATATATATATATACATTACGTATATATATATATATATATATAAGAACAGGAGAACATAAGAATGAAGGAGACTGCAAGAGACCATAAGGCCTACACTAGGCAGCTCCGTATCCATCACCACCTGTCATCCCCATCCATAAAGTTGTCTAATCGTTTCTTAAAACAACTGATAGTTTCAGCGCTTACTATATGATTACTAAGCTTATTCAATTCGTTGACCACCTTATTAGTAAACCAATTCTCGCGTATTTCCTTTTTAAATCTAAATTTATCCAGTTTATAACCATTCCTGCGAGTCCTGCCCTGTTGTTTTAATATGATGACCTTGTTCGCATCACCCTTGTTAAAGCCTTTGATCTACTTGAACACCTCTATTAGATCACCCCTCACTCTGCGTCTTTCCAGAGAGTGTAAGTTAAGGTGCCTAAGCCTCTCTTCGTAAGGTCGGATATGAAAAAAAATTGTATAATGATAAATAAATAAATACATACCAATTATAACAACATAGATAATAATAAACAAAATTAGTAAATGCCTAGGTACAGTTGAATAATACACGGACGGAGGCGTTCTTGCGTGACTGGGTTGCTCGAATTCTGCAGCACAGTTGTCTCGAATTGTGACAGGGGAAACAGTGTAGATTTGGTGTGTCTGGACTTTGCGGGGGCTTTTGATGCCGTCCCGCGCGAGGGACTGCTTGCTGGATTGGCTTTGCATGGAGTGGGTGGTGGCCTGTTGAGTTGGACTGGTGATTGGTTGAATGGTCGAAGGCAGAGAGTTGTTTTGGGTGGAGGGGCTTCTGGATGGAGGGGTGTTGCAGGTGGAGTTCCTCGGGGTTCCGTTCTTGGGCCATTTCTGTTCGTGGTGTGTGTAGATGATATGGACCGTGGACTGGGGTCTGCTGTTTCCAGGTTTGCTGATGGTGCAGGACTGTGCGGAGTGGCGGATGGTCGCTCAAGCCAGTTGGATGTTCGGGGGGATTTGGATCAATTGCAGCGGTGGTCTGAGGGGTGGCTGGTGAAGTTTGACACAGGTGGGTGCAGGGTGGTGCGCATGGGTAAAAATGGCAGTGGGTACGATTGCGGGTTGTTTGGAAGTTCGTTGGCAAAGGTGGATGGTGGAAGGGATCTCGGCGTGGTTGTCGGTGGCGACCTCGGGTCATCCGGGCAGTGTGTTTCAGCCTCTGAATAAGCAAGTAAAATTCTAGGAGTGACTGCGCGATCTTTTTACTTCAAAAGTTCATCTGTTATTAACAAGCTATATAAACCGTTAGCTCCTCCACATTTGGAGTATGCGGTTTCCGTGTTGTCACCGAATCTCATTAAAGACATTGACATGTTAGAAAAAGGACAACGGCGAGCCACAAAGCGGATTCCGGGTATCAAGGGTGAATCATACGAAAATCGACTGGAACACATGAATCTGTTTTCCCTAAAAAAGAGTGAACTCGGAGGTGACTTGATACAGGTCTTTGAGATTTTAAAGGGAATTGACAGGTTCAAAAGTGACAAAATTTTCACATTGAGTGAGAATCAGACAAGAAACAGTGGTCTCAAACTATCCGGAAATGGATTCAATTTGGAAGTAGGTAGAAACAACTTTGCCAACCGTGTAGTTAGTGAATAGAATAAACTTCCTGCACAGGTGGTGCAATGTAGTTCAGTTCGAGGCTTTGGGAATCATTTGGATGGATGCCTGGGTAAGATGCTGTAATGATTATGATTTATGTTATATTATTTTTTTTTTGTTTTGTTATCATTTGTCTGTCTGATTTTTATTTATTATTGGTTGTGTGTCAGTTTATCATTTACTGTTTGCCTGTTTGTTGTTTTTACTATGCCTATGCATTTATTTATGTATTTTATTTGTTATTTACATTATTATATTTTTTATTTATTATTATTATTAATATGATTTCTTTTGCATCCGACCTAGATATGGACCGGGAGGTCTCCTGTCGGCATGTTCCGCCTTTGTAATCCTTTGTAATTTACAGATAAATAATAATAAATGAAAATAAAAAAATAATGATAACCAGACAAATAACAACAAACAAATAATATAAAATAAATGGCAGGCAATACAGCATCTTCCTTAGGTGTTTATCTAAATGATTCTTAAAGCTTCGAACTGAACTACATTGCACTGCCGAAAGTTTATTCCATTCATTAACTACACGGTTGGAGAAGTTGTTTCTACCCACTTACAAATTAAATCTATTCCTTGAGAGTTTGAGACTATTATTTCTTGTCGGATTCTCATTCAGGGTGAAAATTTTGTTATTTCTGATGTTGTCAATTCCCTTTAGAATCTTAAAGACCTGTATCAAGTCACCTCTGAGTCTACTATTTTTTAGAGAAAACGTATCCATATGTTATAATTGCTTTTCTTATTATTTACTTTTTATATTTGGAATCAGTTTTGTAGCTCGCCGTTGTACTTTTTCCAATTGTAAATGTCTTGACCATACGAAAACAGCGCATTCCAAATGTGGATGAACTAACGATTTATATAACTTGTTAATGAGAGATGGACTTTTGAAGTCAATAGATTGCGCAATCAGTTCTAGAATATTATTTGCTTTCTCGAGGCTGAAATACACTACTTGGATGATTTGAGATCGTTACTAATAATTACGCCGAGATCTTTTTCACTATCCACTTTTGTTAACGAATTTCTAAATAACTTGTAATTGTACTTACTGTTATTTTTACTTATGTGCATAGCCTTGCATTTACTTGTGTTAAATTTCATTAACCAATTTTCAGATCACTGCTGCAGTCTATCTAAATCTTCATGAATATCTAATTGGTTTAAGTGATCATTTGCCATTCCACACAGTTTTGTATCATCAGCAAATTTGGAGACAATAAATTTCAGTCCGTGGTCTATATCATTTATATATACTATGAATAGAAGTGGCCCAAGAACAGAACCTTGAGGAACTCCACTCGTAACATTTTTCCATCAAGAAGTTTTACCATTTAGAACAACTCTCTGTCTTCGGTCATTCAACCAATTACTAGTCCAGCTTTATAGGCTACCACATATTCCGTGTGAAGATGATTTAGTAAGTAGTCTTTCGTGGGGGACGGTATCAAAAGCTTTTGTAAAGTTTAGATATATCAGATCTATATTGTTTCTTTTGCCATAATTCGAGATGACTGTGTTGTAAAATTCGAGCAAGTTAGTCACGCAAGAACGTTTATATCTGAATCCATGCTGGCTGTCATTTATCAAACAGTTACTTTCTAAATGATGTTCGATAGCATCTCTGATGATAGTTTCCATCATTTTTCCTACGATAGTCAAGCTTATAGGCCTGTAGTTATTTGGTTTCTTTTTGTTACCTTTTTTGAATATAGGAGTAACGTTAGCTAGCTTCCATTCTCTTAGGACTTCTCCGGATATGATAGATTTCTTGAAAATCATTTCAAATGGAACAACAATCTCATTTTTCATTTCCTTTAGGATTCTTGGATGCCAACCGTCAGGCCCTGGTGTTTTATCAACTTTGAGTTTTTATATATACCTTTTAATTTTTTCTTTTGTTATATTTACTGTAGTAAGTTCACCCTAGACTTTTCACAGGTTTCAGTATAGAGTTCACTTTGAGGTGTTTCGTTTACGAATACTGAGCTAGAATAATTGTTTAAAATATCACACATTACTTCATTTGAATATTCAAGTTGACCGTCAAAAGATAAAAGTTGGCCAATGTAATTCCTGATAAACTTTTTATCTCTAATGTAACTATAGAATTCTTTGGGATTTTCTTTGGATTTATCAAAAACATTCTTTTCGTACTGTCGTTTTCTTTTTTATTGTCTTTTTCAAATCTCTCTGTATTATTACATAACTTTGATAGTCATTAGGTGCACCTGAGCACTTGTATTTCTTATAAATCTGTCTCTTTTTAGCAATGCTTTTTTAGATTTCTTTGTCGAGCCATTTTGGGCGAGCCTGATTTAGGGGGCGTCTGTCCTAAGGGATGTAAGTATGAATCATCTTAGTAAGCGTATTTTGAAATATGCCCCACATCTGTTCAACAGGTCTTTCGCTTAATTTTGCCTCTCAATCTGTAAGTTGAAGCTCCTGACGCAGTCCTTTGAACTGAGCTTGACTAAAATCGGGTACTTTAGATACACAAGTATCTATTCTAAAAAAAAAAAAAAAAAAGCAGCTTGAATCAAAGTTATGATCGCTATTTGCAATAGTTTCATCAACTCCTACATCGGTTATCATGCTTTCGCGGCTAGTGACAAATAGATCGAGCAAATTTCCGTGTCTTGTGGGTTCTTTTACATGCTGAGCTAAGTAACTGTCACAAAGAAAATCTATCAAGCGACTACCTATATGGTCATGTTCAAGGGTCAACCAATTAATGTCAGTAAATTTAAATCACCCATTATCAATAAGTCCCGGTTGCAGAAACTAGACGATTCTTGAAACAAGTTTGTCGTCTGCTGATGATAATTTTTTTGGCCTATATGTTACACCTACATTCATTTTTTGTCCATTTGTTTGGGTTAATTCTACCCATAAACTATTATATGCATCCTGTTTCATTTTCTCTGACACACAGGCTTGGACATTGCTTATAACGTACAACAGAACACGCCCAGCTTTCTTGTGGTTTCTATCCTGATGAAAGTGTTTAAATCCCGCAATATTAAATTCAGCTTCAAACTCTCCACCATTTAACCATGTCTCGGTTATTCCTATCAT
>NC_134777.1:34914247-34924247 GCF_046742065.1 Oratosquilla oratoria | reverse complement strand
GTATATATACAAAGTGGGAGGCTATGGATGGGAAAAGGAAAAGGTCGTGAATGAGTCTCTCATGGGTAACCCATACCGTTCGCGGCTGCGGACGTTTGAGTCACCATTTTCTTAACAAGTTTGTACATTGCTTGACTTAGATTAAAGTTGTTGACAAATGTATCTTTAATCAGACTGGATTCTGTTATATTTCTAGTCAAATATGACTTATTTCTAACAAATTCTTTGGCACCCTCCCAATTAATGCAATGACTAAAATCCCTTAAATCAGCGGTTCTTAACCTTTTTTGGCAGCGCCCCAAAATTTTGCACAAATCAAGCATCGCGACCCAAGCCTACATAGATATACGAATTGTCTTTATAAGTAATATGATTATGCTTTATGCTTTGGAGTTTTTATTTAATCATGGTCTGCTGAGAATCCTAAAACTAGGCATCATGTATTTTAATTATTACAGTATATAATTATAATATATTTGTAATGGGAAAATAATTATTTTCTGCAAACCCTTAGCGACACAATAAAATGGCTTGGCGACCCAAATTTGGGTCGCGACCCAGGGGTTAAGAACCACTGCCTTAAATGAACAAATAATGCATTAGATATTTGACCACTCCTGACGCTATACTGATGCTGTTTTAACCTTGTAATTCTTTTCCAGTCTGACATATATATATATATATATATATATATATATGTATATATATATATATATATATATATATATATATATATATATATATATGAGTGTGGGTGGAGGAAGATCAAACGAAGATGGGCTGGAACTCTTTTATTGCTTATACGTTTCGACCGACTCGGTCTTCTTCAGTAAGCTGAATTCTGAATTCCTAGGAAAGACCAACCGCTTGCGCGGGATCGGTTTTTGTGGGAGGGGAAGAATGTCTGTAAGAAAATGAAAAGATAGTAGCGTATAAAAGAGGGCTATTGCCACCGGGCGAATTAGCGAGCGATTTGGGGCAGTTGGTGGTCGTGGCTCGGGAGAAATGGACTGGGAGCTTGGACGGCGGCGTTGCCGCCGGGAGTAGGATTAGGATCACCAACGAAAGTTTAGAAAATGGTAGGAGGCGTAGTAGTAGAGAAAGGTGGAAAAACGGATTTTTTTTTAGTGGGAGGTAAACTGTCTACAAACAGCTCGAACCTTACAATTATATACTCGAAGACGGGGACACGGACAGGTCATCCCGCTTGCTGTCTGGGGATTCCCATTCCCGTACCATGTAAATGTTTCCCAATTGCATTTATTATCAATTTCCTTGCCGCCTTCGATAAACATACGAAACATTCCCTGTCATTGTTATTTTCATAAGATTTAATATAGGCAGCTTCAACCGTTTTTCTCATGTCACTTTTTAATCACCAGTATGTAGGACCTCGACCCCATCCCAGTGGGGCAAATGTCCAACACGCTGACAACTCTGGAGGACGTCCAGGAAGGGAAGGGATCCACTTTCACTATGCTCGACAGTGAAGTCAATCCCCGACACCTCCATGAGGTTCTTTCTCAAGGTTTCAAGGTCTTGGTGGTAATCAGTTTGGATATTTTATTAGTTCCACATGTCCGATAAGTATAAAGTTTATGAAAGAAATAATAAAAAAAATACTAAAAGAAGTAGAGAAGAAAAGGTAAAAGGCGTTGATGGAGAGATGATAATGGAAGAGACGGCAGTAAGAGGAAGATGGGCAAAGTATTTTAGGGGAGTTGCTAAATGTGAAGGATAGTGAGGGAAAAGTAGTTGGAGTGGGAAGCGCTAAGAAAATGACAGTGATGAGTGAGGAAAATGGAAGAAAAATAAGGAGAGATGAGGCGAAGGCAGTTGTTAAGATGATGAGAGCAGGTAAGGCACTCGGGTTGGATGGGTGTCATGCGAGGTGTCTAAAAAAGGGACTTATAGTGATGGTGGACTGGCTGGTGAGGTTATTTAATGTTTGTTTAAGAGAGGGTAGAGTGCCGGAGGACTGGAGAAGTGTCTGTATAGTTCCAATTTACAAGGGAAAGGGGGACAAGTGAGTGTAGTAGTTTCAGAGGGATCAGTTTGTTGAGTGTAGTTGGGAAGGCTAATGAAAGGGTTTTGATTGAGAGTATTAGGAGAGTAATTAGTGAGAAACAGTGTGGGTTTAGGACAGGTAGAGGTTGCGTGGATCAGATTTTTGTGGTAAGGCAGATATGTGAGAAAGATTTAGGAAAAGGTAAGGAGTTTTTTGGGGAGAGGGTGGCTTTATGGATTTGGAAAAAGCTTATGACAGGGTAGACAGGAAGGCAATATGGGAGGTATTGCAGATATATGGGATAGGAGGAAAGTTGTTAAGACCAGTCTAGAGTTTTTGTGAGGGTAGTAGAGCCTGTATTAGAATTAGAAACGGAGAGAGTGAGTGGTTTGAGGTAAAGGTGGGAATTCGTCAGGGATTGTTATGCCACCCTGGCTGTTCAATTTATACATGGATGAGGTGGTGCGGGAGGTAAACGCAAGGGTTGGGGATTGGAGATAGTTAAAATGGAAAAAGTGGGAGATAAACCAGTTGCTGTTTGCTGACGACACTACGCTTGTGGCAGGATTAGAGGAAGGATTAAGGAAGTTAGTGACAGAGTTTGGGAAGGTGTGCGAAAGAAGGACGTTGAAGATAAATGTGGGTAAAAGTAAGGTTATGATATGTACGAGGAGAATGTGGCAGCAAACTGGAAGTGTTAAGAGAGACTGGAGGAAGTGGATAGTTTTAGATACTTGGGTGCAAATGTGGCAGGAAAGGGAGTGGAGGTAGAGGTAGAGTGTAGATTGAGAGAAGCGAGTGGATTAAAAAGTGTAATGAAAAACAGACATTTGGGAATAGAGTGATTGTGCCGACAGCACTGTATGGAGTAGAAATATGTAACATAAGAAAGAAGGAGTTTGAATGTGTTTGAGATGAAATTCCTGAGAAGTATGATAGGGGTTATTAGGCTGGTTAGAGTGAGAAACAAGTTGATAAGGAGAACGGGGACGGAGAGGGTGTTGGGAGATAGGGGTGATGAAAGAGTATTAGGATGGTTTGGACACATGGATAGAATGAATGAAGAAAGATTAGTAAAAGGGGTGTGGAAGACAGAGGTGGAAGGAGTGAACATGAGGGGGCAACCAAAGATGAGATGGATGGATGGGGAAAAAGGGGTATTGGGAAAGAGGGGAATGTCTGTTGAGGAAAGAAGGGAGAAGATAGAGGCGATAAGAGAACAGTTGTGTATGGATGATACTGTGATGCATGGGAAGGAGGGGGGTTGGAGATGAGGGAATATGTGTGAATAATAAATTGACGCAGCCCAAAAGTATTTCTCCCCACTTCTTTTTCTGCATGAGGGGACAGAAAGGGGGGGGGTCGGCGATTTAATGAAGCGGCCTTGCTGTGGATGTACTATGTCTTGCTGCACTGCTTCTATCAGTAGACTAAGAGTATATAGTCGAAGGTCTTTTAACACTCTTTCCATTTGGAAGTTTCCTCTTACAGTGAAATTTTGAAAAAACATTGTCCCTTTTCATTTCTTGGAATATTAGGAGGACCTTTTATTGTTAAGCAGTCTCTTACATTTTTATCTATATCTGCTGGTCAACTGGTTGGATCATCATACATATTAATTACAACTGTATTCACGGATGATGTATCTGGTCATAAGTAAAATTTCTGCTTTGACACTGTCTTCTGGTGCATTGAGATCGTCTTCAATTTGATTCACAAATGCTTATTTTTTTCTAAATTATTATCAATGTCATCATTGTACTCAAGGCTATATAATCAATTTCTGAATAGTTTTTTACCCTTAATACATGGGCGCTTCAAGGATGGAGTGGCGAGGTATTTTTTGATAGCACCTCTATATTTTTAATTTTCAGATTCCTTAGCTTTGGCCAGCGCTCGTTTCTGGTTGCCGCTTAAACATTTACGCCCTTTGTCTCGATCTCTGCTTGTGCTTGCCATGATATATGGCCTTTATATATATATATATATATATATATATATATATATATATATATATATATATATATATATATATATATATATATATATATATAAAAGACAATGACAATTAACTTATAATGTTTGTTTATTATTTGCTTGATTTTCATTTATTATTAGTTATCTGGCAGTTTATTATTATTTATTATTTACCTGCTTGTTTAGTATTTATACCTATGCATTTATTTATTTAATTTATTATCATTTATATCATTGTAATTTTATTTATTTATTATTTATCTCTCATTGATATATTTTTTCACATCCGACCTAGTTATGGACCAAAAGGTCGGCATGCTATGCCTTTGTAAGAAGATAGTTTGAAGGATGAAAGATATGGTCATCTCGAGGCAAACCGTACTGCCGAGAGAAATGGAGAGGAGCCCTACGAATATAAACGTGCAGGAAATCACAAATCTAATTATTGCACTAGTAATGGGAAAAAGTGCATCAATAGCATGAGGTATAAAAAGCCTGACAATGCTCACTCAGCAAACTATAGCTGTTGTGTCGTCTACGAGTCTGAACTTGAAAGGGTCCGTAATATGACTTATTATGGGTACTAACAGTAACCATTCATATGTTAATTGTGGTCTTTTAAATGCTCAATCTGTGGGGAATAAGGCTTTCGATATTCATGATCTCATAAGAGAAAGTGATCTTGATGTTTTGGTATTGACTGAAATATAGTTGGATGATTATGATAGAGTAAAGATTCATACATTCTTACACGTGGCTAGAGAGAACAAAATAAGTGGCGGAGTTGGAATTTTTCTCTCTAAATCATTTAAAAAAAATTATGAAGAAAAAATCGGTAAAATGGGATTTTTTTTTAGTTAATGGAGGTTTGCTGTGAAATTGCTGGCAGGATTTTTTTTTTTTTTTTTTTTTTTGTATACCGGCCTCCACATTCTAGAGTTAAAATGTTTATTGAGGAGTTGCGCTTATATCTTGAGTTTGTTGATATAGCAAGTACTAATGTGTTTATCTGCGGAGACTTTAATATATGGTTTGAAGATGTTGAAAATTCTTCAGTCACAGCATTTACAGAAATGAGGTACTCATTTAAACTTAACAACAGTGAATGAGGTGACGTCTGAAGGTGGTCACGAATTAGATATTGTTTTTAGTGACAGTAATTATGATATTGTTTAAAAGGTGTGTGTTGATGAAGTATACTGTATATCCCGTGCATAAAATTATAACTTTTGAAATGACATATTTGAAAGAGCCAGTATCTAAGAAAAGAATTACGTTTCGACTGAAAGTATTTGTGAATTCTGTCACAGAGAGTTTCTGAAGAAAAAAGTAAAATCATTTGACCACGGGTTAGTGGAATCTGGACAATGTGTAACCTGTTATGTTATGTTATATAACAAGATTACAAGAGAAGAGTATAAAAGCATGTGACCACGGGTTAGTGGAATCTGGACAATGTGTAACCTGTTATGTTATGTTATATAACAAGATTACAAGAAAAGAGTATAAAAGCATGTGCCCTTTTGCTGAGAAGAAGATAATGGTAAAGGATCATGCATCTTGGTTTAATGCTGAGGAAAGAAAAACTATGGCGTAGATATCAAAATGAGGAGGCGAGGAGAGCAAATTAGCAAAGAAAATAGAAAAGAGTCTGGTGATGAAAAGAAAAAGGGAAGACTATAGAAATTAGGTATTGGAGGCAAGATTAAACATTAACAAACTGTATACTGTGCTGGATAGTCTGGCTAGAAATAAAAAGGATATGAGTTTGCCTGATGGATTTCTTGATGCTGAATTGGCAAATATATTTCCTTATTTCTTTAAAAAGAAAACTAAAGACGTTATTAGGAATTTTAATGTCAGTGAGAGTTAGGGGCTTGTTGTGGAGTATACAATTCCGGATATCAAGTTATCATGTTTCCATCAAGTAGATGTGAATATAGATCTATCACAAATCAGGCCCGGGGGGTGGGGGGGGGGTGCGCCCGAGCACCTGCCACTTTGCCCCAAAAGTGCCCTTCACAAAAATATATAAAAATGAATGAGAAATGATTTCTCACAGGCTTTTTCCATTTTTTTACCATTCAGAAATTATAATGTGGAAAATGGTGTTGCACCCTACCGGATAGTTGCCAAATACGAATAAAACAAAAGAGTGAAGTGCCCAATTTCCTGCCCAAAACACCTGCCCCTTGCAGCGTCTGTGCACGTTACTGTCACAAAGAGTGAACTTCACATACTGGGCAAATGACACATTACCGATGAGTGATATCAAGAGAAGTGAGAATTTTAGTGATTCATTAAAGACTTCGACTGATGTGGTTAATACAAGCATCGGTAAGAATATTTTTCATGAGAGTGAAAAATGGCAATCGTGAACTAGATCCCCAGTGTTTAAGTTCTTTTAGACCAGTATATAATCTGACGTTTCTGTCATAGATTCTTGAAAAAAGGTAATTCTTGATCAGTTAATGGAACAGCTCCAGTTAGTGAATGTATTACCTGATAATCAGTCGGTCTATAGACGTCTTTAACCAACAGAGACTAGTCTTTGTTCTGTTGTAAACAATCTGCATGTAAGTGTAGTGTTCTGATTTTACCTGATCTGAGTGCTGCATTTGATACTGTGGTGCACAACGTATTACTTCAAGACTCTAAGAACATTGGAATTGAAGGTGATGCACTTAAATATTTGAGGAGTTAGCTTGAAAACAGATCTTATTGTGTATAAATAGGAACATCATTTTCTGACAGTAGACATTTACAAAGTGGAGTCCTACAGGGTCCGGAGTGTTCTTGGACACATTCTCATCTGTGTGTACACAAATGAGCTATCGCGTGTGCTTAGTAAACATGGAGTTAACATTAAACTGTATCCTGATGGTACAGTTTTATTTGAAACTGGATGAAGTAGTGAATACTGAAGTTAAGGTAAGTATGACAATGAAAGAAGTGGAAAAATGGATGAACTCCAAGCAACTGAAGTCAAATGAAAATAAAACAGAATGTCTAATTGTTGGAAAGAGTAATAATCATAGAAGGTTATACGTCTCTACTCTTCAGATTAATAGAACGTTAATAACTGTAGAAAAAGCACTCAAAGACTTGGGTGTGATCGTATACTGTAATAGATCTACTAATCAAGCAGTAAGAGCTACAGGATATCATCTACGGAATATTTCATTTCTCAAGAAACATTTGGATGGAAATACAATGAAAATGTTTGTTCAGTCGTGTAATTAGCAAATTGTACTATTGTAATTCACTTTATTATGGAGTTCCTAATTATCTACTGAAGAAAGCATGCGTGATTTTCAAAATTTGTTCTGACACATCAAGCAGTGCGATTTAGTAAACCTAGATATATAAGGGATTTAGTGCAGGACTTGCATCTTGAGATCCCTATGGCTCTGATACACACTGTTGAGCAACACAGGCTCTTTAAGCACCGAGTTAACTGGGAAATGGGTTTTAGAGCATTTGAAACGATTGCTCCACCATTATATTATGAACTACCTGTAAATGTCATGAATTGTGAAACTTGAAGACCCATTTATTCACGAAAGCCTATGACGTTTTTAATGGTAGACACCCAAAATACCTCCACCCAAAATACCTCCTGCCAAAATCCCACACAAAAAATACCTCCACCCAGAGTACCTCCAAAATTGCCCAAAATACCTCCATGCATAATATACCTTCCTTGTCACAGGGATAAGCATGAACATAATAGGATATAATATGTACATGTAGGATATAATATTGTGCTGCTTGTACTGCTTAGAAGGTTATAATCTTAAATTGTCAAGTTTATTGGAATAATTATAATTTCTTTAACTAAGGATATAATCCTTAATCGTGAAGTGAACAAAAATCACCAGAAACCATTGATGCATAGATCAAAGCATTTATTGGAATAATACAATATAAATACAAGATATTTGATATGAAAAGTATTTACAATAGGCCAATTTTTATTTATTACACAAGTAATGCACTTCAAATGAATACATATTCATTACTTAACATTATATGATTTTATATATTTTTATAGATAAAGTTGAACAGGATAAATCGTATTCCAGAATTTAATATTCTATCAATTCTAGAATTTCAGTCACTGGAATTACTTTAAAACTCGCATGTTGTATCCAATTCCTTACTGAAATCAACTCACCCATTGATTAAGCCCTCTAATTGGTTTATTTCTATGAAATCCACTCATTCAGTAATTAAGCATTCTCATTGGTTAATTACTTAATGAAATCAACTCGCTCATTAATCAAGCCCTCTCATTGGTTTATTTCTATGAAATTTCACTGTTTTACCGGGATATGGCCAATTTGATTTGAAAATCTCTCCAGTATTTCTGGAAATCAGGAAAAAAAAATTCATATCTTCAATAAACTTGACAATACTCAAAGGTTCATTTTCGTATTTATTTACATACATATACCAAAGGTTTTTCCCCCCTTACACGGGGGGGGGGGGTTGTCAAAAAGAAAAAGGCATAGAAATCACGCCCACCCATTTCATTTCTCATACATTCCTCTCCCCTCCACCCTCCTCCCTCCCTCCTATTTTGGCACCTCCTGGATGACGGGTCATCCCTGCATCCTGCCCACTGCCCTGGGTCAGAAGCAGTGTCGCAAGACACAGCACATCCACAGCAAGGCCGCTTCATAAATTCGGCGACCCCCCCTCTCCGTCCCCTCATGCAGAAAAGGAGAAGACGGGGAGAAATCCCTTCGGGCTGCGTCGTTTTTATTTACCAAAAAATAATATTAAATGCACTGCATATTCTTTTAAGTTCCTTTTAGTGTAATTGCAAGGATAAATAAAATGGTGTATGCCTTTGAAAATAGAACATGCCGGGTGAATAATTGAAGAAATAGGATAAAATCGTATTTTGTGTTTTAGTTTTTTTAGTTTTTTTTAATCGGCTTAATTACTATATGCCATTACAGATGGCGACCAGGTACTGATATAGGGTAAAATACATTATTTGATTTAACTTCTGATTTTAAGGACCATTGTATCCAATTTATTAAACAATTACCTATGGGTGAACATGCGAACTGAAGACGTGGTATTGTTTTGTCTGATTCCTTTGATAAAAAAAATTCTATAGAGAATTGATCATTCCTTTGATCTGCCATACTACCATAATCCTGAATGAAAAAGTCCTCTAATGATACTATCCATAGGATTCTATACTCTACATTTTGTTTACAAAATCATCCCCAAATGTCCATATCGCAACACTTATAATTTGCATGGAGGTATTATGGGTAGTTTAGGAGGTATTTTGGGTGGAGGTATATTCGGCGGAGGTATTATGTCCTGGATTCGTTATTAATATGTGCGGAGGTCAGCGTTGCCTGGATCTTCTTCAACGACTGAACAACGACTAGATATTTAGTATGTGGCTCGGGTATGGATTGGGGAACGCATCGCTACACCAGTCGACCATTTTATTATTATTTTTTTTTCTCGAGGTACAATTAACATGATTTTCTTCTAAGAGTGGGCTCTTTTTTGTTGTCGGGGATTTTTGTCGGTAGGGAGTAGGATACCGGTGTATATATATATATATATATATATATATATATATATATATATAAATATATATATATATATATATATATATATATATATATATATATATATATATATATATATATTGTGTGTGTGTGTGTGTGTGTGTGTGTGTGTGTGTGTGTGTGTGTGTGTGTGTGTGTGTGTGTGTGTGTGTGTGTGTGTGTGTGTGTGTGTGAGTGTGAAATAAAATCAGCCATCCTGAGACCACAGCTGAACAAAGGCCTCCTTCATAGCATTCCATGATTCACACGACCGCGCCAACCCCTGCCACGTCACTCCTGCAAACTTATCAATCTCGTCTCTCCACCTCTGTCTTGTCTCTCTTCCACTCGTCCCATCTTCCACTCGTCTCCATCGCTCATCAGGCATTCGCACTTACCTGCACAATTCCACTTTCTTTCACCGCCTTAATAA
>NC_134777.1:34896747-34906747 GCF_046742065.1 Oratosquilla oratoria | reverse complement strand
ACCAAGTATTAGTTATTCACATTGTGACTAATTATAAGCACTTTAATTGTATCAATTTCTTGTTTAATAAATTAAACGATTTCTCGTGGTGTCTATTCAATTCTGTCATGTCTATGTAAATACACACACATACATACATAAATACATACATACACATACGTACATACTTACATACATGCATACCTACCTACCTACCTACATACATACATACATGCAAACATACATAAATATACATATATACATGCATAAATGTATACAAACATATATATATATATATATATATATATATATATATATATATATATACATACATACATACATACATACATACACACACACATACATACATACATACATACATACATACATACATACATACATACATATATACATAATGATACATTACTTAGATGGTAGCCATCTAACGAATAATCTTGTCGGGGTTTTACCGATTCGGTGGTGCAACCGTGCGTCCCATTCTGGACTGCAGTTGTTCTGGATCCTTCGGGGCGACAAGAGGTAAACGGCCCTGCATCCGGCAGCAACAGCTGTCCATCCTCACCACTCCGATCCCATGGTGCAACATTCCTTCAGCCAGTTCATTGGGAAGAACCAGATACAAGTGGAAAATGAATGAAATCATGAATCTAACATGTCTTTCTTTTTTAAGCTGCAATTTAAAGTTTTATTTAAAGTATGTCTTATAATTGCAATATAGTTAGCATCGCCAGTATCGCCAATATAGTATATCTTAATCTTTAAGTAGATATAGTAAACTATGTAAGATAACTAATATGCAAATATGGCTTTAGAAGACTATTTGTCAAAAATTCTTATTTTAACCGGAGAGCTCAAGAGTCTATTAATTACTGAAAATAAATTTCTATCTGATTGAATATAACTTGAAGCTCTTACCCATAATCATTAGACGAAGTTTCATGTTTAGTTAGCTTGCGAATGCCTATTTTCACTTCGAGTTTAGGGTAGAAGATAGGAAACCAAGATCTCATAGATTCTTTTCAGTGTAGAAACGGTCGACATTCTTTGTCTTCGCTGACTTTTGAATAATATTTTGAGGTTTGTAAAGACAAATTCTTGAGTCTTGTAAGGCTTAGGCAGCGACTTGATTTGTCGCAAGAAATGGTGCGACAATCATTGTGAAAACATAAATGTTCTACAGAGACCCACTGCCCAAAAGCTACTTGGCTGGAAACTTAAAATGTACATTTAATTTTGATAAGGCACATCAGAAAACATCGTTTGGAAAAAGTACAACTGATTCCAAACATCATAAATAAATCATACAAACCGACTAAACAGTATGAATCTATTTTCCCTTAAAAAACGTACTCAGGGGTGTTTTGATAAAGGTCTTTAGGGAATAAACATCACAAGTGACGAAATTTTCACAATGAATGCGAATCAGACAAGAAATAATTGTTTCAAACTATCAGGAGGTAACTTAATTTGGAAGTGGGTAGAGACAACTTCGCCAAACGTGTAGTATATGTAAAGAATAAACTTCCTGCAGAGACAGTGCAATGCAGTATAGTTCAAAGTTTTAAGATTCCTTTAGATAAGCACCTAAGCAATATGCTGTAATGCCTGCCATATATTTTCAGTTTATTTATTTGTTTATTATAAGTTATTTATTTCTTATTATCTGTTTATTATCTATTCGTTATTTATTATAAACTGTTGTTATTATTCTATTATTTGTCATTATCTACTTATTTGTTTTATTCATTTATCTACTTATTTGTTAATGTTTTCCCCTCCTCCGACCTAGTTATGGACCAAAAAGTCTCCTGTCGGCATGCTCTTCCTTCGTAATCCTTTGTAAAATCTTTTGAAAACAATAGAAACCTATGTATGAAATCTTTTTTTGTAAATTTGAAATAAATGTTTACACGAATAAAATATAGAACAGTCACATGATAGGCAAATATTAAGGACGTGACGTCACACATTTTCATGAAATGCAGAAGCTGGTGACGTTATAGATTCCAGCGAACTTTGTGATGATACTGTTGGGTAAATGCACTTATCTATTGTTTTTAGTTATAAAACTACCGGGCATATATTAATATAGAACAAAGGACAATTTTTAATGCCCTGACACCTATACATTCTGGATTAGTTTTAGTTTTATTACTGATGTGAGAGATATGTGGATAAGCTTTTGCACTTGCAGCATAGGGAATATTACTTATCCAATTTATTTACAAAGTACATATTCTTGTTTTGCGGTTTTGTGATAAAAGCAGTGATGTGATAAAATAAAGGTAGAATTTTCATATACTCTTCTATTTCCAATACTACAATGGATCTTATACATTTTATACTTAGCAGCACAACATATTTCACCTTAATAATACTGTCATACATAACCCATTAAAATAAAGATCAATCCCCAAGCCATAATAAAGAAAATAATAAGTCTTGTAAGTGAGTAGGGAAAGAGAACTTTAAGAATATTCGGATTAGAAAATATGCAACTGAAGATGAACCCTCAAAGACACGAGAACTTGTAAATGATACAAAATAGAAAAAAGGGAGGAGGAAGATTTTTTTCTGGAGAATTCTTAATCAAAGCGTGAGGAAAGTGTCTCGAGAAACAGACAGGACAATATTATGAATATAACACAGGAAATACTACAAAAAGATTAAAGTAGCATATGCAAATGTAGATGGTTTAATATCAGCGAGGTTTGAGATAGATAGTAAATAAGCCTATCTCGTACCAAACAGACACTGCATCCTAACTTCACAAAAATATCATTATAGTTATAGTAGTTAGGTAAAGCAATAGCTACTTTCTCATCTCGTCGAAATTTGCTCTCCTGAAGTCCTGTACTAGAACGTTATTCGTACTGTTTAATTCTTCCCAAATAATATTAAATCTTATTTCTTGATGATCGGTAGAGCCTAGACTATCTCCCATTCTTACGTTTCTTGTTAGGCGTTCATTATTAGTTAAAAGCAATTCCAGAGTATTCTCTCCCCTCGTAGGATCGGTAATAATTTCTTTTAGGAAATTACCCTGCACCACATCTAAGAAATATTGCGCTACTTGATCTCGTACTAATATTTCCTAGTTAATTCTATAATCAAAATATCCCATGATCACAATGTTTTTTGTACTGGAACGCCCTACGAATTTCATGAATCGGGATCAGTTTGCTCAATGCTGAGGTTAGGAGGTCAATATACTCGATGGGCAACTACCGGCTTACGACAAGAAGACGGAGAAGAACGAGAAGGCGACCATTTCCTACTTCGTGACATCACGAATCATCATATTTGAAAGTGAAGAATGTCTTGTCGAACTTGAGCAGTCTAGGAAATGACTTATGGGTAGCAACTTCAGCATGTCCTCAACGTTGTTTGAGCAAATATATATCGTAAGAGTGTCATGTGGTGGATCAGCAATAACGGTTGTATGTGTGAAAGACCAAGGACACGCATGAAGAATTCGCCACTGTCAACAACGAAATCTCTTCCCAGATATACAAACGATAATGGTCAACTTCGAGATGGCAGTACACTAATGCGTAAATTCAGCATTCGACGATGACGAAAAGAGACTACGTGGATGCTCCTATCACTTGTCACAATCAACATGGCGGAAAATACGATATCTCCGACTACAGCAGCCCTATTTAGAGAAACAGGAATTTCAACTGTTTTGAAGAATGTTGCATGGAGTTGCATTCCTGCCAGCAGCTAAAATACACGATGGATTATTATAGATAATGAACAATGTGCTCGACGAGGGTATTCAGTTATTAGAATATTTCAATGCTACGTATGTAGCCAGATGTTTACATCCTTTCATCCTGAGAAGTGGAATATACATCAGGCAACCTTGGATAACTGTGCTTGGACAAATAACATTTGTGAAGAATGGAATCATCTTTTTTTCAATCTAATTGGACATCGATACTGGCATTCCAACAGGAGAATGCTTCTGTCGCTGAGATCATAGTACAAGATCGTATTAGCCTACGCCCTGCTGAACGGATATGTCGAAAGTTTGTGGACGTTCAGAATCGTTTGAAGAAATTGTGCTTGGATTACAATACAGAGACAAAACAGTGAATTTCCTCGTGGAATAGGTTGGAATTTACGTTTGATAATCATCAGGAAACAACATTAAATAATATAATATAATATAATTTATATACTGTATCATTATAGTATGATATGTCAATAATAATATATCTAGGATAAACTTGCATAATTATATTAGTTTTTTATTTTCACTGGAGGAAAAATATTACATAATTGCAGTACTGTTTTTTTTCAATGGAGGAAAAATATTGCATACTTGCATAATTATGTTAATTTTATTCTTATTTCAATGGACGGAAAATGACCGGCTGTTGGAGGGAAAATGGCCGCAGGATTTTGTCTGGAGGGAATTTGACCGGAGGGTAAATTATAATTATCGATAACGTTATGTATATGTTCAAAATATGCTCATCGCAACTCAATTAGTTGGGTCACACCTTAGATGTGCGTTATATGACCTCAAAATGTGCCTATTACACCTCCACTAGCTGGGCCACGCTCTAAATGTGCTCTATGTGACTCAAAATGTGTTATCACATCTCCAATAGTTGGGCCACAGCTCAAATGTGCTCAACGTATCACATCTCCACTAGCTGAGTCACAACTCAGATGCGCTCAACAACTATTCAATCTTTCTGTACCTTTGGGGGTTAGTCTCGTACGTCAGGTGATGTAAAGTCAGTTTCCTTGAATTACTCAACGATGTCAGTCGAGCAAGAGGTCATTACAACAAAGAGAGGCGGCCTGGATGGTTTCATGTACACCATGATGCATGTTGCTGTACCATGCGGGAAAGACACCATCCTGTATACTGTTCATTTCAAGATCATCACCATGGTACATTGTGATACTTCAGCATATAATCTTATTTCTGAAAAAATATAGAAAAAATAAAGATTCTTTGAATATTTATGTTAAATATCAATAAACAAAGAAAGTAATAAAAACAGATGTCGTTCATGTCTGAAGCGTCCCATATTCGGTGTCTGAATCGTCCCAGGTTGGTGGCCGATGGCCGTGTCCGAAACATTGTACAATCCCCCATGTAAAAAGTAATTCAACTACTTGATAGATGGGCAGTAGTATTTTGTCGGAAATGACAAGCGCTTCTATTCTTGGGGGGCATTGTCACACTAAAGTGTCCGTGTGTATTCATATGGATGTCTATACTTTTAATCTTTTATTTCATCTTTCTACATCACCCTGGATCAATGTAGCGTGTGTGTGTGTTCACTTTGTGACAAAATCTCCAATAACACAGACATCTTCCTTTGAATGAACAGAATCATCTGGCTCTCGAAGAGATAAACTTAAAAGATGACGACATTGTAAGAGCGGATGGAATAAGACAAAGATAGAGTTTACGTTAGCAAACGTTTATCTGAAGACGAATCCAACCTCCCACTCTTTCATCATGTTATGCTGCTTGAAGCAACACGTCCTTTCTCTACTCAGGAAAAGTTGGTATGATATGACGTCACACAATAGGATGTAGACTGAGGACGGGCGGGGTGGGGGGTGGGGGTGTGTGTGTGATTGAGTTGTCACATGAGACACCCCATCCCGGTTACCTAACTCACACGACACTCCCGGCCAGTGCCCCATTGCCTTTGGCAAAGAAATGGGCACGCTGTGGCCAACTTGTTAATTTGACTTGATTTTACAATTAACTGCTGTTTCTACCACATTACCACAACCACCATGTCATCACCAACACCATCATTATAATCATCATCGCATCACCACAACCATAACCATCGCGGGTAGAATATATTAGGATGGGGTGAGGGGGGGTGGGTGATTCATCTTTTTTTTTTTTGTCCGGATACCAATTATGAATATATATTGGTGATTAAATGTTCGCATGTTTCAGTGTCAGTAATTCATTGACTTTTTTGTCACAATCTGTTTGGTTTAATATGACTATTTTACCACCTTTGCTCTGGTGATAATGATATTTTTATGCTTAGTGGCCTTACACAAGGTATAATAGATCGTTTCAAAGAGGATTGTGGCTTGCCCAAACGTTTAAAATTAGCTATGGATAGTCTCACTAAGCATAAAAATATCATTATCACCAGAGCAGACAAAGGTGGTAAAATTGTCATATTAAACCAAACAGATTGTGACAAGAAAATCAGTGAATTACTATCTGACACTGGAACATACGAACATTTAACCAAAAATCCCCAGAAGAGCACTTCAGTTGCGTTGTATGCGTGCGGTCTGCCAGGTCATTTACTCCCTAGCGTACAGCCTGCCTCCACTATAAGAACTTTATACTACAGGGTGATAAAAACAACTTGAATAATGGTATATCATTAATGACTTACATTTAATCATACAAATCATATTTTTTTCTCAGTATTTTCCTACAAAAGTGATACAGGTGTGACTGGAAAAACACACTAGTAACGCCTCTCATTTCATTTCAGTAACCTGTCACTGAATCCACATAATGTTCTTGATGATTCACCGTAAGATGGCGATAAACCATGGCATATATATTAGCATATGCAGGCCATTCATCTGAAATAATCACTTAATCGTTTTCACATTCCCGCTCAGGAGGAGCATGCCGACAGGAGACCTTTTGGTCCATAAATAGGTCGGATGCGAACAAATATATAACAGTGATAAACAAATGAATAAATAAAATTATGATAATACAAATAATGATAAAGTAAATGCATAGGTATAGTTAAATGATAAACAAACAAGTAAATAGTAAATAATAATAAATTGACAAATGATACATACATATATCAAAGGCTTTTTCCCCCTATATGGGGGATAGCCAAAAAGAAAAAAAAAACATAGAAACCACTCCTACCCATTCCATTTCCGATATATTCCACTCCCCTCCACCCTCCTCCCTCCCTCTTATCTTGGCACCTCCTGGATTACGGGTCATCCCTGCATCCTGTTCACTGCCATGGGTCAGAAGCAGTGTTGCAAGACACAGCACATCCACAGTAAGGCCGCTTCATAAATTCGGCGACATCCCCTCTCCGTTCCCCCATGCAGAAAAAGAGAAGACGGGGAGAAATTCCTTTGGGCTGCGTCAAATGATGATAAATTAAAACCAAGCAAATAATAATAGATAAACAGACAAACAATAACAAACACACAAAATAATAGAAAAGAAATGGCAGGCATTACAGCATCGACAGTCAGAGCATTGTTTGAGACCAAAGACCCGAGGACCGTTAATTCTACGTCTACGGTTCCTGGTATTTTGTGCATCTGCGTCACTTTCTTCGGAGAAACGAGTAGTGTCGCCATATAGCTATCCCCCACGGTTGTATTTTCATCGGCCAACAAATCTTGCCTCGTCAATTTGAATAAGGCTGTCTTTTATTCCAAATCGTCTTACCGTACTGGAAGATTTTCCTGTTAGTGTCACTGCTGTGTTTACGGAAAAGAACACAAATTATAAAATTTCGCACAAACTCAGAATGCAGTGTGATTTGTTGTTGCTGTCCGTATAATGGGAGAAAATCCTTTCCGAACAGGACGTAAAAACTGACTTCTTCATGACGCTACCAAAATGTGTAGAAAACTTGAACTATTGGTAAATAATTACTGGTAGAATATTCAGCAAACCAATCAACAAGCCAACTGGTTTAAGCCCACAGGTCAATGAACGCACTCGTCTACATCTGGAAAACCTAGAGTGATTAAAAAGAAACTTTTGGGAACCATCGAAAGGGTAAAAAAATACATAATTATTGCTTACCAGGGGCTCCCATGTGGATAATGGAGAACGGAACAAAAACCCACTTTTCAAGACCTGATCTGACACATGATCAAAACTGATATATCGTGCCCATCTTGCTATCTAACCAAAAGTGTGGCCCGAGCTGGTTCCACTTTTCAAGGGGGTAAATGCCCCACTCCAAAAACCTAGATGATTAATTAATTCGACTTAGCAATCAACCAAATAAGTAGTACAAAATACAATATACACACAGATATATATATATATATATATATATATATATATATATATATATATATATATATATACATATATTTATATACATACACACAAACAGCACAAAAACGTATACAACCCACACATCACTCTCACGAAGCCACTTTTCCTACCAGTGATAAGATATAGCGCTGTAATGTTAATAATAGGTTTTATAACACCTTATTCTTTGATCCAGCCCTTCCAATAACTACAATAGCCACTGCAGAAAAGAAGTGGTTTGTATACTTCACTAAAGAATACAGACATACAGACCTTCACCCTTGCTTACTTCGCACAGCCACTGCTTGGTGGTGCTACTTGTGGCTAGCCAATGGCGGTGAATTTACAATCCAGGTTTGCAATGACTCGGCAACAGGACTTTGTCTCACATTCTTGAGGCATGTTTTGTATCATTATCAACGTTATCTACATCGTTATTATCATTATTATAGTCACAGACACCATTCCAAATTCCACCCTATTCCTAATCTCCAGAAGTGCTCGAAATACGGGTTTGAGGGCTACAGGTACAACGCCTGCCTAGCCGGCGGGAGCAATTGGTTCCTGTAGGGGCAAACACTACGCTATATCTGACTTTTACCTTGAGAGACAGAAGGTAGCCCAGTCCGATGGCGGCGTTAAATCTGGCGGTAAGACTTTCCCCCACAAAGCGCGCGTTAAGAGCCTGCGAAACCCCTCAGTAGACGGAAAGAACCCATTGTCTCCACTCCTACTCTCTCCGTACTCCTATCACCAATCCCGTTCTCACTCCCTCGCCCATCCCCATCCCCTCTGGTGGTAAGAGGACAGCTAGGTCTCCTATCTCGAAAACACAAAAGGACCTGGCTTCTGTCCCTGTCGGTCCTCGGCTCTAGGACAAGAGGGAGAAAAAGTCAAGGAGAGATAATCCTTCTCTTTCCCGGGCCAGCGACCTGGTTACTTTGGTAATCAGCGAGACCCTGGCGAGGGAGTCTACCCAAGCAGCAGCTACCCAGACGGTAACAAGGAATGAGACCAGCTCGCCAAGTCATAGGTGCTTGCCTTGAGCATTGTCTACCCGGCATTGCTTATCTCCAAGGACAAGCACAAGGTGCAAGAAGTGCTGTCGTGAGCAGTAAACTACCTGGGGTTGCCAGATTTTCCCATCCCCTCATCAGTCCTTGACTCTGCTCCCATCGGAACCAACCAACCGTCATGCCCCCGCACCCACCCCTAACATCCCCAAAGCACCCTCATTCACCCCTACATCTTCCGGTCACAAGGGAGGCCAAGCAAGACTCGAGACCTTCCCGTCCCAAAACCAGAGTGTGCAGCTCGAAGTGCACATCTCACCGCAGCTCTGGCTTGTAACATGTCCTCCCCAGCTCTTTCTCTTCCTCGCAAGATTGAGCTAATCCCTCCGGTGAACTCCCCTTCGGGTGCTGGTGCCAAGAGCCAGTTCAACCGGCAAGTCCAAACTGAACCTCAGGACCCTCACCAAGGAGACGCTGCGAAGCGTCATCCCTTTCACCTCCTCTGACCGCCCAGAGCCAGCCCTCCCCACACCTCAGGTCAACTAGATATTTCCTTTCCAAGTAAGACTCACTGGATCCTAAGTTTATTTTACCATGGATAGACTGGGTTTAAGTGTGTTTTACCAGAACGTTCGAAGCAAAGGACCTGCACCCTTTTTGAGATTGCAAAACATGGTCCCGACGTCATCTGTTTGATGTCTATTGGCAATCCAGCACCCGACACCATTTCCAAACTCCAAGGTTTCAACACGTGGTGCCCCCTGGATTCTGGCCAGGAAGTCCCTCCAGGACACGATTCTTGATCACTTTCGCTATGAACAGATGGTCGTGATCAAGATCGGCACTACCCGCGATCCTCTGTATTCTTAACCAGGGTCTCTTTTCTTCCGTTTGTAGACATTGTCAGCGTGATGTCCTACAAACTGTCCACATA
>NC_134777.1:34799247-34891747 GCF_046742065.1 Oratosquilla oratoria | reverse complement strand
TCTTTATTTTTTGTTCTATAGAAGTAAAAGAAACCCTTTGGGTTGGATTTTGCTTGACTGGGAACCTTGGTTTCATAATTACGTTTCGCTGTACGTGTATTCCTTTTAACCAGCTTTGCCATTTCGTTATATCTTGATCTAAGGTGTGATTCCCCGTGTTTTTTTTTTTTTTTTTTTTTTTTTTTTTTGTGTGTTTTTTTTTTTTAAGTGAAGTCCTCTTTTCATTCCGATCTCATGTTTCAATCTGTCCGTCATCCATTTGGGAGTATTACTATTTTTCCGTATTGACTTTAGGGGGATAAATGTGTTTTGTGCATTAGTAATTAGATCAGTTAAATTGCTATACATTTCATCCAAATCGCTGACTTGACTGTTGAGCCCTCGCCCCCAAAGGACCTGACCCAAGGTATGCATATTACCCTCCGTAACCCGACCCCTAGTCCTGACCTGACCCCCAGTCACGCACCGAGACCCGACAATATTCGAAACGTCTGCATGACATTTCGTATTCAATTTCAAATAGATTTTTATATTGTCAAAGTTTGCTTTCTTGAAGTCTGGTACTTGAACATTATCCGTACTTTTTTATTTTTCCCAAATAACATTAAATCTTATTTCTTGATGATCGCTAGAGCCTAGACTATCTCCCACTATTACGCTGCTAATTTGGTGCTCATTATTAGTTAAGATTAAGTCCAGGGTATTTTGTCCCCTCGTAGGATCGGTAATCATTTGTTTTAGGAAATTATCCTGCACCACATCTAGGAATTTCTTCGCTTCATGATCTCCTATTAAAGTTTCCCAGCCAATGCTGAGGTTAGGGGGTCTATACAAGACGCCAATAATAACTTTCTTATTCTTGCCTATAATCTCTACCCAAATAGATTCCGTACAGTCCTCTTCCTTAATCGAATTGTTGATTATACAGTTTATGTATCTTTAACGAAAAGTGCTACACCTCCCCCATTCCTGCCAACCCTATCCTTGTGAAAAAACTTATATCCTATTTCGATTTCCGGAAGGAAATATTTATTAGCCATGTTGATCCAGGATTCAGTAATAGCTATAATATCGAAATTCTCTATGCATGCTTTACCTCGCAGCAAATAAATTTTGTTAATTATGCTCCTGCTATTTGTATAGTAAACTTTAAGTTTATCTTCCCTCCACCTGCTTAGTTGATTCTTTTCACAGTCCCTCTATAAGTTGCTTCTATTGCCTAAACTATATTCCGATACTTCCCCCCCCCCTACTCCCGCGTAATCTACCCGAAAAAACCCTGTATGATGCCTACTTCTCGCTCAAGGGATTCAGCAAGGAGCCGAAATCCTCTGGGCGACAAGTGCACCCGTCCCTTGTATATAGGTGATTCTTACCATAAAAACGGTCCCAGTTGTCGACAAATGCCCATCCATTGACCTTACAATGTTTTACCAGCCTGCAATCCATTGCAATATCCCTGGAATGCCACATGCCTCCAACTCTACGCCTCGGAAGGATTCCACATACAACAGGAACACCTCCCCTCAGAGTGGGGGTGATCACTCTTAGCTTTCACTATCCCTCCTTTGTGCTGCCCTCCTTAAATCACTCCTTTAAACTATGACGCACGACTTCGATGTGAAATTGTCCTCAAGGATAGATACGCTGACTATCTACGAAAAATACGGCAACCCCTTATCCTCGCTCTACACCTCCTCCTATTCTCACTCCTCCTCGTCTTTTTTCTTCTTCTGTCCATCTTTTTGTACGTCTTTTTTCTTCTTCTGAACCACGACGTGATTTATATTTTAATTTTTGTTAGCGATACATAGTCCTATCAAGGTGACTCCGATAGTGCCAGAGAAACTGAGATATTAATCTTCGAGGGTTTAGGATTCATATCCAGGGGCTATCACCCACCCTTTCCTTGAATTAAATCATATGTTGCACGTCAAAGTTTGTGTTGTCAGGTTGAATATATCAATGTAGAGGGAAGTCACCCACCCCCTCTTTTCTGATGTAAACATCTTCCCTATTTGCCCTAAACACTTTATACAAAATTCTGGATATTTCTCTAATCGACTGTTCTTACCTTTTCCTCAAGGACATGACCTTACCTGTGGGGAGCTGCTCTACTCACCTTGAGCAATCCAAGATCCCGGTCACGGAAAAAAAGCGACAGGAACAGAGGAAAGGCTCTCGGGGGCGTGCCTTTGTGACATTGATCGGTTCCCCAACAGTCGAAGATCAAACCCAATCCGAAGATTTACTACTTGGCGGCCCTCACCACGTTCTGGACTCACGTGAGGTTCTAGTTCCTGCCGCTGGCTCAGCATCCACTTCAAATTATTCACATGTTCGGGACACGAGAACTATGGTGGCTGCTCTTCGGGAATCTTTATTCTCCGGTGATTCTGACCTCCACCAACAAGACCAGGAATTACTTTCCCCAGGGTATAGTGTCTGTCCTGCCCCCCAATGTCAAGAACAGGAAAGACCAGTGATAAGACCTATACCATACCTCAGTCCCTTGGTCAATTATCGGGATTCGGAAGAAATCCTGACGGGACCTACTACCAGTCTCAGTCCATACGACCCCTATCAGGAGCAGGGGTCAACCATAACGGAACCTGTCCGTAGCTTCAGTCCATACATTCAATACCAAAATCAGGGATCAGTCTCAATGAAAGATGTCCCCTGTATCACTCCATGCGACCCCTATCAGGACCAAGACCGGGCCATGTCAGGACATGCTAACAGTCGGTCTTCAATCAATCACTTTCAAGACCAGGAAGCACTCAAGAGCCTTGACAGCTCCACGGACAACCTCGTGACGACGACAGGGGCTACTCGAAAACGAAAACCCAAGACCCCTTTGAAGGCCTTTTCCACTAAGGAGAAGAAGGACCACAATCGCAAACTCAACAATGAAGCTTCCAAACTTTACCGAGAACGTACCCGATCCACAAAGAAGAACAACGAGGAAGAACTCAAGCGTCTGGAAGTCGAGAATGCCGAACTAAATAAACGAGCGCAGGAACTGGAGAAAACTCTTAGAATGTATAAAGCAACGTCAATTTTTTTCCCTAATGTACAAAGTGCGACGACCTCGCTTATTGATCCGGAAGATACTATAGACAAGGAAACCAACAGTACTACTGAAAGAAAGTCAAGGTAGATTTTTTTTTTTCGGCTAGGATCATTTACCTACATACCTTTGTATATATCTAAGGCTAGTATTTTCAATTTCCAAGGAAGAGAAAGATAGGGGTCACTAACCTCACTTCTCAGTGGAGCTACGTTTCTCAACTGGGGTTCCTCTGGACCCTAGAGTTCCGCGTGAGAAGGCCTTTTTGGGATGTGTGGGTGGAGGTTGTGGGATTCGTGAGTAATAGTGATGAATAAGCTTGTTCATAGAAAAATGTATGTTTCAGTGATTTTTTGTGTTTAACTATGTATATATATATATATATATATATATATATATATATAATATACATACATATATATGTGTGTGTGTGTGTGTGTGTGTGTGTGTATTTTGCATTAGCAATAAACTTGAGAAGACAAGTTATTTTTTGCTTAAACCGGTTATCAGAAAAAGTACATTACCCTTGTGATTTTCTCAGTTATGAAATAACAAAATATTAATGATGATAGACAATAATCATGTTGGAATTCCATGAAAAAGGAAAATAATCTTGAAGGTTCTGAATAGGGTAAAAGATTGAGAAATGCTACGCTTGAGAAGCGGTGGCCTGTCCTGTTCACAAATGATAAATTTAAAGAGATGTTTGCCTGGTAACGATCGGCTAAGGATAGGCTAGGCAGCCCCCCCCCCCTCGTGGCAGCACAGCTATTTCGGGTTCAGGACCTAGCTCGAACAGTTTTAAAGGCTACGCCTATTTCTGGTCGGGTCGTCGCGATGGGGTCCGCCGGGATGGCGTGGGGACAGTGATCCCAGACAAGTACCGTTCCGCCGTGGTACAAGTTACTCCAGTTGATCAGTGGATCATGGTGACAAGGATGTGGCACACCCTTATGGTATGAGGGAAAGAATTCTGTCACCGTGCTTTCCATGTGTGTCGTAGAAGGTGACGAAGTGGGACGGAGATATGTATGTTCATCTTACGAGAAGTCAAGGCATGAAATGGTCCAACAGGGAAACTCCAACCAAAACCCTAGAAATCGTGTCATTGAATATGCGTGGTTGTGATATATATGAGAGTAAAAGTGAACAGATTACCAGTTTGTTTGTTAGGAGGAAGATGGACGTGTTAGCGGAACGCTGCATAATCTTTGGGGCCGAGGTGCAACGGCCCCTCCACCCTTACTTGCAGAGTATAGAGCTGCAGCCATCCTTCACCTGTAGTCTAGCAGCCAAACCCTTATTTTCAAGTAGACCTTGCAAAAATACCTCCCAAGCAGGTTATGATTGATCTTGGTAGAAAAAGCTCCATAGAATCAGAACCTGAATGATGCCCAGCTGGCATCTTTGGGCATTTTGAGAAATTCAATATGGCGTCCAAGATGGCTGCCGCGTAAATCCGAAAACTATAAACGTCTCATTTTTTTTCTTTTGCCTATTTTATAATATAATACATCAACTCTAGGGTTTTCGAGGTCAAGGAAGCCAATTTTAATGGAAAATAAAATGTAAACCCAAAACTTATTGAACTGTTCATATTTAGTATAAAACTCAAATTTTACATTGGTTGCAAAAAATCGTGATAAAGAAAGAACACAAACACATGCTGAATGTTTGGTCACTTTATCAGAAACTGATATCAGAAAATGATGCCACAGAACATTTATAAATTATTTCAAGTGAAAAAGTCCTCATTATCTTTATCCCTTTCGTCGTCAGTGTCAGCCGCTTCATCTTCAGAATCCTGGAAAGCTGCATTGAGAGGATTGTAACAGTTGAAACTGGAGTCGATATTGCACTTGCAAAAGGTGCTGCATGCAATATAATTTTTGCGACACGAACACCTCCTTGTGAAACATTCATCTGTCGAAGATTGGCAGTTGCGGCAGAGCAGGTTCAGCACTCTCTCGGGAGCAGCCAATGTGTCAGGTGGAAGTGGTACTGGAAGAAGGATTTGACTGTCGTGGTTTGGTTTCCACCCGAAGTCCGAGGAGGCCAAAGCTGGAGGATCAGATTGCAATGCTGCTTTCCATAGGCATGCCTGGTAATGGGCTCTCTTGACATGCAAACTAAACGCTCTTGAGCTGGATGGAAGGGTTGCGAGTTTGAATTTTTGAGATTTGCCTCTGGCCATTTTGTGTTGCCACACTCTATAGCGAACCTCCGACACGGTGGCAGTTTCCTTGTTGCCATAGTACTTGCCAATGAATGCAACAGCTTGTGTTTCCAAATCTTCTTCATACTGTTCATTGTCTCCAAGCAAAGGAGTATGATGTCCTTGTTTGAGGGTTTTTAACGTTTTGTTTTTTCCAATTCCATACAGTGTACTGACGGTATCACAACCAGCCAGGGCGTGGAGAGGAAGTAAATACTTGGCTATTTCTGCATGCTTGTTGGCTGGAGCGCCAATATTTATAGTATTCCTCGTGGGACGTGTTGGAACAAAGAAAATTTTGCAACGGAGACCTTCAGATGCAACAAAGTGGACCAACAGGACAAAAACATCCGTATCGTCACAAATTGCTTGGATCGTTTTCTGGGTTTGTCTGCCAATATGAACTGTATGGTTGCCAATAATGACATCTGCCTCTTCATGTCTTACTTTCAAGTCCATTCTTCTCTGAAGCTTTCCTCTCTGAATGGAATATAGTACAAGGTCTGACCCGGTGATGACCAGTTCTTTGTCAGTGGCAAGCTGTTGAAAACGATCCACCAATACATCACAAAGCAGGTTAATGAATTGTACCTTGTTGTCCACAATAGACAACGATGCAGCTTGAGATGGAAATGGCGAGTTCAACATAAGATGGAATTGACCACTTTCTCTAGTGGAAGACCGTCGACTTCTTGTGCAACCCTTTGGAGTTTGGACTGTATGGGTAGTATCTGTCGAACACCAGATATACATAACTTTAATTTTTTCTTAAGAATATTTCCAATACTGCAACAAGATCAACAATTCTTCCATGACTCTGCCAGTGAATTACCCAAAGGATGACACAATCATCAAACACAACAACCTCTGGGTCTGGTGATCGAGAGGACTGTTCAGCACCCCCCCCAAAAAAAAAAAAAAAAAAAGAGTTTTGATTTTGATAATGCTGGTCGGAGGTTACTATCATCCGTGAAAACGGAAGTTGGAATCTGTGAAAGAGCTACAGAAGCAAATTGCACCGACATCACCATCTTTCTCTGCAAAAGAAGAAGTCATATTAAAGAGCATTTACCACCACTGCCCTGTGTGTACAAAATGTAATTAAGTATACCTAAAAACAAATCGTTAGTTCGACCACATTTGCAATATGCTGTTTCCGTATGGTCACCAAATCTCATTTAAGACATTGACAGATTAGAAAAAGTACAACAGCGAGCCACAAAACTGATTCCAAATAAAAAAAAAAAAAAATAACACAGAAATCGACTAAAGCATATGAATATGTTTTCCCTAAAAAAGCGTAGACTCAGAGGTGACTTGATTCAGGTTTTTAAGATTCTAAAGAGCATTGACAACATCAAAAGTGGCAAATTTTTACACTAAATGAGAATCCGACAAGAAATAATGGTCTCAAACTATCAGGAAATATATTTAATTTGGAAGTGGGTAGAAACAACTTCGCCAACCGTGTAGTTAATGAATGGAATAAACTTCCTGCAGAGGCAGTGCAATGTAGTTCAGTTCGAAGCTTTAAGATTCGTTTAAATAAACACCTAAGGACGGCACTGTAATGCCTGCCATTTATTTTATATTATTTATTTATCTATTTGTTTGTTATTATTTGTGTGTTTATTATTATTTCCTTTATCATCATTTATTGTTATTTATCTGTCAATTTATTATCATTTACTATCTACCTGTTTGTTTATTATCTAACTTTACCTATTTATTTATTTACATATTTATTTATTATTTATATTGTTGTTTTTGTTTATTTGTTTATTTATTTATTTTCTATTATTATCATTTTTTTGCATCCAACTTAGTTATGGCCCAAACGGTCTCCTGTCGGCATGCTCTTCCTTTGTAATCCTTTGTAGAACAAGCAGAAACCACAAAAATGTTAACTACCTAATTTGTGAGGTTAAGAGATAAAAGACGACCAACTAGTTTCCAGTAGAACGGATAATCTCGGAACTACTTTTATATTGAATATGAACAATATAATAAATTTTGGGCTTACACTTTATTTTTCATTAAAATTGGCTTCCTTGACCTCGAAACCCTAGAATTGATGTATCCTATTATAAAATAGGCAAAAAAAAAAAAAAAAAAAAAAAAAAAAAAAAAATTAGAGACGTTTATACCTTTTGGATTTACGCGGCAGCCATCTTGGACGCCATATTGAATTTCTCATAATGCCCAAAGGTGTCAGCTGGGTATCATCCAGCTTCTGATTCTATGGAACTTTTTCTACCAAAATCAGTCATAACCTCCTGGGGAGGGGGGGTTAGTTTTGCAAGGCTGTCATTCAATGCTGCCAGAATACCAGGACTCAGCCCACCACTTATCACGGCAGGGGTGGTGCGGTACCTCACCTTAGTAACCCTCAGGCAGTGGCGGATTCAGGATAAAAATTTGGGTGAGGCTAACCTGAATTCCTTCCTCTGAGTAGTCTGATGTATAAGAAGTCTAAGGTATACTTAACTTAATAATGTTTTTCAGATTTTTCTGTATTTTAGACATATATAATAGAATGTATATTCGTTTTATATTGTTACACGCTTGTGCTAGTCAAGGTCTAAGTAAACAGGTCTAACCGCTGTATCAGTTCTGCGCAGTTTCTGACGTAGTTTGGATGCGTCCATTTTCTCTTTGTGATACACTGAAGAAAACTGTGAAACGCCAAGGAAGACAGGAACTATAATATTTTATATATTATATATATATATTTTATATATCATATATATTATATATTCATATATATAGACAGGAACTATAATATTTTATATATATTATATATATATATATTTTATATAATATTTGTCAGAATATAAATAATTGAGTGGAGCGGTGCGAGCGAAGGCGACGTCATTTTCGAACGACGGACCAACTTCAACTGACAGCTATAGGACCCGCTAACCCCACTTTGAACAGCCAAGTGACGTTCACGGGCTCGCTGCGCCAACTCCCTCGAAATTCGGTCGGAAGTGGTTAGACCTTATATTCTTAGATCTTGGTGCTAGTCAGTGATAAGGCACTGGCACGCGTATACTCTCGCATAGAGAGAAATTATTGCAGGATCCGTGTGTAGTGTTAGTGCACATGGACTCATGGAAGTAATAAAAAATAAAAGTAGCTTTAAAAACAGAAATACAAACAAAAACGTGTATGAACTTCTGAACCTGTTAATAAAAGCATATAAATTACATTAATAACACACAGCATTGTTCATGGGATCTCACACGAACATCAACCTCCTGTTTTTTTGGGCAAATACATTGATTGCACTATTTCAATATTGATTTCATTGTGAACGCCGAATAGCGCCAGGCCGTTGAGGCGATCTTGACCCATAGTATTCCTTAAGTAGGTCTTCGGTCGCTTCAGGGTTGAAAATGAACGCTCGGCCTCTGCGTTCGAGACTGGGAGCGTGATCACAACTCGGAGGAGCTTGGCCAGGTTCGGATACATTCGGGTCTGGGCGTGGGCCAGAGCATCTCCAATGGATTCGAACTTCATTTTTGTTGAATATCAGCGCTCTGCTTCCGCCTTCACGAGGCTCAAGGTCTCGATGTCAGCCTAAACCTTTGCCGCTTCCAGTACAGCAGCAACATCTCCGTCAGCGCTGCTGAGCAGATTCTTGATCTTGAAGCCAACAGGAATAGTATCATTCCCGAACCGGGTCTGCAGCTCAGTCAATACATGGTCGATGAATGGGACATATACAGATCTTCGGTAATACTCCTCAGCTGTCTGGAAGGGTAAATTCGCTCGCTGCGTTTGGCGCTTGCAGACTCGAGGTACAGGAACGGTGTCGTGTGATGAACCGATCTCCTGGAGGAGCCCCTCTGCCTTCTTGAAGATGTCCTGGAAGCTGGTCAGTGCACCTTCCCGGGTCTTGTTTTGATGCGGCACCACATCAATCGTAGCGTACGCTGAGACTAGATCGACCATAGGGGACTGCAAGGCTCGGCTCGGCTCCACAGTGTGAGCTAGCACAGACTCAGCGACGGCGAGACCATTCAGAAAGCGCGGCTCTCGGATTGCTATTAGTAGTAGTCCCGCCGTCACGTCCGAGTTGCTCTCGTTCTCCAGAAAGACGGCAATAACTGGCAGGAATTCCATAAACACAATGACTGAGTCGTGTCGCTCAACCCATCTAGTAGCGCAGAGGCTGACCAGCTTCTTCCGCTTCGTGGACGTGTGGTCTTTTACGAGCTCAGTAAACCTCATCGAGCGCATGTTTGAGGAATAGATGTAGTTATACACCTCGCTGAGATTCTGGAGAGCGAGCTTTACCTCCTTGGTGTCACAGGCCTTGGTCAAGACGAGGTTGAGACGATGACTGAAACAATGAATCGTCTTTGCGAGCGGGTATTCTCGCACTACCACAGCTGCACACCCGCTATGATTGCCTTAATACAAAGATCCTTAAACTTGCTGCTCCCAAAATTATTCATTTACTCATGCATTTAATCACTTTGTGCTTTCAACAGAGTTGCTTTCCTAATGTCCTAAAAATTGCTGTAGTACACCCGATCCATAAAGATGGGCCCACATCAAACGTATCAAATTTTCTTCCGATTTCGATCCTTCCGGTATTGTCTAAAGTACTTGAAACCATTATTCTTGAGCAATTGGTAGATTACCTTGAGTACCATGGGATCATTTTCGATAATCAATTTGGATTCCGTGAAAACCACTCAACATATATGCCTGTTGCTCTCTTACATGAATATATTGCAACTCGACTATCTAATAAAAAAATATGTGCCGCAGTTTTTCTAGACATTAAAAAGGCTTTTGACACAGTTGATCATAATATTCTATTGATGAAAATGGCTGAGTACGGAATAAGAGACTTTGAACTTCAGATGTTTCAGTCATATTTATCTAATCGTAATCAAGTTGTCTTATTTAACGGTGTTAAATCGAAATTAATGGGTGTAAGTATGGGGGTACCTCAAGGTAGTATTCTAGGTCCTATTTTGTTTTTGATTTACATTAACGATATCTATAAAGCCTGTGGTATTCCTGAATACTTACTGTTTGCAGATGATACTTCTTGATTGATTGCTTCAACTTGATTGCTTCAACAACACAAAACAATCATATAGGTGACAATACAGGTATGTTAGATGGCCAACGAACGTGGTATATTTCCTTTCTATCCCTTTTCGGCGCAACTGAGACACAACCCTGGCAACCCTACAACACGCGCAGCACAAAACAGATAACTGGAATTAAATAAATGCCAAACACAGCACAATTCCGCCCAAATACCGCACACATGCTGTCAGTTTATCTAACCCCCGGACCTGGCAAAACATCAGAAAGTACTAAAATCGATTAAATGACATCCTTACAATGATTCATGGAAGAACAAATTTGGGGGGGCTTCAGCCCCCTCAGCTCCCCCCCCCCCCTGGTTCCGCGCCTGCCGTCAGGTACTTGGGGGGCACACTCTCCTCCTGGCGAAAAAAAAAAAAAAAGTGGGTGCTGGATAGTAGCGGCAGGAAAATATTGATATTACATTACTATTAGAAATTGTAGTAATGTAATATTAATGGTGGCGTCAAGAAAATATTAACATTACATTACTAATACTTCTAATAGTAATGTTATATTAATATTTTCCTGGTGCATTCATCCAACACCCACTAACCATCACCTCCTCATCCTCTCTCCCTTCCCCCACACCACCTGCCACCATCCACTTGTAAGGGTGCCAGCCGTAGCAGCGCTCTGACGAAATCCGGCATCACTTTACCCCTGGTAATTTCCCACGTAAACGGCGGTCACAATCACGATTAAATGAAGAGGTCTTCCTGTGGATGTATTGCATATTGCTACATTACTTCTGAACCAGGGCAGAAGGCCTGATTCAGGGATGATCCGCTATCCATGAGAAGCTAAGATGAGGGGGAAGAAAGGGTAGTGGATGGGAGTGGATGCGTGGGAGAGTGTTGCCCATTGGCTTAGTTATCTATTTTGTAAGTGGAAAAAAGACTTTGGTGTATAGATAGAGTAGGCATTACTATTACTGATGTAATACTAATATTTTCCCATTGTATGTTACACGATGTGACACATAGTGGGGAAAAATCGAGGATTGGATTTTGATAAATTCCTTGAAAACAGGGATCTCTAAAACATTAAATGTATATAGGAAATTCATATATTAGCGGTTGTGCATTAGATATGTTTCTTTTTTTTCTCTTAGATTTAGTGATATATTTTAAAGATTATTATGGCCAAAATCATTTTTCGATGTCTGAAAAAGAAAATATATGACCAACACCCACGCATTTATGGCTTGATACATACTACCCCAAAATACATATAATATTTCATGACGAAATTATTCATTTGGTTTGGATTTTTTGGCAATAAGATACACATACAAAAATGCAATGTATAAAATTGCGAGGATAACAAAGTAAAGCATATGAAACATATTTCCATATTGTGGTCCTTACCCTTTTCACTCAACAACAAAAATATTAATACTATCTCGTTCTTTTAAGTAAAAATGAAATCCCTGTTTTTTTTTTTCGCCCTTGTGCATGCAAGCATGATAGTGATGGCAGGCTTTTGCCAAGAACCTCCAGAGCTCCAGCACCAATATAATTGGCATTAGCTGTTGTGAATCACCTCTCTACACGCATTTTGGTGTAGGTTCCGTACCTCTTCTCCAAAATATTCCAGCATCCTCGGATGGTGTTCGAGTAGAGGAGTGGCTCAACCTCAGAAACATTGTTATCTCTTCACTTGGAAAAAAAAATGCTTGTCACATTAAAGAATTTGAAATATATTATACCAAATAGAAATTGTGCAGACCTACTGTATAAAAATATTCGATAAGGTCTGGACAAGTAAGACATATGATATCGTACGTATTACGAGTCAATCACGAAGCAGTACGGATGGCAGTTACGTAGCCTTCGGTTACATAATGGTGAATTGTGAGAGATAACACTACCGCACAAACATTGTAAGAAGGTGGTAGTATTAGGGTAAGCCCAGTGGCCGAGAAGAAATTCGTCTAAACATTTGAAGGTATGTTGGTTGTTATGTTAATATGTATTATGTATGAAATTGTTTAACACAGCATTTATATATAATTAGATTGAAATGTTTACTCGTAGAATATTGACTGGAACAAACCTTAAGGAGTATAATTTGGTTAATGGTGTGAATGGCAGAACACCATTATGTATAATATAATGGATAAATCAATTATATGATAATTAGTAACATGAAAATAGGATTTCTATTTAGTTTTTAGTAGGGTCCTTAACTATGTCGTTCACTTGCCATCTTTTTTTCCTTAGAGAAAGTATACTTGGTGAAATTGAAATTCTCAATGAAGACAAATAATCCAATTCATTTTCAAGTTATGGGGAGGAGTAATGGTAACTTACATTTGTAAAAGTGGAGAAGCAGTTGCAGCTGGATGTTGGCAATTTTTCTTGTGTACATCAGAAGTTAATAGCTCTTCAGTCATGACAACTTGTTCATATTATTATTGTTGACTCCCATAGTCAAAACTGTTCTCAGGTTGAAGTATCCCCTTGGTTGAAATGACCTATGAACTTGAAAGTCCTTTCTTTGTAAACTTTTGGAAAGGTTTACTAAACCCTAATCTTTATGATCTGTGTGACTTGGTGTGTCAGTTATTTTATAATGTTTTTGAGTGAAATAAAATTTCATACATATTACATGGCTAAACTCCACAATCACACATACATGGACATTTAATGTGAAGTTTACATTGTCCAGTAACTCTTAACCTCGCTGACCTAACCTGACATAACCATTCCATAAAAAAAAAAGTTAAGTATTTTTTAGAAGTGCACACGTATGTGATATAGTAATAAAGAATTGAATAAGAATTTTGTAAACTATAATACATCAACGTAATATACATTACTCTAGGTAGAAATTAATAATAGAAACAGTTGCTAAAAGGTATGAACAAAATTGCATAGACTCCTTTAGATGCCATCTTTTGATAAATTCGGAGGTCAGAGACGACGACAACAGCCTGATGACCTATAGTCTATAGAATTACGGGTACCACTATACTAAATGCAGGTTAGGTAGTCAGGTTTGATTAGGTTAGGTATGTAAGGTAGATAGGCTAGGGTAGGTTAGGTTGGGTTAGAATATAAGAATTTAGCATACATTAATTTCTTCGACCTCTACCAAAATGAACATGGCATCTCAAATAGTCAAAGTGGCTACGTTTGCTTATTAATAGCGTTTAGCAACTGTTTCTATTATTAATTTCCACCAAGAATAATGTATATTACATTGATATATTATAATTTACAAAATTAGTTAATTTTCTACTACTATATTGCATAGGTGTGCACTTCTAAATATTTACCACTAAGTAAGTGCACAATTTTGTGATATAGCATTAGAAAATTAAATATTTGGTGAATTAAAATGAATGAACATAATGTCTGTTTTTCTTGGTGGAAAAAAAGAAATTCGTAAGAGCACTACCAAATGGAGCTGCAACTAGAACTTCAAGACAGAACAAGACTTTTGAAAACGAGGTATACACCGTACCATGATGTTACTAAGGTTGTCATCGCACATTTGACTGAAGGTGTGGCAGTCAATCAATTCATTGTCTTACGAGAGCAATGCAAGATCAGGTTTGCTCACCTGGTTGTGACTAGTTTGTGAGGTCAATTTAATTTGCTTTAACGAATTTTGGTGAACTGATTGAGAGTTGTATTTTGTTCATACTTCTTTGGTCTTGGTGACTAGTTTGTGAGTTGACATTAATTTAATTTTGCCTCAAGTAATTCACCTTCATGACCTGATTGTTAGGTGAATTTTGTTCGTAATTCTTTTGTTGTGGTGATCAGCTTGCGAGTTCAATTTGATTTGCATTAATTTGTCTGGGTGAACTGATTGAGAGTTGAAGTTGAATTTTGTCCAGACCGTCTTGGTGACCAGTTTGTGAGTTGACATCAGTTTGTCTTAATTTTATTTATCTTTATAACCTGACTGTGAGGTGAACTTTGTACTTCTATGGCTGTGTAGCCCCATGTAAAATGATAGATTCCCACCAGATATCGTTCAGGTTTGAGCTAGGCCCACTTGGAAGACCAGGACTCACAACCAAGAATACCAGACCCATGCATTTTTTGCCATTAACCCATGAAGCATCAGGAAGGTTTACTATGTGACGGTTGTGCAAATGGCAACACCAAACATGATATACAAGAATTAGCCAGGAAGCCTACAGAAAAGTTTCAGTACGAGTCAAATTCTTGTGCGCAGCATTGGATGGCAAATGTATGATGCATCACACCACTTGCATTATTCATACATACATATACCAAAGGCCCTTTCCCCCTTACAAGGGAGGTAGCCAAAAAAACTACTACACTCACACTTGTCCCCCTTTCCCTTGTAGAGTGAGACTATACAGACACTCCTCCAGTCTCCGGCACTCTACCCTCTCTCCAACAAACATTAACCACTTCCATACGGTGACGCCTACGTAGGCATCATGGGGAGCAAGTGGGTATGCGATGATGCCGACGTCTGTGTCTTGATTATATTTATTGTAGTCGTACCTACGTAACCTCCATTCTCTCTAAACTGGCTTCATCGTATTTTCTATGGTTATCAAAATTCACGGGTGAAAGAGAATGAACAATTGAGCACTGACTTTATTTTTTATAATGCGATTATTATGACACAACATCGCACGACGGGCAGCTCATGCTGCCAGACGTGCGATGTGCCCTGGAGTGAAGAGGTTAAATAACCTCACCAGCCAGTCCACCATCACTGTACCTCCTTTCTTTAGACATTCTGCATGGCATCCATCCAAACCAGGTGCCTTACCTGCTCTCATCATAACAACTGCCTTCACTTCATCCTTCCTTATTTCTCCTCCATTTTTCTCACTCATCACTCTCATTTTCTTAGCACTTCCCACTGTAACTATCTTTCCCTCCCTATCCTCCTTCAGATTTAGCAACTCCCGAAAATACTCTGCACATCTTCCTCCTACTGCCTTCTCTTCCATTATCATCTCACCATCTGCACCTTTTTACCTTTTCTTCTCTACTTGATTCGCCTCCTCTTCCTCTCTTAATTTCTTTCCAAAACATCTTTTTATTAGTTTCAAAATTATTATATTTTTATTACTTTCAAAATATAACTTGCGTTATAAAATATTATAAACACTATATGAGGACGGACCCTTTATTAGTACAATGTTTTGCCTGTTACAGCTTTTTCAAGTACAAAGTCGTAATACACATGACTGGGATTAAATAAGAACTGGGGGAATGGTGGGAGGGAGAGAGGAAGGGAGATAGGGAGGAGGGGGGTCACTAAATATTAGGAAAGGTTAAGGAGGTGGACCAAATGGCTGGGAACAGGAAAGGTTAAGAATAAGATGGAACAATTGGGTAGGTGAAGGATGTTAGCTCACAACCGAGGAACAAAAAAGAAGAAAATAAGGGTGAACAAATGTCTACTGAGGGTGGATAACAACTTTGAGAGGGAAGTAAAAGGGGATTTTGGAGGGCAACTAGGAATAGCTTAAATTTTTGTTGGCAATGAGTATTAAAGGAATTAAGTGGGGTGAGATATTGAACATGCCCCTGATTTGTTCAGTTGTGTTGGTTCCTTGTATAATGGCTGCTTCCAAACATTTTCTACAGATCTTGTCAGGTTCATGTACTAGAAGTTTTGTATTTTCTCAGTCCATCAAGTGGTTTCTACTGTTTCTGTGTGCAACACATACATTGGTGGTGACATCATGGCAGACATTGTATCAGTGTTCTCGTATCCGGGGATTTTAGATTGCATGATGTTTCCCCAATGTAGGATTTTTCATATCCCGAGCATGAAATCCGATAAACACTGGGGAAACGTCACACAATCTAAAAACCTGGATATGAGAATGTGAAAATAAACCAGAAAATAAGTTGACTAGAAACTGTTGCAAGCACTGGCTTCAGATAACTGAGCAAAACACTAATTACAGTTCTCAAACAGTTCAGAAGAACTACCATTGACTACTTCCACAGCATGGCTCCCAACAATTAGCAAAACATAAGAGTTTACAAAGTATATAAAGTATAACATTGAGAATAGTAAGAGGCTGCATCAAGACCATCCCAATAGGATATTACATACAGAAACTAAAATCCTCCCCATAGAATATCATATGAAAATTATATGTACACTGTTCAATGCTAAACCTTTTCAACACCACTCCCCTATCTTGTTATATCACACAAAAGTTACCAGTGTATTGTTGAAAAAAAATGCTACTCACAACAACCTACCACCAATACCAAACAATATACAAAAACACATTCACACTCAAATCACTAAATAGGCAATTCAGGACATCACCAAACTCAATTCTTTACCAACACCATTCAGAAGTCCGCCCCACAGAAAAACCCTTCTCCAGAAAAGGAAGAACTACACTGGCATGCTTGTGCTGAAGACACCATCAAGCATTGAAATAGCATCACAACACAGAATAGGCCTGGCCACAGAATCAAGCTGCCCTAGGTGCATTCACAATACTAAAGACATATAACAGTTTGTCCTATAATGTCCCACTTTAAGAATCCCTAGAAAACAACACATTATTTCTTCCTTGAGTGACATGTGGGCCAAGGGCTGTATTTGCTTACCTGGGAGCTGTGGGTCTCTTACCAGGGACAACAGATTGATTAGTTGATAGTTTCTATCTGCTAACCAATGACCTTTGTATGTTTATTTTCTTATTGATCTTCTTTGTTACATCCTTAATTGTGGGCTAGACATCAGTGTGTCAAAAGTGAGGACCCGGATTTCGGGGCTTTAACCTCTTCCGTACAATGACACCTATGTAGGTGTTACGAGGCACAAGTGGGTATACAAGGATGCCAGCATTAGTGTCCTGATTATATTTATTTTGTAGTTTTAACTTGTAGCTGAATGATCCCCTGAATTCTGTGAACTAGCTTGATCTCATTTTCTAGGTTCATTATTACTCAGAGTGAGAGAGAATGAGTAAATCAGCAGTGACTTTATATTTTATAATGCAAGTATTGTGAGGCGTCGTTGAATCAACCTACATCAGGCATCCGATGCTGTGCTCAAGAATTTGACTCATATTGAAGAGGTTAATACAATGAAAGAAGTTGGCAATTCACTTTCATTACTAGATGTTTCTTTGATTCATGGATGTCTGGGGGTGGCATGTCACATGATTTCTGAGGGGAGGCTCTTGTTATGGTTGCCTTAGTCACTTCTATTTTGTATATGTTTGGGTGATCATAGCAGCCATTTTGTTATTTCTGTATTGTGTTACTGTCATTAGGTCATCAGCACAGGTAAGTGCTTTGGTGTTTTGCTTTGAATCAGGTGTTGACAGATCACTTATAGGTTGAATTGTGTAAGGAATGATATTGCTCCTTAGGGGGGAATTGTATAATTTTTTTTATTTGGGATAATCAGACATAAGCAGAAAAATCAAGATTGAAATGAAAAATGAGAAATTTGTTAAATGCTAGCCTAAACAGGAAATTGTTAAGATGAAATATGAGAAATTTGTGCAGCTTTCAAGTAACAGTCTTGATTTGTTTATAGTAATCATTGGGCATTGTTTTTTTTCTGCAGCCATTTGAGCTAATAGAAAAAAGTTTCACACACTATATTTGTGTAATTCTTTCAGGATGCAGTCCAAATCCCTGGGAGCAACAACAAAAAGGTTACTCATCAGTGGACAAGCCTGGCAAAGATGGCAGACCCTTAGAGCCCTTTCTCAGTCCAGGTTAGAAAATGAGGCACTAATAAAAGTTAACTCGTTTACTTTTGAAGGATGTCACAGATGAATAGAATATCCTAGCAGTAGCCAGAACAAGAAGAAAATTACCTTCTGGTGTGGTGTGGAATGGGTTAATTAGGATAGATTTACCCCATAACAGCTGTCATGGAGGCAGATATGATAAAAAAAAGAGGGGGGAGGGGTCACCTAGAATAGAAAAAGTTGATTTGAGTGCTTGGAAACTTCATTGCTTTGATGATTTTTTTTTCTGATTGCCTTTATTATTCACTAGAGGGTAGATGCATCCTAACTGGGTTCAAACATGTTCATTTTGCTTTAATGGCACTTGATAGAGATTTTGTTCTGGCCAATATGAATAAGATAACTTTATATGATGGCAGGATCCCATTTTAAGGGAATAAAAAGAATATTATGTTTTGGTGCTCTTAACCAGCATTTCTCTCAATAGGGTAATATATAATAGGTGAGTGATACATAAGTGAAGTTACTGTATTGATGCCCAAGGCCAACTACTTGCTGTGCGTTACCATGGGCTCGCTGCTTGCGGGGTCCAACATATCCTACATCCCCCTCCCCAAGATAAATGTAATTTTTACACCAAAGAGGCAGAGTAGGTGGTGGAAGGTAAAAGTGATGAGCATTCTTGTTTAAGTGGAGTTAGTCTTTATTTATAAAAGAATGCTGCGTGACTTGATCTGTAGAGATGTCACTAATCCCCAAAATACTGATTGCATAAAAATTATGCTGTTGATATTCCATATTCTGGTGGACAAGGAGGGGTGTTGTATATGTAGTATACAGGAAAGGAGCAACTCATTGGGTCTTGCTTCTTATTTTCTAGTTTTTTTATCATATCTAGCCTCAAATTCATGTACAGTTCTAACTTAATCTGTATCCTAGATTTCCAGTTATCATATTTAGATTTGAACTCATGTTTTGTTTGAGGTTGGGTTATATTGGCTTCTAAGCTATTCCACATATTTATACATCAGTATGGAAAACTGTATTTCTTCACATCCTTTTGACATGGAGTCTTTCTTAATTTACTTCCATGACCTCTTAAACCCCTCTCATCTTTAATTGGGAGATCTCTTCTATCAATGCAATCTATCCCCTTTAGTGACCTGAATAGTAATCATCACCTCTTTCTTTTTTATCTTTCAAAGTTGGCAGACCCAGTACTTTTGGCCTTTCCTTGTATGGTTCATCTGCCAGGCTGGGGACCAGTTTGGTTGCTGCCCTTTGTATTCTCTTAATCTTGCTTGTATCGTTTGCTGTGTAGGGACCATACTACATATATATACCAAAGGCTTTTTCACCCTTACAAAGGAGGTAACCAAAAAACTAAGGCATAAAATCCTCTTCCACCCATTTCATCCCTGTATGCACTCCCATCCACACCCCTTCCTCTCTCTTATCTTTTAGCTCTTCCTGGATGATGGGTCATCCCTGCATCTTGCCCACTGCTCTGGGTCAGAAGCAGTGTTTGGAGAAGACGGGGAGAAATCCCTTCAGGCTGTGTCAATTTATTTTTAACACGTACTCTCCCCCATCCCCCACCCACTCCCTTTCATACATCACAGCATCATCTATACACAACCATTCTCCATTCATTCCTATCTTCTGTCCTTTCTCAACAGACATTCCTCTCTTTCCTAATGCCCCTTTCACCCCATTCATCCATCTCATCCTTGTTTGCCCCCACATGTTCACTCCTATCTCCGCCTTCCACACCTCTTTTACTAATCTTTCTTCACTCATTCTTTCTATGTGTCCAAATCATCCCAATACTCTTTCATCAACCCTATCTTCCAACTCTATTTCCACTCCCATTCTCCTCCTCATCTCCTCATTTCTCACTCTATCCAACATAGTAACCCCTATCATATTTCTCAAGCACCTCTTCTCAAACACATTCAAACTCCTCTCTTCCTCTCTTGTGTTCCATGTTTCTGCCCCATACAGTTCTGTCGACACAATCACTCCTTCATACAATCTCCTCTTAGCATCCATTTCCAGATGTCTTTTCTCATTACACTTTTTAATCCCCCAAGGTATTTATTTACTTCTCACAATCTACATTTTAATAAGTCATCTCCGTCAAGAAATTCTATCCCTTTCATAATTCTGTAAATGGTCAGCAAATCACCTCTTTCTCTTCTCTGTTCCAGTGTTGATAGATGTAATTTCTTCAATCTTTGTTTGTATGTCAAATTTGATAGTGTAAGTTTTTGTTGCTGCTCTTTGGATTCTTTCCAATTTTCTTATGTTCTTTTTTGTGCTAGGTGCCCATAGTGTTGCAGCATACTCTAGTTTAGGTCTTATCAGTGTAACCACTATTTTCTTTACCATTTCTTCATCCATGTAGTCGAAGGACACAAATAATCTATTGACATGTTTATCAGGTGTCAAGTCGCTTGAGATGATCACTCCGAAGTCCCTTTCTGAATTGACTTTTTTGACTTCCTTGTTTCCAATTTTATATTGACCTGATATTCTATTTTTGCTTTTTCCAAATTCCATTATGCTACATTTCTTAATGTTGAAGTTCATCTCACATCTTTGACTCCATTCCCATATTTTGTTTAGGTCTTGTAGCGATCTGCAATCTTCTTCTGTTCTTAATCTCTTGAGTAATTTGGCATTGTCAGTAAAGAAGTTCATGTAACAATTTACTCCCTCATCCATATCATTTATATACAGTCGTACCTCGGTACTCGACCATAATCCGTTCTGAGGTGGTGGTCGAGCACCGATTTGTTCGAACACCGAAACCAATTTTCCCCTTATCACTGTCTTTCTTTGGACCCATTATTAACCCCTTCCATACGGTGCCGCACACGTAGGCGTCATGGGGAGCGAGTGTATTCGCGAGGCTGCCATATCGGCGTCTTGATTATATTTATTGTAGTCGCCCCTCCATAATGACATTCTTTCTAATTCTTTTGTAATCGCATTTTCTATGGTTATCAAAATTCCCGGGTGAAGAGAGAACGATCGATATAAGCGGTGACTATATTATATGATGCGAGTATTATTACGACACGTCGTACGGCTGGCATTGGCTGCTGCCACCGAGATCTAAGTCCATGACGCCTACGTGTGCGGCACCGTATGGAAGGGGTTAAAGGCTAGAGCAACACGAAAAAGTTTAAATCTGGGAAGAAATACTCGAACAAACTGCGTACGTCTTACTCCGCTGGCGGTCTGAGTCGAACTGACGCTTACCCGCTGTTCGAGCTAGTCGAGTACCGAAAATCTGTTCGAGGTCCGATGCATTTTCTACTCGAATTTTTTGGTCGAGCACCGATTTGGTCGAGTATAGAGGCGGTCGAGTACCGAGGTACGACTGTACATGGCAAACATTAAAGGAGCCAATACAGAGCCTTGCAGGACACCACTCTTCACATCTATCTCCTTCATGCAGTTTTACTATTTCATGTTTATCCTTTAGTTTGTCATATATCTGTAAAAGAGTTTAGATTGATCCTTACATTTGTCTATAATATCTTTTTCATAATTTCTTTTTTCTTTCCTGCGTATATTCATATATTCATTCCTGAGTTTTATATATGTTTGTCATTTGGATGTTTTTTGTCTTTTTTCCATTTTTTCCAGGCTTTGTCTCTTCTGTCTTTAACCTTACTGCACCTTTTGTTATACCAACACTTTATATAAATCTCTTTTTGTTTCTTCTTTGGCACATATTTATCAATTCCTTCCTTGTACTTTTCTTTGAATATGTTCCATTTGTCTTCCATCTTTGTTTCCTCTTTGGAGAATTTATCCCAGTTTGTGTTTTGGAAAAAGGTTTCTTGGTTGTACAAAATCCATTTTGTTGTACATTAATCTTCCTTCTCTATATTTATCATTCCTTCCTACATTGTTTTGTTCTTTTAATTCAAACTCTATTAGTTAATTAGTATATGGTCACTCTTTCCAATTGGTGATTTATACTCCATTTTGTTCACAATATCTGGTTCAGAAGTTAATATTGAGTCTAGTTTTGACAGTTCCTCATTGTTTCTATATCTAGTATTTTCCTTAGCCCCTTCCATACGGTGCCGCACATGTAGGCGTCATGAGGAGCAAGTGGATTCGCGACGCTGCCATATCGGCGTCTTGATTATATTTATTGTAGTCGCCCCTGTGTTTTTACATTCTCCCAAATGCGCCCTGAATCCCATTCTCTGTGGTTTTCAAAATTCGCGGGTGAAAGAGAGAACGATTGATATAAGCGGCGACTATATTTTATGATGCGAATATTATTTCGTTACGTCGTACGGCTGGCATTGGCTGCTGCCCGCGAGATTTAAGTCCCATATTGAAGTGGTTAACCCATTGTGTTAAGGTGTATTCGATGGTCATATCCAGTAGAATGTTGCTCCAAAGTTATTCTCCCCCTTTTACTATCATTTCTTTCCAGATTATATCCTTTGCATTAAAATCACCCATGATTACTATGTTACCACCCTCTTGTAACTTGTTTAGCATGTTCATTGTGTCTTCCAGTAATTTAGAATGATTGCGATCCAACCAAGCCTGTGTTTTTGGTGGTACATACTCTGCCACAAATTTTCTGCTTTTCATCTTTTTGTTTACAATTTTGATCGTAATTAATTCTACATTGCCTTTGCCTTCATTAATCTTTGTCACATTTAGATCCTTTTTGGTCAGTATCCTGACACCTCCTCCTTGCTTGTTTGTTCTATTTTTTGCCCAGTGGTTGTATAGACCTTGTCCCACTATACTTGTTGATAGAGGTCCTTTCAGTTTTGTCTCCACAATTCCCATAATGTCAGGTTTCTCTATTTCTAGATAGTCATTTAGTTAATTCCAGATATGCCATCGATATTTGGGTATGCCTATTTTAGTTTCATATTTTCTTCTCTTTCTTGGTGTAAGTTTCCATTTTTTTGGTGTACCATTTTTTCAGTCTAAAGTCCAGCACTCAAAAAAAAAAAAAAAATCCCGTCTGTTCTTTTCTCATTTCTGTCATTGGGTTCTAATCTGAGAGCTTTGTCTTTCTCTTTTTCCTCATCACTCATTTCCTTTTTTATCTATATATGTTTGAATTTCTCGCTGTTTGCCAATTCAACCACTTTCGATAATACCTCCTTGGCTATCATTTGAGTTCTTAGTTTTATTTTCAGGGGTCTGTGTTGTTTTTCTTTTGAATATTTGCCTATCCTGTGGATGTCATCAATTTCTTTATCAAAAGTTTGCCCTTCGTCCTGTATTTCTTTCAAAATTTCCGTAGCTATTTCCTTCTCCACCTTTTCTCTCTGGTATTAATACATATCATGTTTTTCCTGGATACCATGGACCACAGTGCACTTAGCTTTGTCAACTGTATCTCGCACCCAATTTTCCTTTTCTTTAATTGCTTTTATAACTGTTTCTTTTGTATTTTCTTCCATCTGCTTTTGTACTATTTCTCTCAAAGATATTTTTTTGATTTTCCTGTTCTTGTTTCAGTTGATTTTTTATTTCAATGAGGTCTGTTTCTTTAATTGACTTCCACCTTTGCGGTCACTACTTGTAATTGCTCTTTCACCTCCTTTTTCAGTTCTTCATTTTTATTTTTGTCCTCATTTTTCATTCTCTTGTTTTCTCTTTTGAGGATATCAATTTGGCTCTTTAGGTCACTTAATTCTCTAATCGTTTGCTCATTACTCTTATGCAAAGTAATCAGTTCCCTAAGTACAGCTTGGTAGTCCAATTTTAAATCTGATTTCTTCTATCAAGTCGTTTACTTTGTGATTTCTTAATGCATTACTATACCTAACTTCTCTATATATCTAAGCTTTTACCTATTTCTCCTGGGTTTCTTTGAAACCCCGAAAAACTGTTGTTCTCCTACCTTTGGTTTATCCTTGGAGTATCTATCAAACAAGTTCTTTTGGGGATGACGCCTCTTGGACTTTCCACTTTGCTTATATCCAGTCCTCTCTTTGTTGGATCGTTTAATATTCTTTCTTCTTTTTCTTTCTCCATTGTGCCAAACTATACTTTTTTCAAGAACTGGATTTTCTTTATCAGTCACACATCCTGCACAATAACAACTAGTTTCCTTTGTGTGTGTGTGTGTGTGTGTATATAATTACCTATTTACCTAGTTGTATCTTATGGGAAGGGGAGCTATGCTCATGGTGTCCTGTCTCTGTATCTCGCAGTGTCTAAATTGCTCATAAATTCGTATATGGTTTTTGCACATTTAGTTTGCAAATTTAGTTTGTTCCATACATCCACTACTGTGTGGGGAAAGCTATTCTTTTTCTGGTCTCTTCTGTAACTTTTTTTTTTTTTTCTTTTATAGTTTCCATCCATGCCTCTTTGTATTTCTCTTATCCCAATTTAGTGTGTGTGTGTGTGTGTGTGAGTGTGATGTCACAGTATTATTTATAGATTGGACTATATATGAGTTCAACTCTCATTTGGGAGGGTAATAGCTGGTGATTGCGAGTCCAACACATAATCCAAGACCTTGGAGAATTACAAAATGATTAAAGAATGTTATGAGGCCTTTTTTTTTTTTAAGCTTTGGCTAATGTATTTATATTTTGCAGGGATGCCAAGAAAGTCAATTATTATGAGGTCCTTGGGGTTGAGAAGGATTGCTGCCAAACGGAAATCAAAAAAGCTTTTTTTGAATTATCCAAAGAGGTATGAAAACAAGATTTCTTTTTATGGTTTGTTATGCAAATTTCAGGCGGTAATTGAAGTGTAAAGTTTATTGTGCTATGTGAGAATTATATATATATACATACATACATATACCAAGGCTTTTTTCCCCCTTACAATGGAGGTAGCCAAAAAGGAAAAGGCATAAAACCATTTCCACCCATTCCATCCCTGAATACACTCCACACCCCATATATATATATATATATATATATATATATATATATATATATATATATATGAGAAATGAGGAGGTGAGGAGGAGAACGGGTGGAAAAGGAGCTGGGAGATAGGGTTGATGAAAGAATATTAGGATGGTTTGGACACATGGAAAAAATGAGTGAAGAAAGACTAGTAAAAGAGGTATGGAAGGCAGATGTGGTGGGAGTGAACATGAAGGGACGTCCTTGGATGAGGTGGATGGATGGGGTGAAGGGGGCTTTGGGGAAGAGGGGAATGTCTGTTGAGGAAGGACGGGAGAGGACGGAAGACAGAGGTGAGTGGAGAATGGTTGTATGTGGATGATGTTGTTGTTGTTGTCGTTCCCTAGACTGTCTGTCCGAGCAGTCCCATCTCCCCAAGGAAGGCCACAGCCGAAACTGGGTTTTCCCACAAATCCTTTATAGAGTGTATGTTGTGTTGTTTGCGTGCATGATTGTGTATAATGCAGTCTTCCATTATGTGTTGTATGGTATGGGGTGAAGTGTTACATCCTGGGCAGCTGTTCACAACACGGTCGTCCAGCCTCTTCTGGTAGCTTAGAAGTGCTGGGTGGTGACCGCATCGCAGTCTGGCCAAGTGGACTCTGTCCTTTCGTGGGAGAGAGGATTCAGAAGGGTGGATATCAGGGGGTCTGGCATGCAGCAGTGTGTTGTCTTTCAGTGTGTTAATGGAGCGGTGAGTGATATGATTATATTATGAATATGTTTCCGGAGGCTGGTATTTGGTGGTTGTGGAGGAAGAGAAGAGAGTATCTGTGCGTAATAAAGGTCTTTGGGTGTAGTTTTAATGTTTCTTGGTGTGTGTGGGTGTTCTGCTATGTAGTGTAGCGGGTGTGATGTGTTTGTGGTGGCTGCAGCAAGTGTTTGTGTGCCTCTCATGTCGAGGTGGTCCTTGACTTTGAGGACTTTTGTTTCATGGTGTAAATGGTCTGTAGGTGATGTATTTGTGCAGCCTGTAATTGTTTTTAGGGCTTTGTTTTGTATGATTTGAAGGGTGTTGTGGTGTGTCTCACTGAGATTAGGAGTCCATGCAGGACTCGCATAATTCATCACTGAGCGTATGCATTGTTTGTATATTGTTATATTAGTTTCTTTGTTTTGTCCAAATGTTGTTCCTGTGATTGACTTAAGTGCGTTAAGTCTAGGTGTGCATTTGTTTTTTATGTTTGTGAGGTGTTGTTTGAAAGACATGGATGTATCGTATGTTACACCAAGAATTTTCGGTGTGTTTGTGTGTGGTATTAGAGTGTTGTTGATGTAGAGATGAGGTATGTATTTGTGTTCTTTTGTCCAGTTGGTGAGAAGTGTTGCTGTAGATTTGGTTGGATGATGATGTGATTGCATGAGGTGGAATGGGCAGGGGGGTGGGGGGTGAGGTAGTATGTGTGAGCAAAATTTGACGCAGCCCGAAGGGATTTCTCCCCGTCCTCTCCTTTTATGCAATGGGGGGACGGAGAGGGGGGGGGTCGCCGATTTAATGAAGCGGCCTTGCTGTGGATGTGCTGTGTCTTGCGACACTGCTTGTGACCCAGGGCAGTGGACAAGGTGCAGGGATGACCCGTCATCCAGGAGGTGCTCAGATAAGAGGGAGGGTGGAGGGGTGTGGAGTGTATTCAGGGATAGAATGGGTGGAAATGATTTTATACCTTTCCCTTTTTGGCTACCTCCCTTGTAAGGGGGAAAAAGCCTTGGTACATGTATGTATGTATGTATGTATGTATGTATGTACCATTAAACACATACATACATACATATACCAAAGGTTTTTTTCCCCCTTACACAGGGGGGTAGCCAAAAAGAAAAAGGCATAGAAACCACTCCCACCCATTCCATCCCCTACATATTTCTCTCCCCTCCACCCTCTTCCCTCGCTCTCATCTTGGCACCTCCTGGATGACTGGTCATCCCTGTATCCTGTCCACTGCCCTGGGTCAGAAGCAGTGTCGCAAGACACAGCACATCCACAGCAAAGCTGCTTCATTAATTCGGTGACCCCTCCTCTCCGTCCCCTCATGCAGAAAAGAAGACGGGGAGAAATCCCTTCGGGCTGCGTAAGCACAAAATACATACATACCAAGGCTTTTTCCCCCTTACAAGGGAGGTAGCGAAAAAGAAAAAGGCATGAAATCATTCCCACCCATTCCATCCCTAAATACACTTCACTCCCCTCCACCCTCCCTCCCTTCGTAGCACCTCCTGGATGACGGGTCATCCCTGCAACTTGTCCACTGCCCTGGGTCAGAGGTAGTGTCGCAAAGATTTTAAAACTCATAATTTAATCAAATCAATAATGGTGGTAGTAGGCAGTGGTAAAGCAAGTTTCTCCAATTCTTCTTCAGGATACACCAACAAATTTCCTGAAAATAAGGAAGGTTGTGTATATAAAATTCCATGTAAAGATTGCAGCAAATGCTATATTGGTCAAGACTGGAAAGGAATTACATGTTAGATTAAAACATTAGTATAGTGTCAGAAGTGGACAAATGTCCAATGCAATATTTGTTCACTTTAGGGATTTCAGCCATTGCATTAATTGGGAGAAAGCTAAAGTAATTGTTAAGAGTAATTCATATTTGAATAGAAATATCATAGAATCCAGTCTGATCAAGGATACATTTGTTAACAATTTAAATTTAAGTCATGGGTTGTACAAATTGGATATCTTTATTATTAACCCCTTCCATACGGTGCCGCACACGTAGGCGTCATGGACTTAGATCTCGGTGGCAGCAGCCAATGCCAGCCGTACGATGTGTCGTAATAATACTCGCATCATAAAATATAGTCACCGCTTATATCGATCGTTCTCTCTTCACCCGTGAATTTTGATAACCATAGAAAATGCGATTACAAAAGAATTAGAAAGAATGTCATTATGGAGGGGCGACTACAATAAATATAATCAAGACGCCGATATGGCAGCCTCGCGAATACACTCGCTCCCCATGACGCCTACGTGTGCGGCACCGTATGGAAGGGGTTAAGAAAATTGTAGCCCAAACTCTTATGAATTGTCCATAGGTCACAGGGAGAGATCTACCTTTTGGGTATATATTCTTGTTTCTCTTCTATCCTTGTACCTCTAAAATGTCTGAATAGGCGAAAACGCTCGGTCACATTTCTGTTATTTTTCTTGTTTTTTTTTTTGCATATATATATATATATATATATATATATATATATATATATATATATATATATATATATATATATATATATATATATATATGCAAAGAAACCACAAAACACACATGATAATCTATTTTTGCAGAAACCACAGGGAAATTGAAAAAAAACAGATACTGAACTTTTTCGTCTATTAAGAAATTTTCAAATTGAAAATGTCTTTATAGACAAAAACATTCGGTATCTGTTTTTTCAATTTCTCAGTGGTTTCAGGGAAAAAAAAAAAAAAAAAAAAATTATATATATATATATATATATATATATATAATTTATATATATATATATATATATATATATATATATATATATATATACACATACACTCACACACATTCATACATACATACATATATATATATATTTTCCTCCCTTTTTCTTTTCCCCCTTATATTCGTTAATATGGATAAATTTTCAGTTTCATCCAGACAAAAACTTGGGTGACCCTGAACAACATAGACGGTTTATTGCTTTGAATGAAGCATATTCAGTCCTAAGTAAACCACAAACAAGGAGGCTGTATGATGTAGAACTACACAGGTGGAACAGTAGCGTCCTTCACCACAGCACTGGAGGAGTAATGACGAATGCTCCAAGAGAAAGGGTGTAAGTATGAAATGTTTTTGTAGCCCAATGATAGTGAAATGCAAGGGAAGGTTTATTTCAGATATTTGAATTAGTCATAACTTAAGATATGCATTATGGTTATAGTGGGCCACTATTATTATTACTTCTTTATTTTAAAAATAAAGGTGGGTAACTTGTTATACCTAATTGCAGTTGTTACCAGCAGTAGCTCATGACATAAACAGAGAGGGGACTGCAAACATGACAAACTGTCAACATCTTCAACATTTCCTATGCTGTGTTCTCTTGGGGAATGTTGTGAATGCTGACACTATTGTTACTGTTGCAGATGTTTAGTCTCCCCCATTTTGGCACCATGAGCTACCACTATGGATGCAACTAAAAAAAAAAAAAAGATATATATACATATATATATATATAAATATATATATATATGTATATATGTATATATGTATGTATATATATAAATATATATATGTATATACATATGTATATATATATATATTTATATACATATATTTATATATATACATATATATATGTGTGTATATGTATATATATACAGTATATATATATATATATAAATATATATAATTTTTATAAAAAAAAAAACTACATTCTACCTCTACCTCCACTCCTCCCTTTCCTGCCACATTCGCACCCAAGTATCTAAAACTATCCACTGACTCCAGTTGCTCTCCCTTAATGCTCACTTCCAGTCTGCTGCCACTTTCACCCCTTGTACATCTCATCACCTTACTTTTACGCTCATTTATCATCAGCTTTCTTCTTTCACACACTCTCCCAAACTCTGTCACCAACTTCCTCAATCCCTCCTCTGAGCCTGCTACAAACAAGAAAAAGAAAAGAAAAAATGAACAATTATTTTAAAGATACAAGTGATTAGAAGAAAGAAAACTGGGAAAAACAAACATATTAGAGGGGCAAACAAGTACCATAATACAGAAAATGTGGAAAATTATATTAACCATCTAACATTCTAAATTCTCATGAAGCAGTTGGAGCATTCATAAGAAAAATGCAGTCATCAAAACAGAATTGCAGTATCATCAACATACACTTCTCCAAAACAGGTTTCAAACCCAGTACGCAAGAATATAGGAAAATGATGAGAGCTATGTAAAATCAAACTAATGAAATGTTACCTCTTCTTTCTTCAACAGACACAGAAAGAGCATTAAAAGAAATGGTAAAACTTTCATGCTGAAGGCCCAGATAAGATCTCAAGCATATTTCTAAAACATTTTGGTCCAAATGCAGTATTTAAACGAGACTGGAGAGATGATAATGGAAGAGGAGGCAGTAAGGGGAAGATGGACAGAATATTTTAGGGAGTTGCTAAATGTGAAGGAGGATAGGGAAGGAAAGATAGCTGCAGTGGGAAATGCGAAGAAAATGAGAGCGATGAGTGAGGAGAATGGAGGAGAAATAAGGAAGGATGAGGTGAAGGCAGTTGTTAAGATGATGAAAGCAGGTAAGGCACCTGGTCTGGATGGATGCCATGCAGAATGTCTGAAAAAGGGAGGTCAAGTGATGGTGGACTGGTTGGTGAGGTTATTTAATGTTTGCTGGAGAGAGGGTAGAGTACCGGAGGACTGGAGGAGTGTCTGTATAGTTCCTCTTTACAAGGGAAAAGGGGACAAGTGTGAATGTAGTAGTTTCAGAGGGATTAGCTTGTTAAGTGTAGTTGGGAAGGCTTATGGGAGGATCTTGATTGAGAGGATTAGGAGAGGAACAGAAGGAGTAATTGGTGAGGAACAGTGTGGATTTAGGACAGGTAGAGGTTGTGTAGATCAGATCTTTGTGGTAAGACAGATATATGAGAAAGCTATAGGAAAGGGGAAGGATGTTTTTTGGGCTTTTATGGATCTGGAAAAGGCTTATGATAGGGTAGACAGAAAGGCACTGTGGGAGGTTATGCAGATTTATGGGATAGGAGGAAAGCTTTTGGGAGCTGTCAAGAGTTTTTATGAGAGTAGTAGAGCTTGTGTCAGGATTAGAAATGGAGAGAGTGAGTGGTTTGAGGTAAAGGTGGGACTTCGTCAAGGATGCGTTATGTCGCCCTGGCTGTTCAACTTATACATGGATGGGGTGGTGCGAGAGGTGAATGCAAGGGTAGTGGGTCAGGGATTGGAGATGGTTAACCCCTTCCATACGGTGCCGCACACGTAGGCGTCATGGACTTAGATCTCGGTGGCAGCAGCCAATGCCAGCCGTACGACGTGTCGTAATAATACTCGCATCATAAAATATAGTCACCGCTTATATCGATCGTTCTCTCTTCACCCGTGAATTTTGATAACCATAGAAAATGCGATTACAAAAGAATTAGAAAGAATGTCATTATGGAGGGGCGACTACAATAAATATAATCAAGACGCCGATATGGCAGCCTCGCGAATACACTCGCTCCCCATGACGCCTACGTGTGCGGCACCGTATGGAAGGGGTTAAAGAAAATGGAGAAAAGTGGGAGGTGAGCCAGCTGTTGTTTGCGGACGACACTGCGCTTGTGGCAGGATCGGAGGAGGGATTGAGGAAGCTGGTGGCAGAGTTTGGGAGAGTATGTGATAGAAGAAAGCTAAAGATATATGTGGGTAAAAGTAAGGTGATGAGATGTACAAGGGGTGAAAGTGGCAGTAGACTGGAAGTGAACATTAAGGGAGAGCGACTGGAGGAAGTGGATAGTTTTAGATACTTGGGTGCAAGTGTAGCAGGAAAAGGTGGAGGTAGAATGTAGATTGAGAGAAGCGAGTAAATGCCTTGGTGGATTAAAGAGTGTAATGAGGAATAGACATTTAGGAATGGATGCGAAGAGGAGACTGTATGAAGGAGTGATTGTGCCAACAGCACTGTATGGGGCAGAAACGTGGAACATAAGAGAAGAAGAGAGAAGGAGTTTGAATGTGTTTGAGATGAGGTGTCTGAGAAGTATGGTGGGGGTTACTAGGCTAGATAGAGTGAGAAATGAGGAGGTGAGGAGGAGAACAGGGGTGAAAAAGGAGCTGGGAGATAGGGTTGATGAAAGAATATTAGGATGGTTTGGACACATGGAAAGAATGAGTGAAGAAAGACTAGTAAAAGAGGTATGGAAGGCAGATGTGGAGGGAGTGAACATGAGGGGACGTCCAAGGATGAGGTGGATGGAGGGGGTGAAGGGGGCTTTGGGGAAGAGGGGAATGTCTGTTGAGGAAGGAAGGGAGAGGACGGAAGACAGAGGTGAGTGGAGAATGGTTGTATATGGATGATGTTGTGATTGCATGAGGAGGAATGGGCGGGGTGGGTGGGGGGTGAGGTAGTATGTGTGAGCAAATTTTGACGCAGCCCGAAGGGATTTCTCCCCGTCCTCTCCTTATATGCAAGGGGGGACAGAGAGGGGGGGTCGCCGATTTAATGAAGTGGCCTTGCTGTGGATGTGCTGTGTCTTGCGACACTGCTTGTGACCTAGGGCGGTGGGCAAGGTGCAGGGATGACCCGTCATCCAGGAGGTGCTCAGATGAGAGGGAGGGTGGAATGGGTGTGGAGTGTATTTAGGGATGAAATGGGTGGGAGTGTTTTTATGCCTTTCCCTTTTTGGCTACCTCCCTGGTAAGGGGGGAAAAAGCCTTGGTATATGTATGTATGTACATAATACCCATATTAAGACCAGCTTGAAGACTAGAGAAGTGCTTGTATAATTCCAGGAGAGAAATGTGAATGTAGTGATTTGAGAAGGATTAGTAGTTTGGCAAATGTAGTTGGAATGGCACATGGGAGGGTGTTAATTGGGAGTACTACATATAGAAGTACATAAAACAGAATAAGTGGAAGGGTGGTGAGTTAAACACCAAAAAACGTTGGAGTTTTATTACTGACATTACGTCCTAGAAGGACTTCGGAAGAAGTCCTTCTAGGACAGAACATCAGTAATAAAGCTTCAACGGTTTTTGGCATTTACCTCACCACCCTTCCAACTCAGTACTACATATACACACATACATATACAAATGTCTTTTTCCCTCTTACAAGGTAGGTAGCCAAAAATCAAAGGCATAAAATCCACTCCCACCCATTCCATCCCCACATACTCTACTTCCATTCACTCCCCCCCCTCCCTCTTATTTTGGCTCCTTGATGACAGGTCATCCCTACATCTCCTCCAATGCCCTGGCTCAGAAGCAATGTAGCAAGACACAGGATATGAAAAAAGGGGAGTACAATAATTGGTGGAAAATGGTGTGGTTATAGGAAAGGTAGAGGGTGTGTGGATCAAATTTTTGTGGTAAGGCAGATAAGTAGTTTCTGGCAAAAGATAAGGTCGTTTTTTGGGCTCTGTGGATCAAGATATTGGTTGGATATATTTTTAGAAAGATTTTGATTCCTTGGAAATGATAGATGTGGAAATGCTTATTTTTAATTCTGAAGACGTGGCGAGGGCCAAAGGCGGTGAGTTTATGAATTGGAAAGAATGAACTAACAAAGAAGGCTTTTGACAAAGTCAACAGGAAGTTATTGTGGGAGATGTTGCATATAGATGCAAAAGGGAGAAAGCTGATGAGGGCAGTCAAAAGCTTGTTCATGAGTTTTAGAGTTGGGAATAGTGAGAGTGAGTGGTTTGGGGTGATTGTGGAGCTGCTAGGGTTGCATCATGTCACCATGGTTATTCAATGTGTACATGAATGGGGTAGTATGGGAAGTAGATATGATGGTGATGGACAGGGGATTGGAGATGGTTTGCGAGAGTGAAGGGAAGTGGGAGGTGAGCTAGTTGTTGTTTGCTGATAACACTTATAGTTGTTTGTATTTAGGATGATGTAGCAAGGAATAGGGTTGGAGGGTGAGGTTAATGGGTCAATTTGTTGGAATGAAAAGTATTATGAGAAACAAGTATCTGGGGATGGACACAAAGGTATCTGGATATTGACGCAAAGAGAAGACTATATGGTGATTGTGTCTACAACATTGTATGAGCCAAAGACTAGGAGCAGAAAGGAAAAACTTAAAATATACAGACGCTCCTCTACTTACGTTCATTCGTTTTATGTTTTTTCGATTTTACGTTTGAACTGACTGTAAAAAAAAAATTGTAAAAAAAATTTTTTTTGAGTGAATTTTTTTAGTTTAGCGCGCTCTCCGTAGTTCAAACGATACTTGCGCATGACGCTGCGTCCATTGTTTACATTGCACAAACGACAAGCTGAACATGCCTTGCCTCATCCTCATCCTCCGCCTTCCCCTCCTCCTCCACCATCTCAATTTATGTTGCTTGAATTTAATTTATTTGAAATTAATGTTATTATTTTACAATGTTGTGTATAATTAATGATTTAGGGGTGTTTTATAAGATACGGTAATAGAATTTACGGATGTATAGTACAGTAACAACTTACGTTCATTTTCAACTTACGTTCGGCCGTTCGGAACGTAACTAAAACGTAAGTTTAGGAGCGTCTGTATTTGAGATTAAGTATTTGAGAAATATGGAGTGAAAAATTAAGAAATTAGGAGGAGAGCTGGTGTGGAAAAAGATCTGGCAGGTAGGGTTGTTGAAAGAAAACTGGTATGGATTAGGCACATGGAAAGTGAGTGAAAAAAGACAAACAATAAGAATGTTGAAGGCTAATGTAGATGGAATGAACTTGAAGATAAGTCTGAAAATGAAATGGATTGATGAATGGGTTGAAGGGAGGTTTGGATAAAAGGGGAATGTGTTAAACAGATAAAAGGAGAAAGCAAGAGATAGGTTTGAGTGGAAAATGGTTTTGAATGGACAAAGGAGGTTGTTAGGGGTGTGCTGTGTCTTGCTGCATTACTTCTGACCAGGGCAGTGGTCGGGGATAAGGATAGCCCCTCATCCACAAGGAGCTAAGATAAAAGGAAAACAAACAGGTGTTGGATGGATGGAGGGTGGTTGGTGCATGGTTTGGCCGGCTATCTATCTGCCAAGGTCTTTTCCCCCCTTACAAGGGAGGTAGCTCCCATCCATTCCACTCCCATTCATTCCACTCCCATCCACCACCCTTTCATCCCTCTCATCTTCTCATGGAGCTCTGTCATGAACCAAGAGCTCATGTTCTTGGCTGGCTACCTGGCTTTTTGTTTTTGTTTTATTTTTTTATTTTTTATTTTTTATTTTTATAGAGATGGAAAATCAAACAAACCACCAGAAATACCTGCTTCTTACAGAACAATCTTGCTACTCTCCACTATATCCAAATAAATGGAATAATTAGCATCAGAAAGAAATGCAAGCAAACTACCCACCAACATGGATTCAGAGATCACTCCACCAGCATGCCATTTACAAATATCACTCATGAATGCTGTAAGGATTGATCAAGAATGGTTGTGGTAACTATAGACATGAACAAGGCATATGATAAAATTCCCAAACATGATGATGTGGTTTAACATCACAAACTCCCCCCTTCCCCTACTGGTAGGCTAGGACGGTATCCCATACAGAGGACTTTGTAGCGTGGAATATAATGAACCATGCCTTTGGTTCAACTTTGCCAGTGCAGGGTTTGAACTGCCATCCCCTCGACCTTAGTCGCAATTAATGATGCCTTAACCCACTCAGTCAGTGAGCTTCCTCCCAGACATATACTGTCAAAAAAAATCATGGAGATAAATATTCACAATATTGGCAAGAAAAGGCAAGCCAATTTCCTATCTGGTAAGCAGTGCAGTGACCCACAGTAACCATATTTCTGGGACAAAAAGACTGCATTATTTTCACTTATGCTATTTAACTTCTTTACAAGCACACTCCTAACACCAGATCAAAATGTATCACCAAAGCACTCACCTATACTGACAATCTGATAGTAATCTGGGATATCAGTGACAAAATAGCTGTTAAATATACCCAAACATGCTTAGACAAAGTTGAACAACAATGGCTAAGATATAATTGAATAAAAAACAAAAAAATCTTATAGTGAAATTAAGCATCCAAACCTTTACATTGGAAAAGAACCCTAAACTACAAGGCCTCACTTTTGACATTCGTATGACTTTGAACTTGCATGTCACAGATCTGACAATGAAAATAAAGAAAATAAAATAAATGCACATTAATCACTTGCAAGCACAGACTTTGGATGTCAGAAGGAAACGCTTACATTCTATAAACAGCTTATTAGAATCACACTTGATTACACTTTTGCAGTTTGATTCTCAACCATCACCTAAACATACACTTTACAAAGTGAAGAAAATAACATGCATTAAAAACACCTCAATTGAACACCTGCACTCGGAAACCAAAATTCACCCTATCTTATAAAATATTACATGAAAATGATAGGCACACAGTTTTTGTTAAGGCCTTCAACCCTACTCACCCATTTTGTTATATCACACAACCACAACCAGCAGGAAAAAATTCTTTTCACACTTTTTTTTTTGTAATCTTACTTCACTTTTTCTTTCCATGTTCCCAAACCATCTCAGTACCATTTGATTACAGCCAAACCTTTACATTGAAAAAGAACCCTTGCTCTGTCTTACCATTACATTCCTCACTCCATCCTCGTAACACCTGCTATACTCCTTATGTACTTTACCTCTAATGTGTTTAAATTTTTCCTTTCTGCCTCCTTCAAATTTCAGGTCTCTACAGTGCTGTGGGTACAATCACTCCCTCATACAACTTTCTCTTTGTGTTCATCCCCAGATATCTAGTTCTCATAACACAAGTTAGTAAAGTACAAATATTATTTTCAGAGTTTTCCATGATGAATCAATATGGGAGATGCGGGACAAGTCGAAAGATGGTATGTACGCTGATAGGCCCTACTACGGAGTACCAGGCGTTAAGAAGCTACCCAATTCCTACATTGCTGGTGGTGCCATTCTATTTATGGTGTTTGGGATAATCGTTCATTACTTTGTTATTAAGTATGTAGGATGAGAAACCTTCCGTTTTATTTATCTATTTAATTATTTATATACTGTATGTACATGAGGAGATGTAGAGGGGTTCACCAATTAAATGAAGCGGCCTTGCTGTGGATGTGCTGTTTCTTGCTGCATTGCTTCTGACCCATCATCCAGGAGGAGCTAAGATAAGATGGAGGGAAGGGGTAAATGGGAGTGGAGTATGTGGGAATGGAATGGGAGGGAGTGGATTTTATGCCTTTGTTGTTTGGCTACTTCCCTTGTAAGGGGGAAAAAAGCCATTGGTATATGTATGTATGTACATACATACACCAACAGCTTTTTCCCCCTTACAAGGGAGGTAGCCAAAGTCAAAGGCATAAATCCATGCCCACCCATTACATCCCCACATACTCCACTTCCATTCACCACCCCTCCTTCCCTTTTTTCTTGGCTCTGTGTGGATGACAGGTCATCCTTGCATCTCGCCCAATTCCTTGGGTCAGAAGCAATGCAGCAAGACACACCTCATCCATAGCAAAGCTGCTTCATTTAATCAGTGACACCCCCCCCCCCCTTGTCCCCTCATGCAGAAAAAGAGAAGATGTGGAGGAATCCCTTCAGGCTCTATCAAAATGTCATTCACACATACTCCCTCACCACCCTCATCCCCTATCCACTCCCTTCTATGCATCACAGCATCATCCAGACACTCCCCTCCTTACCAATGCTGGTTTTACCCTATCCATCCATCTCATCTTTGGTTGCGCCCTCATGTTCACTCCCTTTACCTCTGCCTTCCACACCTCTTTTACTAATCTTTCTTCACTCTTTCTTTCCACGTGTCCAAACCATTCCAGTACTCTTTCATCAACCCTATCTCCCAACACCCTTTCATCCCTGCTCTCTTCCTCACCTCCCTGCCCCTCACTGCATGCAGCCCAGCAACCCCTACCACACTTCTCGGCATCTCATCTCGGACATATATAAACACCCCTCCCCCTCTCCCATGTTTTATGATTCTGCTCCATACAGTGCCGCTGGCACAATCACCCCTTCATACAATCTCCTCCCAGCATCCATTCCCAAATATATACCTCTCATTACACTTTTAATCCCCCAAGGCATTCACTTTGCTCTCTCAATCTACACTCCACCCACACCTCCACTCCCCCCTTCCCACCATATTTGCACCCAAACATCCAGAGCTTCCACCTCCTCCAGTCTTTCTCCCTAAATACTCCCAATTGTGCAGTATGTAACTGGATAGAAATCTTTTTAGCATTGATACATTGTAGTTATGTTTAACTAGGGAGTTATGTAATGTCCCATCTCCTGGCCATACATAATTTAAAAAAAAAATTCTACAACACGTGTTAATTTGGGACAGCATTTGGAGGAAGAACAACTGCTGTTCCATTATCTAGTGGTGCTCTCTGCATTCAGCTCCCACCAGAGAATTGATGCAGAGTGTGGTGCAGCAACTAAAACTGGCAGTATATTCAGCTACCATCAAAGCTTTTCTCCAGGTGTCTAACAGTAACTCCAATCTTTATATTATCAAGCCAAAAAACTCTGATCTGATGATGGTACATAATAGTGTGGGTTGGAGTTGGTGATCTTTGCCCTGAGTCACAACCCACACAGCAGGTGATGCAGGCCTAGTGGTTGTCTGGTACTGTGGCAGAGGGAGCAGTAGAGTTTGGCAGCAGCTTGCATGACTAAGCAGCCTTAGTATCCTCACGTCTCACTCCACATAGATAGGGGATAGAAAGAAAAATGTGCCCCAAGCATAGCCTCTGTCAGCATAATCTGGTTGGGGTGCTATACCAACAAGGTTATGCAGACTGGGGCATTAACAGAAGTAATGAAAACAGAGCAAAAATTAAAGGAACATCAACTTACAGAAAACTATGGCCTTTCTACTGTATTCCTACTCTGCTCTGTGACTCCCCCCTCCCCGCCCTTCAGTACACAAACAGGCCTTCCCCCAAGCACAAGAATAATCTACAATGACAGGAGAATGTCAGTTGCCCACCCTCCTCAGAGAGGGAAATCATTGCTGCCATCCAAAAAATTGTGATGGTGGTTTTCTTGTGGGTAGCTAAAGGAAGTGGGAGTAAGGATTGATTTCTTCTGAGATATGAGTGGAAGGATGGATTTTTAATCATCTGTCACATATGGTTGACCTGTGAGAGTAAGACCAATATCACTGAACCAACTAGATTTATAAATTTGCATGTGCTTTGGGGAAGAGGGGAATGTCTGTTGAGGAAGGACGGGAGAGGACAGAAGACAGGGGTGAATGGAGAATGGTTGTATATGGATGAGTTTGTGATGCATGAGGTGGAATGGGCGGGGGGATGGGGGGGTGAGGTAATATGCGTGAGCAAAATTTGACGCAGCCCAAAGGGATTTCTCCCCGTCTTCTCCTTTTATGCATGGGGGGACGGAGAGGGGGGGGGGTCGCCGATGTAATGAAGCGGCCTTGCTGTGGAGATGCTGTCTTGCGACACTGCTTCTGACCCAGGGCAGTGGACAAGGTGCAGGGATGACCCGTCATCCAGGAGGTGCTAAGATAAGAGGGAGGGTGGAGGGGTGTGGAGTGTATTGAGGGATGGAATGGGTGGGAATGATTTTATGCCTTTTCCTTTTTGGCTACCTCCCTTGTAAGGGGGAAAAAAGCCTTGCTATATGTATGTATGTATGCATGTGCACATGGGTATTTACTAGTTTTTATATCTATTTGTATACCAAGGGTTTCTTCACCCTTATAAAGGAGGTAGCCAGCCAAGGCATGCACCCACCCTCATCAAATTTCACTCCCATCCATCATCTATTTGCTTCCCTTTCGTATTAGCTCCTCATGGAATAAAGGGTCATTCCTGTGTCCGGTCCACTGCCCTGGGTCAAAAGCAATGCAACAAGACACAACAAATCCATAGCAGGGCAACCCTCCCTCCTCATTCCTTCATGTCAAAAATAGGAAAGACAAGGAGTAATATTTTTGGGCTGCATCAAATTATTGGCCATGCACAACCTGTTTCCACTCACACTTATCCCCTGCCTTCTCCCATCCTTGCTCAACAGACATTCCTCATTAGCTCAAAAACCTTTTCACCCCATCCATCCATCTCATTTTTAGTCTTCTCCAGAAGTTCATTCCATCCAATTCTGCTTTCCACACTTTCCATGTGTCCAAACCATCCCAATAATCTTTCATCAGCCCAGGTAACCATATCCTTTCCTACTCCCACTCCACTCTCCTGCTCACCTCATTTCTCATTCCATCCATCTTCAAAACTCCCACTATACTCATCAGACACTTCATCTCAAACATAACTTCTTCCATACTGGTTTGCATGTATGATTTTGTTTTGTCAAATACCAGGCTGTTTTATTCATCTCTGTGACACCTCATAATTAATGAAAGGGTTATGAATCTTCAACCCCTTTCAGCTGGATTATTAATACTGTTGACACGAAAAATATTTAGGTATACTACTAAGTTGAAGAGGCTCATTTCAATCTGTTTTCAAGGTGCTGCTGTAAAGCTAGATGAAGTTGTATGATATTGTCCAGAACAGTTTTGTTTCTTATTTGTTGGAAAGGTTGAAGTAAAGCAAATTTTTTTATGGGTGTGCATAATGCTCTCGTTCTTTTTGTTGCATTTTGTGAAATGATCCAACTTTTGTATTGCAGAAAAACATCTGACATGGCAATTGAACAGCTAAATCTACGGGATGAGATTGCCAGTAAAAACTATATGATTGCCAGGGAAAGAGCCAATTCACATACACTTCAAGAACAAATGCAATTACTTCGGGAGAGAGCTGCAGCAAGTTGTCCAACAAAATAAATATTTTTCAGAAAAGAACATTATCTAAATTGTATGTATCTTTATAGTGTTAGGACATTTGGACAATTTTTTGTATTGTCTTAACTGTAACAATGCAGAGACAAGTTTTACACCCAAAATGTATACCGTGTGTAAGAATTTGTTGGTGATAATGATGTATTAATGAGGATGGTGTTTGGGCTGGCTAGCATCAGTTTGTGAAAATGTTGGTTGCCCATATTACAAATAGCTCTTTCCAAACACGGTCATTTTAAGCCAACCATGAGTCATTAAATGGGACATTGCATGAAATTTTAAAGATGTCTGGGATAGGAAGAAAAGGGGCTTTTTTAAGGGTTAGAAGGTTTAGTACATACGTAGGTGATTATAGATCTTATGTACTGTGGTTAGCTTAAAATAACTGCATTTAAGAAGAGTATTTATTTCGTAATTCGAAACCAAGTGATTTTTTTAAATATAAATTATTTATTTTGATGTCACTTAGCTTTGTGTAATTTGCCTAAGAGCTACCTAATTATATTGTAGTGTTGGCTGTTGAGAAATGTATTCAGAGTGTGTATATTGTTGATACAAGAAAAATTGTCTATATTCAGCATTCTCTTAAGATCATAAAAGTTGGATCTTGAATAAAATCAAGATGTGAGGGATGTTTGGTGTATGCTCAACATTCTCTTTGAATTCATTGAGGATACACAAGATCTTGAATGTGAAATAAAGAAATAAAGATCTTGAGTGTGAAATAAAGAAATGAGGGATATATGGTAAAGTAAACATTGTATTCTTTATAGTCAGAGATAATATTCTCAAATGTGGAAGAATTCATATATGTATTTTTTAAGAAGGCTTTTTTTCATAACATTTCGAATGAATATGATTTTTCTATCTTGAAATGAATGCAGCATTTGCAAATATTGACAGGCTTTTGTTATATCAGTTGTTTAATTTCTCTAGAATTGAAACCTGGGAAGCTTTATGTTTATTGACCTGTTTGAACAATGCACCTTCTTGATCAGGATAGATATTTCATCAAGTAATTTTTTGTCTACAATAAATTGTTTCTTTAACTCCAATTTGGTGACATAATTTATAGATTTTTTCCAACCTCGGATATTTGTATTTAGCCAGTTTTTCATTACAAAACCGTGTATATGCAAATACCAAAAGAGGTCTTTTCCCCCATATTAGGGTAGTGACCCAGCTAAAGGATATAACTACCTTTCACCCATCCCTCACCTATTTGTTGACCCTTTGATCTTAGCTGCTTGTGAATAAAGGGTCATCCCTGTGACCTGCTCACTGTTTGGGCTAGAACCAACACAACAAAATGCATCACCTCCGCAGCAGGGTGTGACAACTGAAACTGGTTTCCCCACTGCTTCATTACAGGGCAACCTTCCCCAACATCCACTCCAGAAATTGTAGTGCATATAAGAAACTCCTTCAGTCCATATAAAATTATCATACATTCACAACTACTCTCCAATCGCACCTATTTCTTGCCCTCTACCTTCCATGCTCAACAAACATTTCCCTTGTATCCGTTCACCCCATCCTTCCATCCCATTCTTATCCTTCCCTTCAAATTCTTTGCATTCACCTCTGCCTTCTACACACTTTTTGTTAGTCTTCACTTGTTCTTCCCACATGCCCAAGACATCCCAGTATCTGCCAGTTGTCTTTCCACCCCTATTCTTTGCTTTCCTTCATTTTTTACTCTATCCATCTTTGTAATCCCCCTCCCCCATACTTATTAGACACTTCTCAAGCATGTTTAAGCTTCTTTTTACCTCCCATGAATTCAAAGTATGGTTATCATACTTCATACTGCACTGAGGGTACAATCACTCCTTCATACAGCCTTCTTATTGTGTTCATCCCCTGACACCTATTTCTAATAACTCTCTCTCTCTATATACTCTAATTTACAAAAAAAAAAAAAAAATCCTACAATAATTGCAGATCTTACCATCAAACAGTGGTGGAGTAATTTGAAGCATGCTGGTTTTGCATTCACTTAGTTGTGGGTTTGAATTCCATACTCATTTGTGATACCCAGCAGTGACTGTTACCTGCCCCAACAGTCCAAGTGCATAGGGCATAGGTGAAAATTTTGGCTGTAGCTATGTGATTCCTAGTGTTGGGTTCTCAGCATCTAAAGTTGTACGTATTCCACTATTTTTTTTTTTAGGTTTAATATGACGAGTAATTATTCATTGTATGATAGTTTAAACAATTACTTGTCATAATTGTGTAAAATGTTCAAATGTAAAATGTTCAAATTGTCATAATTGTGTAAAATGTTCAAATGCTAGATAATGAGCTTTTACAAGTTTGAAAACTGAAGCTTGCAAATCCTGAATGATGAGAATATAATGTTTTATACCTACTTACCCTGAAAAACTATAAAGAAGGAACCACAGTCAGAAGTCTGCAACACTTATCAAATATGTTGTATAAGTGTATTTGTAAAAATAAACTGTTTTAATACTGTTTTTTTTTTAGAATTCACATAGTATGTTAGATAACAAATATTTGTATTGGGATGGTTTGGACACGTGGAAAGAATGAGTGAAGAAAGATTAGTAAAAGAGGTATGGAAGGCAGAGGTGGGAGGGTGAACATGAGGGGGTGACCTAGGATGAGATGGATGGATGAGGTAAAAGGGGCATTGGGAAAGTGTGAATGATATTTTGACACAGCCCAAGGGGATTTCTCCCCATCTCTTCTTGCATGAGGAGATGGAGAGTTGGGGGTTGCCAATTAAATGAAGTGGCCTTGCTATGAATGTGCTCTGTCTTGCTACAATGCTTCTAACCTGGGGGAGTCATCTGGGAGGAGCCAAGAAAAAAGGGAGGGAGGGGTGGTGAATGGGAGTGGAGTGAGGATGGAATGGGTGGGAGTGGATTTTTGCCTTTGACTTTGCCTACCTCCTGGTAAAGGGAAAAAAACCTTGGTATGTGTATGAGACTATCAGAAAAAGTGGAAGCAGTATCAGTAGTAGTGTTGCTTGCAATGACAGGTACATACTGTGGTGGTCCTGAGGTATTATGTTCTCTCCATTCACAGAAAAAGCTAACCATTGCCTCTCCACCTAGTAGTTCCCTCACATGGAAGCTTGCTCAGAGACACCATGGGGAATGGTGGCAGTGTGTGTGTGAAGCAACATGCTCCCTGGTATATGCCCCCAATTGATGATGACAACTGACAAGAACTATGCTGGCATGCTTGTGCTCAGGACAATATCCAGCATTAAAACAGTATCCATACAGAATAGGCTAGGCCACAGATTCAAACTGTCCCAGATGCAAGCACCACTCATGAGACTTTATACTACAATGCTCCACTAATAATCCCCAGACAACACAATGTGTCTTTCCTGAGTGACTTCTGTCCACACCTGGAGGCTGCAACCTGCTACCTAAAGACTGCAGGTCTTCTGCAAGAGAGACCATGGGTAAGGGATTTATTGAGCCAAATAATGTGCTTTATATTATTAGTATTTTCTGTTTCTTATTTGTCTTTGCTCTCAGGTCCCTGATGAACGGCCTGAAGGTCATATGTGTATCAAAAGTGAGGCACAGGGTTTTTTGGTGTTTTAAGGTTTTATGAAGTGGAAGAGGTAGACCATTTTGTTAGATTCTTTGATTCAAGATAGTTAGGAGTAAGAAATATCTGATGATTTCTGAGGGAAAGATGTTTTGAATTAACCATAGTACTATTTTGTTGAAAGATTTGTGTGTTTTTAACTGCTATTTTGTTGTTGCAGTGCTGGGCTATTATTATTAGATTGTTAGGGTGTCTGCATAGGTGAAGGCTTTTGATGTTGGTGTGGGAAAGTCACTTGTAAATAAGGTACAAGGTGTGTCTGAGGACTGTCAATTACCTTGCCTATTGTCATCATTACTGTTTTAATCTTCTGTCAGGAGGCAATGGATTTTGTTCAGAGACCACAGCACTACATATTCTAGTCTGGTGCAAATAGGTCCTCAATTAGATTTTTTCCATAATTTCTCAGTCCATGTAGTAAAAAGCCACTATTATGTTTATGAACAGTCTGTAACAAATTATACATGACCAATATTCCAAAGTCCTGTTTTGTTCATGTGTTTCATTTCCCATTGAATAAATGCATGGTCTTTGTACATTTGCATTTTTTTTTTGGCATTGAAGATAATTTTCTAAACTTGTCTCCTGTCATATATTGTCAAGATCATTTTGTTACATTTTGTAGTCTCATGATCTTTACATTATCTGCAAAAGGGTTAAAGTAGCTTTTCTTTCTATCATGTCACTCACATAAATCAAGAACATTACTAATGCCTGCACTATAACCCTTGTGTGACTCTAACCTGACAACCATTACAACTGTTCACATATATTGGTCTTCCTGGAAATCTCTTTACTACTTCTTTTATGTTCAACACAATCTTGCAACATCCATATTAGTTGTTTCTGAGGTAACTTATTAAAGGTTTTCTCCATATGCACACAACCCATCCACCCATGTGTCTCTTCTAACACATCAGCCACACTCGAGTAGAACCTTAACCAATTTGATACACAGTATCTGTCATTTCTGAAACCAAATTGATTGGCAAAATCCTCATATTTCACATACATGTTTTTCTGAGGTGGTTGTTGACACTCTATGTACTGTATTGTTAATTTACCAGTACCAACAGTTCAAGTTTTCTGAGCTTTAAAATATATTAAACATAACTGAAGGTCTGAATTCTGAATACTTGAACTTCAAAAGTTTTAATAAAAGATAGGGTCCTTTTTTTATTGATTTATTTTTGTTTATTTACCAAAGGTCTTCGCCCCTTATAAGACACAATGATGAGCAACTTAAATTATTCTTCAAATCCAGAAACACTGGCTTACACCAAAGTTGCATGCCTGAAAAAAAAAAAAAAAAAAGATCAATAGGTACTTGTGTTACAGCAGAAATTTGTGTTTACATAACAAAGTGGATAGCTTTAGGTATTTTGGGTCATATGTGGCAGGAAAGGCAGGAGTGGAGGCGAGGGTAAATTGTAGATTGAGAGAACCAAATGGATGCCTTGGGGGATTAAAAAGTTATGAGAAATAGGGATCTTGGAATGGATACATGGGGGAGATTGTATGAAGGGGTGATTGGGCCGATGACATTGTATGGGGGGCAGAGACTTGGAAGATGCAATGAGGAAAAGCTTAAATGTATTTACCTAGTTGTATTATATGGGAAGGGGAGCTATGCTTGTGGTGACCTGTTTTTGTATCTCACAAGATAAAGTTTGTTCTTAAATTCTTGTATTGTGTTTGCACACACTATTTCTTCATCCAATTTGTTCCATATATCTATCACTCTGTGTGGGAAGCTGTTCTTTTTCAGGTCTCTTCTGTAGTTATCCTTTTTGAGTTTCATTGCATGTCCTCTTGTTTTTCCTCTGTCCCACTTTAATAAGTCCTCTCTATCAAGGCATTCTTTTCCTTTCATAATTCTGTAGATGGTTAGTAAGTCCCCTCGTTCTCTTCTTTGTTCCAGGGTTGGGAATTCCAGTTCGGCCAGTCTTTGTTCATATGACAGGCTTGAAAGTGTTGGGGCCATCTTTGTTGTTGCTCTTTGTATTCTTTCTAACTTTCTTATATTCTTTTTTGTACTGGGTGACCATATCAGTGCTGCATATTCCAGTTTTGGCCTTCTCAGTGTTTGTAATATTTTCTTGATCATTTCCTTATTTAAAGGCCATCTTTATTGATCTCAACAAATTGTATGTTTCTCCGACTATTTCATTTATATGTTTATCTGGCAACATGTCTTTGGTGACGTGTTTGAGATGAAATGTCTGGGAAGTATGGTGGGGGTTGATGGGTTGGATTGGATGGGAGGCGGGGTGAGGAGTGGAGGGGGAGATGGCAGATGGGGCTGGTGAAAGTGCTAGGATGGTTTGGACACGTGGAAGGAGTGAGTGATGAAGGTTTGGTAGAAGCGGTGAGGAGGGTGGGTGGTGGAGTGGGTGAGTTTGGGGTGGAGGTGGGGGGGATGACCAACGATGAGATGGATGGATGGGGTGAAGGGGGCAATGAGCAAGAGGGGAATGTCTGTGGAGCACGGAAGGGAGAGGGCAGGAGATAGGGATGAGTGAAGCATGACATGATACTATTATGCTAGGAAGGGATAGGTGGGGGATGGGGGTGTTTATATGTGAGTGATATTTTGATGCAGCCTGAGGGGATTTCTCCCCATCTCTTTTTCTGCATGAGGGGATGGAGAAGGGGGTTGCCAATTAAGTGAAGCAGCCTTACTGTGGATGTACTGTGTCTCGCTACATTGCCTCTGACCTAGGTCAGTGGTTGGGATACAAGGATGACCCATCATCCATGAGGAGCTGAGATGGGAGGGGGAAAGGATGATGGATGGGAGTGGAATAGGTGGGAGTAGGTACATGCCTTTGACTTGGCTATCTCTCTTATAAGGGGGAAAAAACTCTTGATATTTAGATAGATACATAACACAACTTTTCTTACTGTTCCCTTCTAACTTTTGAAATCTAGATCATCATGAGAGGTTGGTACAATTGTGCTGCTACTGTAATACTCACACATTGGACCCTGCAACCCAGGCTGCGAGATGAGGCATCAATATACCTCCAAGGACCATTTGCAAAGGATGGTGTACAAGTAGTGGCAAAGCTAGTTCACCTATCATATGAATATCATGCAGAAGAAACTGCAACATTGGGATACCTGAAAATTAGAAAATGTATCAGACAAACTACCATTTACATTATGATAGTGAAACCATATCCATCCAATATTCAAAACTGGAAAACTTAAGCAATCACAATTTAGGGTGGAAATTATGGTAATATATTTATAGAATAGTTTCCTAATTTTGTTCTCTACTGCTTGGAGCATTGTGTACATTCTGCCATTGCTGCTTAGCTGAATGTACCAATGTATTCAAATTGTGCCCTTACCTAAATCATCAATCATACCATAGGTGTCAGCCAAATATAAATGAAGCAGAAAATGAATATATGTCAAGAAAAATGAGAACAAGCACAACTTGATGAAATGGTATACTGGGTCATCTACTTTATACAAGTCCAAAGTTCCTTTTTTTATGAATAGAAGAGTGTGTGTGATGCCTTATGTAAAAGACTTGTCTTTACACAACTAACTTGGAAGATTAAAGACAGATTTTATAAGTTTCCTGGTGAGGAAAATTTGAGTATGCATGTAGCAGACCCATCTCTCATACCACATGCTCTTGGATTTTTTTTTTTTTTTTTTCTTTTTCTTTTCATCTAAGTCAGCCTTTACTCACAAAGTGATGGTATGGAATGGGAGAAAAAACAATAAAAATAGCATGTTATATGAGTGCACAGAGGGTTTAGGGAGACATGTCAAAATAGTATTGGGAGATCTCATTGCTAGGGGAGGAGATGAACCAATAGATGGAGTGGTTTGGTAGTATGGAGAGTCATGAAAAAATCATAGTGGTGAGTTGATGGTAGAGATGTGTCTACAGAGTTGATGATAGCAAACAGTTTTTAGGAAGGAAGTCAAGCATATGTACACATGGGAGAAGGTGGTAGATGGAAGGGTAGTGGATAGGGCTTTAATGGACTATATTGTGGTAACCAGGAGAGAGTAGGAAGAGTTTTGGATGTACGTGCTCTTAGGGGAGAGAGTGGGGGAATATCAGATAGTTTTTTGGTGGAAGGTAAGTTGAGAATGGAGGATAGATGGAGAAAGAAGAAAAGGACAGAAGGTAGGGAGGTGCTTAGAGTAAATTGCTTAAATGAGAAAGAAAAGTAATACAAGAAGAAGCTGAGAGAGGAGTGGGAGGAAGTGAAGAATAGAGTAGAACTGGGAGTGGAGGAGGAATGGGGATGTTTCAAGGAGGGAGTTACAAAGTGCAGATGGAGAGATGGAGAGATGATAATGGAAGAGATGGCAGTAAGAGGAAGATGGGCAGAGTATTTTAGAGAGTTGCTAAATTGAAGGAGGATAGGGAGGGAAAGGTAGTTGCAGTGGGAAGTAGTAAGAAAATGACAGTGATAAATAAGGAAAATGGAAGGGAAATAACAAAAGAGGTGAATACAGTTATTAAAATGATGAGAGCAGATAAGGCACCTGGGTTGGATGGGTGTCATGCACAGTGTCTATAAAAGGGAGGTACAGTGATGGTGGACTGGCTGGTGAGGTGGTTTAATGTTTGTCTAAACGAGGGTAGGGTGCCAGGGGACTGGAGGAGTGCCTGTATAGTTCCACTTTACAAAGGAAAAGGGGATAAGTGTGAGTGTAGTAGTTTTAGAAGGATCAGTTTGTTGAGTGTAGTTGGTAAGGCTTATGGGAGGGTCTTTATAGGATTAGGAGAGGAACAGAGGGGGTAGTTAGTGAGGAACAGTGTGGGTTTAGGACAAGTAGGGGTTATGTGGATCAGACTTTTGTGGTAAAAGGTGCAGATGGAGAGATAATAATGGAAGAGATGGCAGTAAGAGGAAGATGGGCAGAGTATTTTAGGGAGTTGCTAAATGTGGAAGACTGGGATGGAAAGGTAGTTGCAGTGGGAAGCACTAAGAAAATGGCAGTAATAAATGAGGAAAATGGAGGAGAAATAAGGAAAGATGAGGTGAATGCAGTTATTAAAATGATGAGAGCAGGTAAGGCACCTGGGTTGGATGGGTGTCATGCAGTGTCTAAAAAAAGAGGTACAGTGATGATGGACTGGCTGGTGAGGTTTAATGTTTGTTTAAGAGAGGGTAGAGTGCCAGTGGACTGGAGGAGTGCCTGTATAGTTCCACTTTACAAGGGAAAAGGGGATAAGTGTAAGTGTAGTAGTTTTAGAAGGATCAGTTTGTTGAGTGTAGTTGGTAAGGCTTACAGGAGGGTTTTGATAGGATTAGGAGAGGAACAGAGGGAGTAATTGGTGAGGAACAGTGTGGGATTAGGACAGGTAGGGGTTGTGTGGATGAGACTTTTGTGGTAAGGCAGATATGTGAGAAAGCTTTAGGAAAAAGTATGGATGTTTTTTGGGCCTTTATGGATCTGGAAAAGGTTTATGGCAGGGTAGACAGGAAGGCACTGTGTAGTTGTAGCTGAGTGACCCCCCATATTCTATAAACTGGTTTGATATTATTTTCTGTGGTTATTAATAGAGTGAAAGGGAACAACTAGTACAGCTGTAATTTCAATTTTATAATGTGAGTATTGTGATGCATCATTGAATAATTGTACATCAGGCAGCTAATGCTGCTCATAAGACTTGTATTGAAGACTTGTATTGCTCATAAGATTTGTATTGAAGTGGTTAAAGAAAGTGGGAAAAAATGGGAGATAGGCCAGTTATTTGTTGATGACACTGTGCTTATAGCAGGATCAGAGGAGGGATTAAGGAAGTTAGTGATGGAGTTTGGGGAGGTGTGTGAAAGAAGGAAGTTGAAGATAAATGTAGGTAAAAGGTGATGAGATGTGCAAGGAGAGAGGATGGCAGCAAACTGGAAGTGAGTATTTAGGGAAAGAGACTAGAGGAAGTGGATAACTTCAGATACTTTGGGGTGAACGTGGTGGAAATGGGAGTAGTGAAGATGGAGGTAGAATGTAGATTGAGAAAAGCAAATCCTTGGAGGATTAAAAGTGTAATGAGAAATAGACATTTGGGAATGAATACTAAGAAATTGTATGAAACAGTGATTGTGCTGACAACACTATATGGGACAGAAACATGGAACATAAGAGAGGAAGAGTTTAAATGTGTTGGAAATGAAATGCCTGAGAAGTATGGTAGGGGTTACTATGCTGGATAGAGTGAGAAATGAGGTGAGGAGGAGAGCGGGGGTGGAAAGGGAGTTGGGAGGTTGATGAAAGAGTACTGGGGTGGTTTGGACGCATGGAAAGAATGAGTTAAGAGAGATGAATAAAAGAGGTGTGGATTGCAGAGGTGGCGGGAGTGAACATGAGGGAGTGACCTAGGATGAGATGGGTGGATGGGGTAAAAGGGGTGTTGGAAAAGGATTACAAAGGATTACAAAGGCGGAGCATGCCGACAGGAGACGTTTTGGTCCATATCTAGGTCGGATGTGAAAAAAAAAATAATAATAATAATAATATATAAAAAACTATGATAATGTAAATAACAAATAAAATACATAAATAAATGCATAGGTATAGTTAAATAATAAACAAACAGGTAAATAGTAAATAATAATGAATTGACATATAACTAATAATAAATGAAAATCAAAACAGACAAATGATAACAAAACAAAATGGGAATGTCTGTTTAGGAAAGGAGAAAACAGGGGTGAGTGGAGAATGGTTGTGTATGGATGATGCTATGATGCATGTAAGGTGGGTGGGGGATAGAGGGGGGGGAGTATGTGTGAATGATATTTTGATGCAACCCTAAGGGATTTCTCCATCTTCTCTTTTTCAGCAGAAAGGGAAGGAGAGGGGGGGTCACTGATTAAATAAAGAGGCCTTGCCATAGATGTGCTGTGTCTTACTGCATTGCCTCTGACCCAGGGCAGTGGGCGAGATGCAGGGATGACCTGTCATTCAGAAGGAGCCAAGAAAAGAGTGAAGGATGGTGAATGGGAGTGGAGTATGTGTGCATGAAATGAGTGAGAGTGGATTTATGATTTTGACTTTGGCTACCTCCCTTATAAGGGGGAAAAAACCCATGGTATATGTATGGATAATTTTTTTCTGGAAACAGTCTTTATTAGTGTTAAGACTGCAGGTTCATCAGCTGCTACAAAGTCTGCTGATTTTCTGTATTCCGTACTCCATGAATGCCTAATTTCCAGTTTTCATGACAGATTTTGAGTTTTGTGGGAGAAAAATACATAGTGGGGGGGAGGGTGGTCCCTAATCCCCCCATCCCATTTAGTAGCCTATGACATGCATGGGATAATGGTGGCACCATTCTTCCCCCCCCCCCCCTATCTTCTATCTTCTCCCTTCCTTCCTCAACAGACATCCCCCTATTTCCCAATGCCGCTTTTGCCCCATCCATCCATCTCATCCTTGGATGGTCCCTCATGTTCACTCCCCCCATCTCTGCCTTCCACGCCTCTAATGGTGTGGTTAAATCTGTTTTTTACTGATGACATAGACCTAACGGTGTCTTAGCTCTATGACATGAAAAATAAACTTGAGAATCAAGAAAATACAAATCTATAAGAATACTGTATCACTCAACTCTAAAGTTCAGATATCTAGCACACACAATTTCCCATGGATACTGGATAGTCAGGGTTACACTAAACATATTTCACTGTTATACTCCTATCCTTGTATTGAAAATTTATAAAGAAGCAATGGTCTTCCATAAACAGTATGCATATGATATTCAAACTCACCAAGAGTAAGAGATTTATGAGTGGAACAAAACATTATGGCTGCAGTATCACTTCTTGAAAAGTGTCCAGTAAACTTTCTTTGTGTCAACCACCAATAGGAATACAAAAGGAAGGACTGCACTCCACATACTGAAATAGAACATCAGAAAGGAATCCACTAAAATTTATTGAAATAGTTTAATTTGTATACTATATTGTTCCCACACAATTAGGTCTTCATACTAAAATTGATGACTCATTAATTACTTACAAGTTATCAAAATAATACCAACACTGGGTAGCATGTTTTCTATTGCTGCAGATCTAAAAGTATCACAGAAAGTTGAAAAAATAATCAGAAGTAGCATGCATTGCCCTAGAGGGCTTCTTTGGAATGAAAGAAATAATCTTCTGTAGTAGCCTTTGTGTTGCAGCCATTGTCCAATGCATAATGGTAATAAAACGGTGAAAGATAACTGCAAACCAGTCGATGTCAGAGGAACTGAAGCAGATACTCCAAGCTAAAAAATGAAAGGGGAACAGTTACTTTGCTACCAGCAAATGTGTAGGTAATCTTCAATAGCAATTTATTACTTCTAGTCAACATTTTCATTCATTACCATTATGTACAGAATTATTGGTGTAAAGATCAAACCCAGTAAACTGCCTAAAACTGAGTTGAATATAGCTGCACCCTCATTGCCATTGCAAGCTCTGGTTAGAATAATGGCTGATGAAACTGGAGGAGGCATGCAGGCAACTGCTAACAACCTGAAAATTGACAGAAAAGACCACATGAAATATTTTGAATACAAAACCGGATTTCTTTAATTTTATTTATCTAGCAACAGAGTACATATATACCAATGGCATTTGCCTCTTGCAAGATGACCAAGTCAAAACCTGCCTTCACTCTTTATGAAAGAAAAATAGAGGGGAATCCCTAGTTCTCTCATTATGCATAATTAAGCTGCCTCTTTTGACATGCATAAGAATATGACTATAACATTTTTCTCTCCCTACACCACTGCATGTGCATGAAGAAGGTTTACCTAATTGTAGTATACAGGAAAGGAGCAACACTTGTTGGGTCCCATCTCCTACTTTCCAATTTATCATACCTAGCCTTAAGTTCACATACAGTTCCAACTTACATACATACATATACCAAGGCCTTTTCCCCCTTTCAAGGGAGGTAGCCAAAAAGAAAAAGGCATAAAATCATTCCCACCCATTCCATCCCTAAATACACTCCCCTCCCCTCCACCCTCCCTCTTATCTTAGCACCTCCTGGATGACAGGTCAGTTCCAACTTGGTTTATATAATTCCCAATTCTCAAATTAGATTTGATTCCTGTATTGCTCTAGCCTGGGCTACATCCCCTTCTTAGTTATTCCAATTATTTATGCATATGTATATGGAAAACTGTTTTTCTTCACATCCCTTGGACATGTGGTCTTTCTTAATTTGTTCTCATAACCTCACAGGAAGTCAGACTTTTTAATAATATGTCTAGAAATGTTTTAGAAGGTATAAGGAATATGTTTAAAGTAATATGTTCGAAAAAAAACATTTGGTCGTGGCAACAACTCATCAAAGGCATATGGGTACACTATGGGTGGATGGTAAAATGAGCTTTGGTATTCCCACATTATGGCTAATTTTACAATGATAATCCCACCACTCCCTACTGGAGACATTTGGCAAGCCTTGAATAGGGGTATATAATGAGAAGGTAGGAGGGAAGAGACAGTGTTGGTTAAAAAAAAAAAAGAAAAAAAAAAGAAAAAAAAGAGAGAGAGAGAGAATGACATAATCCCATCAGTACACTTTGATACACCTTAACTCAGAACCAAAAAATTTACTTGGGAAAAAAAATGTAAAACTAGCTTTATTCCCTTCAAAATTTGTAAATCTAAAGTTCATTTCAAGGTCTTTAACCCTAGATTACTCGACCTGTGCCATTTGGGACCACACAGTACGCAATCATATGATTCAAGCTGTATGGTTTTCACACAAATATCTAATTGGCAACTTTTATTATTTATATCGTCAGTACTGACCTAGAAACGAGTGTGAAAATACGTGCCTTTGTACTCTGCCTATATACAAGCTCCAGGTAAGTTTCAGTGATTCCATATGGCACAGGTCGAGTAAAATAGGTGATTTTATTGAAAAAAGAAAGATAAACATATGATATAATGTGTGTTTACATGACGACTCAGGAGAACCTTTGAGACGTGTTTTAGCCATAAATGAACACGTAGGCAGCTAATCAAACACCACCAGAGGCGCCACCGTCGATGACGAGCACAATAGCGCGTCATTTTAAGCGCACGCCATTCAAACGTCCAACTTTACATACCGCGGGAAATTTCATTCATAAAAATGTTATGCGAGTGTATTTACTACGATCGTAGTAAATTTCAAACAATCACATCATCAGTTACATGTCGGTACATGAAAATATAAGGTAAACGTGGCGGCCTGCATTCATCAGTAAATCGAAAATTTGTTTATGTTTCAGCGTGAAAATGAACTAAAAAATCCAGTGTACTGGCAACAGACCAAAATGAATTAAAACTACTAGTCTCACGGATTATTATAATACCAAAACAAAGGCAGGGTGTTACGGAAGAGCTGAGAAATCGGTGGTACTAATTAGTTGTTTTTTTCTATCGGGTCGGATTATCGGATAACAACAACGTCAAACGCATTGCGACATTTCAACCGCCGATGTAGACGTGTACTGGTACTCTAACCTACTGTAAGGTAGTATATTCCAGTTATATCTTGCTATTGAATATTGTGTGAATAACAGTACTTGCTGATATGTCATTCCTGGGGCCGTATAGTGAGAAGTTAAAGTTTGGCATAAAGGATGCAAACTTCCTGAAAGATTGCAATCGGCTAAAGTAAACATCAGCCATGTGAACAATGGTACTGTCCATGTGATGTTTAAGTTCATAAAGAAACACAGACTTCCTTGGAAAGCTGTTTACTGTGCACTCAGCCATCAAATGCCAAGTCTGAATGAAGTAATTGAGGTTAACCTCAGGCAATCATTCCACAGGGTGTCTGAGCAGAGAAAAAGGAAGCATAGTGAGGTCCGGACAATTTTTTTTATCAAAATTGTATTGCCCACCCCAGAAATCTGCATCTGCAGCTCTGGCTACAACTGAGGCTGTGCATAGTGCAAGTAGTTCTGATGCAGATTTCAATAGTGTAGCAGAGAAGGAAGCATAAGGGAAATTAGCTGTAGAGTGTAGGGAACTGAGCAACCTTAAACTGAAGCTAGAGTGTAGGGAACTGAGCAACCTTAAACTGAAGCTAGAGTGTGAGAACATAGACCTGTCTCATAAGCTGAATGAATGCAGGCAAGAGGTAATAGCTCTAAGGCAACTACACCCTAGTCGAGCAAGACAGGCCTTGAAAAGAAAAGATTCATCAGCAGCATCGGGGAAGGGAAAGTATACTGTGATGAAGAAACTCAAGAAAAATGCTCAAATGAACAATTTTATATAAAAATTTAGCCTATGGTTGCATTATTTGACCTATTTTCTTTAAAGTGCGCAATTCCCATGTAATTTGACCAATGAGAAGTTATGTTTTTATTCTCGGCAACATTACCGACCATAGCTACGAATACCGTCCAGCCCGCCATCTTATCTATGATCACTAGTGGTAGGGATCAAATGGCACTCTATTTTCTTACTATTATTAGTGTAATAGACATATAGTTGAATTATTTAACTATTTTATTTGAAATGTGTGATTTTCATGTAATTTGATCAAAGAGAAGTTACGTTTTCATCCTCTGTAATATTACGGACCACAGCTACGATTCTTCCAGCCTGCCATCTTTGATCACTTGTGGTATGGATCAAACTACACTCTATTAAGTTTCTTACTATTGTGTTTTTAGTGTAATATATTGCATAAGTTCAATTATTTCAACTATTTTCTTTAAAATGTGTGATTTTCATGTAATTTGACAGTATTCGCAGCTGTGGTCGGTAATTTTGCAGAGGATAAAAACGTAACTTTTCTTTGATCAAATTCCATGAAAATCACACATTTTAAAGAAAATTGTAAAAAAATGCAACCATATGCTAATTTGTTACGGTATTCGTAGCTGTGGTCGGTCATTTTGCAGAGGCTAAAACATAACTTCTCTTAGATCAAATTACATGAAAATCACACATTTAAAAGAAAATACTTCAAATAATTGAACTATATGCAATCTATTACACTAATAACACAATAGTAAGAAACTTAATAGAGTGAAGTTTGATCCATACCACCAGTGATCATAGATGGCGGGCTGGATGAATCGTAGCTGTGGTCCGTAATTTTGCAGAGGATAAAAACGTAACTTCTCTTTGATCAAATTACATGAAAATCACACATTTTAAAGAAAATAGGTCAAATAATGCAACCATATGCTAATTTTTTATATAAAATTGTGCATTTCAGCAAAAACCGTCCTTGTTCGGGTTTGGTTGGCTATTAGTGAGTCGGACGGTATTCGTAGCTGTGGTCGGTAATTTTGCAGAGGATAAAAACGTAACTTCTCTTTGATCAAATTACATGGAAATCACAAATTTTAAAGAAAATAGGTCAAATAATGCAACCATATGCTAATTGCTAATTTTTTATATAAAATCATGCATTTCAGCAATTGCCAGGAAAACTGATCTATAACATTCCTCAGGTCCATAATAGCCTAGAAACAAACGCATGATTTTTTTTGTCCAGCCAAAATATATGTGGTCCATATAGGGTTAACACTAGTGGTGTGCAGGTAACAATGAACTTGAAGCACTGCACGAAGAGACAGCGTGTTGGCGGTACACATGGGGAACACCTGGTGGCCACATCACAGAATTAAACCAGCCGCAAAACTTGATTTAATTTACATTGTGTTATTCTAAATAATCTGAGTAATATGAAAAAATGACTAGGTTTTTTTACTTCGTGTTATTCCAAAGTCACATATTCTAAACATGCATAAATCGAGAAATCCCTGTATGCGTATTTCTATTGCAATCTTCCGATAAATAAATACATACATAAACATTTGAGTAATTGACTACCTATTTGGGGAATTAAAGCAGGGAGTGTATGAATCTAAATTCTAATGAAATACCTTTAGCTAGCAATGATGCTTCAAAAGTAGTGTCTTGGAAGATCTGAATATTTTTCAGGCATTTGTGGGCAGCCATGATCATACATTTTCTGTCATTGACTCCAGGTCTGTTATCAACAAGTATACATTTCAAACAGATTGAATAAATAACTACAGTTTAACCTCTTCAATATGAGTCAAATTCTTGTATTTACCTAGTTGTATTATATGGGAAGGGAGCTATGCTCATTGTCCCATCTTTGTATTTTCAGCATCAAGTTTGTTCTTAAATTCTTGTATAGTATTTGCACACACCACTGCCTCATCTAATTTATTCCAGATATCCACCATTCTGTGTGGGAGCTATTCTTTTTCAGATCTCTTCTGTAACTATCTTTTTTGAGTTTCCTTTCATGTCTTCTTGTTTTTCTATTGTCCCACTTTAATAAATCATCTCTATCTAGGACTTCCATCCCTTTCATAATTCTGTAAATAGTCAGTAGATCTCATCTTTCTCTTCTTTGTTACAGGGTTGGTAGTTCCAATTTGGACATTATTTGTTCATATGTCAATTTGGAGAGTGTTGGTGCCATCTTTGTTGTTGCTCTTTGTATTCTTTCTAATTTCTTTTTAGTACTGGGTCATAGTGTTGCAGCATACTCCAATCTTGGTCTTATCTGTGCAACTAATATTTTCTTTACCATTTCCTCATCCAAGTAATCAAGAGCCACATTAACTTACCTTAGTAAATTGAAGGTTTCTCTGACTATTTTGTTGATATGCTTGTTTGGTGACATGTCTTTGCTGATTACTTTTTTTTATCCACTGTGTCTCTGACCCAATTTTCTTTTTCCTTAATTACTTTAATTACCATTTCTTTGGCATTTTCTTCCACTTGTACTATTTCCTTAAAAATTAACTTTTGATTTTCTTGTTCCACTTTCCATTGGTTTTTTATTTCTTGGAGATCAGTCTCCTTAATCATTTCTCCAACTTTCTTGGTCACTGCTTGTATTTGTTCTTTCACTTCTTTTTTCAAGGCCTCATTTTTGTTTTTGTCTTCATTTTTCATTCTTTCATTTTCACTTCTAATTATGTTTAATTCTTTCTTCAGATCATCAAGCTCCTTGTTTGTCTCGTCATTAGCTCTTTTAAGTTGAACTATTTCTCTGTACATTGCCCTGTACTCAATTTTCAAATCTATTGGTTCATCCAACAAATCAGTAATATCCCTATTTCTTATGATATTTTTGTACCTAGGTTCTCTATCCAACTCCAAACCTCTACCGAAAATTCCACCTTCTCTTGTAAACCCTGAAAATGCATAATTATCCAACCTTTGATTGATTTAGGGTTTCATTCATGCAGGATCTTTTTGGTATTACCCCCAGCAACAATTCCACTATGCTCACGTCCAGACATCTCTTTGTTGGTTATTTTTTCTTCTTTTACTTTTGTCTCCCTCCATTTTATGTATTTAGCACTAATTTTTATAATAATTATACCATTTTGGTCACTCGGTATGCACAACTCCCTTCATGTTAGTAAATACAACTAGAGGTTTCCAAAATATCTTAGTAAAAATGTGCTGCACAGCAGATCTCTTTTCCAACTGTCTGATTCCGCCTGTCGCTCACCCGAAAGTGTGAGCAGCATCAACTCTCTGATGTACAATGATTCGATGATGCATTGGAATACTCGTTTTATAAAATATAAAGTTACAGCTGTATTACTTGATCTCACTCTATTAATAACCACAGAAAATATGATCAAGCCAGTTCACAGAATATGGGGGTCACTCAGCTACAACTACAAAATAGATATAATCAAGACATTGATGCAGGTATCCTCATATACCCACTCGCACCTCATGATGCCTATGTAGGCATCATTGTATGGAAGGGGTTAGAGGAATCCAACTGAGAATTACATAGTTTCAAAACTTAATGAAATGTTCTCAGCTGCCAGTGATGCTTGCCAGAGGCTAACTGCCTTCTTTATTTCATGGACTCCGAGTGTCATTTACACATATATACCTGTTTCTGATTAAATAAACGACTATCACATTTGGGTAATCAAAATATAGATTGTGCTTGATGTTTCTGATGGCTCTCAGCTGCCAATGGAGCTTCACAATGAGCATCTTGGTGGTTACACCAGACATGTTCCAAGCATATTCAGGCAGCCAAGGTTATACATTCTCTATTTCATTAAATCTTGGGTTGTTACTGACAAGTACCAACTCATTTCATACAAAATGAATACACCTAGGTCTCTTAATCCAACACTCCCTAACCATAATTTGTGCAAATGTTTGGGCCCAGGACATGAACCCACTTCAGGAATTGGTGGTGTTTTATGTTGTGGGCCAATTCCTGAAAGGGATTTATGTCCTGGGACCAAACATCCACACAAGTGACAGTTGGCGAGTGTTGGATTAAGAGACCTAGGTGTAAATGACTACCTATTTGCAATACAGTATTAAACCAAAAACAGCATGATTTTAAATCCCTGATGGAATGCCTTTAGTTGGTAACAATGTTTTAAAAGAAGTATCTTGGCAGTTAACTTGGAAAGTTGGACACTCCCTGAGTGTACTTGAGTAGCCAAAATTACCCTGTAGCCAATGTGTTTAGGTAATGTCCAACATAACTACCAAGGTGCTCTTTTTGAAATGTTACTGGCAACTGTGGGCATTCTATCAGGGATCTGAAATCATGCAATCCACAGTTTGATCTATCCATTCATTCTATTTCACTGGGTGCTTGCTAGACGAGCAGGTTAGAGTGTTGCTACTTCTTGCAGAGGTCGAGGTGAGTTGGACCAAGGGGATGGTTAATTAAATTCCATAATGTCTTCTGTAAGGGGAACCATCCTAGCCTCCTGATAGGGGAATGTTCATGACTTTAAACTGAATCATTGGGAACTGAAAATCATAGTCCTCAGTTTGATTCCCTGACGTAGTAGTCATTTATTCAATCTGTCTGAAATGAGTGTACTGTATACATTTATCTATATACCAAGATCATTTTCCTCCTTATAAGGGATGTAGCCAATACAGAGTCACTTACCTACTCCCACCCATTTCACTCCCATCCACCACCCCCTCCATCCCTCCCATCTCAGCTCCTCATGGATGATGGGTCATCCCTGCATCCACCAACTGCCCTGGGTCAAATGCAATTTATACATAAATATTTAATATAAAATAATAACTAGGTCCAATGATAGGTACCCTGATAGTGGTGGTCCTATAAAATGGGTGTTGAAGAGAATCATCTTGTCACCCCATATTCAAAATATATAAATATCCTCACCTATATCTAGAAATGCAGCCTCAAGAGGATGGCACTCAATCTCTGAACCAGGCCCAAGATCTCTAAGAACTCCCCACTTTTTCATATAAGGAGAACTAATAAACAAGGACTGTTCCTCTTCTCTTACAACTAACAAGTGACAGGCACAGACTCAGACTAATACAATATAGATATCAGGCCCGATTTTCTTCCCATGGAGATCTATTGGAGAGCACAAGGTCCATAGCTAGCTATTTAGAAGCTGCAGGCTTGCAGTCAGTGAAACTTGGGGCAACAGTTATAATTCTAAAATAAGGACTAATTTGTTTTTTGGAAAAACAAAACAAAAAACAAAACAAAAAAAAACTACCAGAATGCTCCTCCTTTCTAATCCTTTGTAAAGAAAGCAATAGCAATAAGATGACATACTAATTGTAAATAGTAGTGGTCATGTATGGAAGCCAGAGAAAATTGTATTCTTGCCATCTGTTTTAAAACCCTCTTACCTCTACCTGGAGATGCAGCTTTATACTTCCTCCACCTTACATAAGAGCTAACAACTGGCAACTACTTCCCTCCTCATATTACTGCAAGTCAGTGACAAGGAAATAGTATCACTCTAACAACACAGTCAACAGTCATAAGTTTCTTCCTAGGAAGATCAGGGGCTGCAAGTGAAACTCAACTGTCAGTGAAACTCAAGGGAACACTTATTGCATTATTATAAATACTTTGAGACCCTTACCACAGTACCCTAAGTAAAGAAAAATGCCACAAATATACCATACAGTCAACTTTCCAGTTATGAATATATTTCAACCATTACACTACTAAACTCTCATAAATAGCATTAATATTACTTACCCTCTTGTTATATTTGTCATATTGGATCCAACATCAAATAGATTCTCCATAAGATGACATATTATAATCATCACCATTGGATAACACAGGAATGTTGAAAGTTGTATGAAAGAATGAACTTTGACTTGTGATATGGCCCTGTACATATCCTTGGTCTGGAGTGAGAGGCCACTTAAGAGGAATATGATGAAAACTGCTCCATATTTGACAGTGATTTCTGGGTGGATGTAACCTGAAAAATTATGTATTATAGTTTTCAAAAATATACTTATAAAACATTAATAGTGATTTATGTGAAGTAGAGTAAAAGGTCTTAGATCCAGATACCAATATTCTGGAGTTTGAAGAAGAAGAAAAAAAAAAAAACTGGCCTTTTCCTCTGGATTTTTTTTAAATTGCATAGGTGGTAATTTCTAATAAATCTTAATAATATTCAGTATTTCACCTTCCTATCACTCTTTCACCCACCTTTTTCCATTGTTGTCACTTCCACTTTCTTTACTTTCACTTCTCATTACTGTCTTTGTTTCACTTATTTCATTTGGTAGGCCCTGTTGCCTCCAATAATTTAAGTAAGTTCTGTTTATATGAAATCTTTTCCTTCAGTATACTTTTTTGTCTAAGGGTATTGAAAGTTATAAAGTTTTCTTCCTTTCTTCTGTAAATTCTTATACAACGTGCTTCCCTGAGGTACACTCAAGGAATCCCCCGAAAACACGTATGTTAGGTCCTAGGTGAGATTTGTGGTGACATTGTAATTTCTTTAGTCCAATGATCTTTAATTTTATATCTAAGATCCTTCCCAAAGGGCATGATCTTACAATCATAAACCAGTTGAATTTTCTCCTCCACCCTTTTCTCAATCAGATTTGTTGTTACAAGTCTATATGCAATAGTATTTACTTAAACAATCTTGAATCTCTGCATATCTCACTTAGGTTACAAGATTGTACACGTCAGCAATGAAATCAGGCCCCTGGGCTTTTTCATAAACATAATGTAAAGAGTGAACTTATGCAACTCACTTGCCTTCGGTATTGTTTGTAAATACCTAACCCATAAAAATATAACACTCATATTCTAACCCTCTTTCCATCTCATCTACCAGCCTCTTACAGGGCTCAGCAGCTACCACTTGGTCATCCCAACCAACCCTTTTCTACTACTTTTTTATAGGGCTGTGGCATACTACAATATTATGGAAATCAACATTTGAGAAAATATCTTATACAAGGAGCTAGCTCAATAATTAACACTCTTTCTGCATAATCTGGCTAGAACAAGGTAGGAAAAGAAATATCCTTCACTGGATATTGTCATCAACTTAATGATAACCCAAAATATGCTATAAATATACAACTACTCCAACATGTACAAATATCTGCAACACCAATTACCTACTGACCCATCTTAATCAAATTAAGAGAACAACATTTTAATATATCTATACCAGTTTCAGTAAACTGTTTGCAAAAGTCACTGCTACCAAGGTCTGAGGATGCCATAATTTACCAATAACAAAATCAGGAAAAAGTGTTGAATAATATTTGATGTCTGCTTCCTGATTACAATAAATGATGTTAAGGCAGCAACAACTAAGGGGGGAGAAAAGAACATTTAAGAAAAGAACATAATTAGAAGAGTTGTTTGTGGTAGATTTCAATGTAGGATGTTTTCTTATTTTTAAAGGTAGTGAGTCATTTATCTGTGAGGTATATAACATCGGTTATATGCACAGTGTTAAGGGTGTTAGCAATAGTGGAGTGTCCCTGCACAATTTCACACTTGTCAAAAACTGAGATAGTACATACAATTGATTTCAATCTAGGGCAGATAATAGATACTCTGGTTTTGTTTGGAAAAAATAGGAAATGTGAACTTTCTATATTAATACGAGTAATTTGGTTTACAAATATCTTTTTGTAAAGACAATTCTGTATCACAGACTTATTTCTAACTAGTGAAGCTTCACAAGAAATTTTCAATGCTTCATGGAACAATGGAACACAAAAGAAAAGCATGATCTTACAATACTTAATGGCTGACCAAAGCTCCAGGCCTTCATTGCGTCAAGGAACTGATCGACTAAGGCATCAGGAGCACCTCTTTGAGCAAGAAGCTCCATCAACAGTGAAGCAAGATGTTCGCTCATTATTAGAGCACTAGAAGGTTACAATGAACAGTATCATGCCCACATCAACGCCCTGCAGCAACGCCAGATCACAAAATTCTTACGCCGGCGTGCCGAGACACAACCAGCCAACCCACAACCAGGACCATCACAAGAGGAGGATTCTGGGGATGATGCAGATTATTTTGAGGGTTTTGAGACTCCTGCAGCCATAGATGACTTCCTTGACGAGATACAACGTTGAGTGGGTGGTCAGTAACAAGCCACCCCAGCCTCGGAACCCCTCTAACCCACCCAAGCCCCTCATCACCCTCAAAAAGGTAAAATAAATGTCTATGAAATGTCTATTTTTTATTCTATAGCCTTGATGTGTTTATTATATTACAACACTGGATTGTATATTTAAGCAATTTTGTTAAGGTGAAAACAGTGAAGATAAAGGAGAAATATTGGTGAAGTTGGAGGAAAATTTTTGGTCTGGGTACCAATTATAATTAATACCATTAGTACTTAGTTCTGCTATCGCATTTTCAGCTATTGCCTGGCTTTAGCCACATCAATTAGGCATGATAGCAGGGGGATGGGTGTATGTTATACACTGGTTTCAGTTCTGCAATTAAGATTTCATATGGGAGAATCTTATTTTCCCCATATATAATAAAATGTGGTGCTTCTTCTGTAGCTGTGCTAATTTGGTTATTGAGTGCACATTTAATACAAGGAATCCAATTTCTTATTTCACCTTTCTACAACTCCACTGCTCTGAGGATGATTTACTTGAATATTAATTATACCTAAAATAACCTACATAATTCTTCCAAGATTTTGTTATTAAATTCAGTACCATTGTCTGAAACAAAGATCTTATGAGAAGTGAAATAACAGATTATCTAATCATAGATTACTTAAACAATTGTTTCAGCTCTCTTATTTGGTATGGGCTGTAAAATAAAAAATCTTGAAAGATAACAATTATCAATGGCAACAAATGCATATTTATATCCATTTTCAGATATATATAACTCCAGTGTATCTAAGTGAACTCTTTCCCAAGGTTTCTGCGGTATGGGATATGATAGCATAGGAGCAGGTTTATGTGTATTTCCTTTTACCTCAGCACATTTCAAGCAATTTTCAATATGTTCATAAATGTCTCTCTTCATACCTGGCCAAAAGTATTTAAGTTGTGCTTGTCTATAAGTTTTATCCTTTCCTGGATGAGAACTACAATCACTTTCATGAAGTAATTTCAATACCTCTGGTACAAGAGTTTGTGGAATTACCAACTGATTCACTGGGCCCCTAGAAATATCCTTCCCACTTACAACTGTTTTTCTAAAGTCCATTGCTCAAATGAAATTCCTCTATCTTATACCCCTTTGGTAGTTTTGGAGGAATACCTCATGGATTCATCAAATTCTGGGCTACTTTTTCCCAACTCTTATCTCTTCTCTGTTCTGTTATCATCATTTCCTCATCTAATGTTACTAGTTCTACTGCAGATGAAATTTATCAACCCTGTCATTGGTTGGCTAATATTCCTAGATAATGCATCTGCTGCAACATTCTTCCTACCTGGAATACATTAAAACTTAACCTCATAACAATGAAGTGCAGTTAACCACCTGGCTAATCTGCCCCTAAGATTCTTATGTTTGAATAAGTTCTGAACAGCTGTATGATCGGTCCACACTCTGATTGGATATCCCAGTATCATATCTCTAATGGATTAGTTTCTGAACTATTACAAAGTCTCGATGTGAAAGCTATCGGTTTCAATTTTCCATCTCTCTCTTGCATCAGTATGCCTCCTAACCCTATGTCAGATGCATCAGTATAAAGAATGAACTCTTTATCATAATCAGGAAATATGAAAACTGGAGAAATAGTAAGTTTATTTTGCAACTTGTCCAAAGCTTGTGCAGGTCCCCAAATGAACTTTGAATCTTTCCTCAACAAAGAACTTAAGGGAGTGTCACCAGCACTCATTAAAAAAATTCTGGTGCATGAGCGAATTTTAGGTAAATAAGAAGGAAAAGAGGAGAAAACCAGCACAGCTGCACCCAGCACTCCACAAGCATTTACTAACCATCCCCACCTTACACCTTCTCCACCCATGCCACACCACTCACCCTCACCTCACACCTCAATAGCAAAGAAGAGGAAATTGGAGATTTGCTATACATCGCAACCATCAAACAAATGGTCGCAAAAATTTAAATCCCCGTCCTGTAAAGTTTATGTATTGGTACAATATTTGCATATTTCCAGTCCTGTGGTACCTTTCCTTCTTTGAGTGAGTAATCAATTATATTATATATTTTGTCCATCAGCTCATCTATGCCTTCTTTTAATATCCAATTAGCAATTCCATCCAGTGTGATTTTCTGACATTAAGGTTTTTTAATCAGTCTCTAATTTCCTTCTGTGTCACAGTTATTTCTTTAATTGGGGGGTATCTTTTTGTATTTCCTCCTAGTTTTGTGTACTTTCAATTGTGAATACAGATTTAAAATATTCATAATTTCAGCCATTTCTAAATCTTCTATATATTCATTATTCCCTTGGTGCAGTTTTACTATTTCTTCTTTGTCTTTTAGTTTACCATTCACATACCTGTAAAATAGTTTAGGTTGTTCCTTGCATTTTTTATTACGTCCTTTTCATAGCTTCTCTTTTCACCTCTGCATATTTTTACATATTCATTTCTTAGTTTGATATATGTTTGCCACTTGTTTTTTATCTTTTTTTGCATATTTTCCAAGCTTTGTCTCTCCTATCTTTAGTCTCACTACATTTTTTGTTGTAGCACTTAATGTACACCCTTTCTTGCTTCTGTTTTGGTACATATTTGTTTATTCCCTCATAAATTTCTTTTAATATGTTCCATTTCTTTTCCATCTTTGTTTCATCATTTAAGAAGTTTTCCCAGTCTGCACTTTGAATTTTTTTTCTGAGTTTCTCAAAATCTGTTTTGTTGTACATTAGTCTTCCTTTTCTATGTTTCTCATTTCTTCTCAAATCAGTTTGTTCTCTTAGTTCGAACTCTATTAGTAAGTGGTCATTCTCCCCAATTGGTGTTTTGTATTCTATTCTGTCCACAATTTCAGGCTCTGACATAAGTATTAAATCTAGTCTTGACAGTTCCTCACTGTTTCTATATCTGGTATTTTCCTTTACCCATTGAGTCATTGTGTATTCAATGGTCATATCCAGTAGTATGTTTCCCCGGAGTGCACTGCATGGTTTGCATGCACTGTGTGACTCTGTATTGTTGCTTGCAGTTCTCTTTACACTCGTAGCCATATCTTGCACTAAGTTCTATCTTGCACCAGTCTCTTCACACTCAGACATATCTTGCATCAAGTTCTTTAGTAACGTTGGGTTTTATCCCACTGCTGCCACCACTTTCACCCTCCTAGTCTGTAGGGTGTTGTGGTGTGTCTTAGTGAGAGTAGGGGCCCATACGGGGCTCACATCAATGAGATTATATATTGTTTGTATACTGTAGTGGTGGTTTCTTTGTTGTGTTCAAATGTTGTACCTGCAAGTGATTTACGCACATTGAGTCTAGGTGTGCATTTTGTCTTTATATTTGTGATGTGTTGTTTGAATGACATGGATGAATCGTATGTTATGCCAAGAATCTTGGGTGAGTGTGTGTGTGTGGTGAGGATGTTGTTGATAAAGAGGCATGGTATGTATTTGTGTTAGTGAAAAGTATGGCTGTGGATTTGGTTGGGGCTATTTGGAGTCTGAATTGAACTAAGTGTTGAGTGTGTGAAAGTATTGCTGTAGTATTTCTGTGTCTTTGTCTGCATTACAGAGTGTGCATGTAACTGTCATGTTGTCTGTGTAAGAAGAGAATTTCTGAGGTGTGGGCTGTGGGTATATTATGCATGTATAGATTAAAGAGTGTGGGGAATAGAATGGAGTCCTGAGGTACTCCATTCCTAAAGTTTCTAGTGTGCAATGATTGGTTGTTATATGACACATAGGTATTACCTGCCAAATAATTGGCCAACCAGTAGATTAGGTAGGTAGGTAGGTTGGGTGGGTAAGGGGGGTAGGTAGGTATATAGATAGGGTGTTTAGGTAGGTAGGTAGGTTGGGTGTTTAGGTGGGTAGGTAGGTAGGTAGATTGGGTGTTTAGTTGGATAGGAAGATAGGTAGGTTGGGTGTTTAAGCGGATAGGAAGCTAAGTAGGTTGAATGTTTAGTTAGGTGGATAGATATGTAGGTAGGTGGGCAGGTAAACAGGTAGGCAGACAGACAGAGGCACATTGATTGGTATTTAGATAGGCAAGTATGGAGGCTGGCAGGCAGGTAGGTAGGTGAATAAGTAGCTTAGGTTAGGTGGGTTGGGTTAGGATAAGAAATTATGGTATTACTAAAGAAATGCACACCTACATGATAAAGCAATAGAAAATTAAATATCAATTTGGTAAATTAAAGTACATCAATGTAATATCTGTTTTTCTTGGCAGAAATCAACAACAACAAAACTTGCTAAAAGCGATACACTACTGAATGGAGCTACAACTAGAGCTTCAAGATATCACATTTGTGTCATCTATCCAGTCCCATAAATGTCAGTCTGGCAATAGCAATGGCTACTTCATACAAACCTAAGCAATATATCAAATGTTAATTCTGTATATCAAAATACACCACTCTTGGTGGAAATCAATGTATATACTAATAAAGGAATTCCTGTTGATATCAATCTAAATCAGACCACAAATCGGAAATCCCTCAAGGGACGTGTCCCCTCCGGCCTCTGATTGGCTGAGTGGTGACATCATGGCAACGGAGACAACTGATTGGCTGAGAGTGGTGACATCAGGGTAATGGAGATGACTGATTGGCTGCAGGCGTCTATAAGAGAAGCAAGCTCACTCAAAGGGCCAAGCCCCTGCTTAGTGGGGTTGGGTGCAGTCCATTGCTTATAATAATAAACTCCCATCAACATCCGTGATAATCATAATGAGCCTCTAGGTCATGCATATCCTGTAGGGGGTTAGGTTAGATAGGTTAAGTTCTTTAAGTTGGGTTAGGACAATTTATTATACTTCAATTTCTTCAAATTCTGCATCTATCAAAACACACGATGTCTCGAGGATCTTGTCACAGTTCTATTCAGTAGTGTATCTCTTTTAGCAAAGCCTTTTCTTGGTAGAAATCAATAACTAAACAACCTTTGCCAAAGGTTGTTTAGACTTAGTTACTGATTTCTGCCAAGAAAACATATGTTGATGTATTATAGTTTATACTTTACAAAATATTAAGTTTTCTATTGCTATATCATTTAGGTGTGCATTTCTTTAGATTCACCTAAATGATCTCATGTGTTATCATATACATACTTGGTCTAGATATAAATTTGCTTTCTTGCTCATTTTTGTTTTTAATTCATATTTTTTATTTCATGTATGTGCTGCGTTGCAGCTTCTCAAGAGCACTAAGAAGCTGCAGGGTGGTACTACTTAACTTGTGCCTTTATTATATTAAACTGTTGTATGTCTAATACTGGACAATTTTTACTGAAATTAGGTATGACTTCCGGTTATAATAATTAATGATGGTCCACGCACAATCTTACCTCCTTTAGAACCTATACCTGGTGCAATATAGGCCACGATTATTGTAAGTACAAGGCATACTAGAAACCAATGTTTCCTAATTTTTCTAGCTAAAATAGCACGCATCGTTAATCATGGCCTATATCGGATTTATATTCTTTACTTCCTCCAACACGTCTACATTGCCTGACACTTGTTTATTTACATGAACCGCCGTAATGGTCCTGGTGAATTGTCGTATTAAAAACAAAAAATGTCGTTTAGCAACATTATTAGAAACGGCCACATCAGGGCCGTAACTTCAAGGGTCTAGGTGGGCTATCACTTCCAATATTTTTACTTTCTATGACTCACAACCTTTATACTGAATCATTTCAGCATCTTGAAGTAGAATAAAGTATTGTTAGATCCTAAAAGTTACCCTGCACATCATAGACTTTGGCCTGTTTTTTCTCCTCTCGTCAGTTACGCTAAACTGCCAGTGTCAGTGTATCCATGACCTGGAAACATGGTACTAATGGGAGATTTTAACTGCAAAGAAATCTGTTTAGAAGAAATGACCGTGAAAGGTGGAAAGGATCTATGGGGAAATACATTACTTGATATGACTGTAGAACATACAATAACACAACTGGTAAAAGAAAATACCAGATATAGAAATAATGAAGAACTGTCGAGACTAGATTTATTATTTACGTCAGAACCTGAAATTGTGGATAAAATTGAATACAAGACACCATTTGGAAAGAGTGACCACATATTACTTGAGTTAGAACTAAAGGATGAAAATATGTAAAGAGAAATGAGAAATACAGAAAAGGAAGACTGATGTATAGTAAAATGGACTTTGAGAAAAAAGCGAGTTGGGAAAAATTCTACAATGAAGAAACACAAGTGGAAGAAAAATGGGTGGTTCTGATGGAAATCTATAATGAAGGAGTGGATAAATATGTACCAAAATAAAAACAGGAAAAGGTGTATATCAAGTGCTGGTTTGACAGAAGGTGCAGCGAAGCGAAAGATAGAATACATAAAGTTTAAAAAGATGGAAAAAAGAGAAAAAATAGAAAGTGGCAAATATATATCAATCAAAGGAATATGTAAAGATATGCAGGGAGGAAAAAAAGAAAAGATGAAAAAGACAAAAAAATGCAAGGATCAACCAAAACTATTCTATAGGTATGTGAATGGTAAACTAAAAAAACCAAACAGGAAATAGTGAAACTACTCCAAGGGAATATGGAATACACAGAAGATACAGAAATGGCTGAAATCATGAGCAAACACTTCAAGTTGGTTTTCACTAGAGAAAATGTACAGTTTCAGGATGAAGGGTGAGAAGTGAGACCCACCCCCCATGAGGGAGATAATAGTAACACGAAAAGAAATAATGAGTTTCAACAGAGGTTTCTTGCAACTTACGTTGAACTCAAGAGGGTGTTTGACTTATTAGATCGTGGAGTGCTCTGGGATCTTCTGCGAACCCGTAAGATTCCAGCAAGGATTATTGACTTGATGTGTGGGTTATACTCTGGAACAGAGAGTGCTGTGAAGTATAGAGAAGCGTGTCTAGCTTTCATGTTTATTCAGGAGTGAGGCAAGGGTGCGTCCTCGCTTCAACACTTCTCAACGCCTGCATGGACTGGGTATTGGACAGAGTTATCGATCAATGTCATTGCGGAGCATCTACTGGCAACACCAAGGTCATTTACTTTGTGTTTGCTGATGATGTTGTATTTCTTGAGGAGTCGTTGGAGGTCCTAGTCGCAGCCCTGAAGTCAGTGCACAGGGAGGCGAGACCGCTTGGACTTGAGGTCTTCTGGACCAAGACCAGGATCCATGAGTTTGGGAACTTACTGGATAACACAGTTCAATCTGCCCATGCATGCGGAGGGGACATTGAGGTCTTGGAAAACTTTACATACCTTGGTAGTATAGTGTATAACAATGTTGGGTCATGTCAGGAAGTATTTCGAAGGATTGGCATTATCTATGGTGTTATGGACTCGCTCAACCAGAGTATATAATGTTGTCAACATTTATGCAGGAGGATTAAGATTCGAGTCTTCAAGTCGCTTTAGCTCCCTGTCTTGTATGGCTGTGAGACATGGATATTGACTAACGACTTAAAGATGAGTCTATATGTCTTTGGTACATACATACATACATACATACATACATACATGTATAAATACATGTACCAAAGGAGTTTCCCCCCTTACAAAGGAGATTAAAAAAAAAAAAAAAACAGTCCCACAAATTCCATCCCCAACATACTCCACTCCCATCCACCCCATTCCCTCCCTCTTATCTTGGCACTTGCATCTCGCCCATTGCTCTGAGTCAGAAGTAGTGTTGCAAGACACAGCACATCCACAGCATTAAATCGGCGACCCCCCTCTCCGTCCCCTCATGCAGAAAAGGAGAAGACGGGGAGAAATCCCTTCAGGCTGCGTCAATTAATTTTTCACATATATTCCCTCACCCCCCAACCCACTCCCCTTCATGCATCACAGCATCATCCATACACAACCATTCTCCATTCACCCCTATCCTCTGTCCTCTCCCGTCTTTCCTCAACAGACATTCCCCTTTTTCCCAATGTCCCATTTCATCCCCTCATGTTCACTCCTACTTCTGCCTTCCACATTTCTTTTACTAATCTTTCTTCACTCATTCTTTCCGTGTGCCCAAACCATTCCAATACTCTTTCATCAACCCTACCTCACAACTCCCTTTCCATCCCCGTTCTCCTCCTCACCTCATCGTTTCTCCCTCTATCCAGCCTCGTAATCCCTATCATACTTCTCAGGCACCTCATCTCAAACACATCCATACTCCTCCTATCTTCCTCTCTTATGTTCCATGTTTCTGCCCTATACAGTGCTGTCGGAACAATTACTCTTCCATACAATCTCCTCTTAGCATTTATTCCCAGATGTCTATTTCTCATTACAGTTTTTAGTTCCCCAAGACATTTACTTGCTTCTCTTAATCTACATTTTACCTCCACCTCCACTCCTCCCTTTCCCGTCACATTCGCATCCCAGTATCTAAAACTATTAATTTCCTCCAGTCTCTCTCCCTTAATACTCATTTCCAGTCTGCTGTCACTTTCACCCCTTGTACATCTCATCACCTTACTTTTAACAACATTTATCTTCAACTTCCTTCTTTCACACTCCCTCCCAAATCCTGTCAATAACTTCCTCAATCCCTCCTCTGATCCTGCTACAAGAGCAGTGTTGTCAGCAAACAACAACTGGCTTATCTCCCACTTTTCTTCATTTTCTATATCCATCTCCAACTCCTGACCCACTACCCTTGCATCTACCTCTCACACCAACCCATCCATGTATAAAATGAACAACCAAGGCGAAATAACACATCCCTAGCAAAGTCCCACCTTTACCTCAAACCACTCACTCTCCATTTCTAATCCTAACACAAGCTCTATTATTCTCGTAAAAACTCTTGACTGCTCTTAACAGCTTTCCTCCTATCCCATATATCTGCAATACCTCCCACAGTGCCTTCCTGTCTACCCTGTCGTAAGCATTTTTCGAATCTATAAAAGCCCAAAAAACATCCTTACCTTTTCCTAAAGCTTTCTTACATATCTGTCTTACCACAAAAAATTTGATCTACGCAACCCCTACCTGTCCTAAACCCACACTGTTCCTCACCAATTACTCCCTCTTTTCCTCTCCTAATCCTCTAAAACAGGACCCTCCTATAAGGCTTCCCAGCTATACTTAACAAGCTGATCCCTCTGAAACTATTTCATTCACACTTGGCCCCTTTTCCCTTGTAAAGCTGAACTATACAGGCACTCTTCCAGTCCTCTGGCACTCTCTTAAACAAACATTAAATAACCTCACCAGCCAGCTCACCAGCACTGTACCTCTTTTTTCAGATATTCTGCATGACATCCATCCAACCCAGGTGCCTTACCTGCTCTCGTCATCTTAACAACTGCCTTCACCTCATTTTTCTTTATTTCTCCTCTATTTTTCTCACTCACCATAGTCATTTTCTTAGCCCTTCTCACTGCAACTACCTTTCTCTCCCTATCCTCCTTCACATTTAGCAACTCCCTAAAATACTCTGTCCATTTTCCTCTTCCATTATCATCACTCCATCTGCACCTTTTATCTTTTCTTCTCTACTTGATTACAAAGGATTACAAAGGCGGAGCATGCCGACAGGAGACCTTTTGATCCATATCTAGGTCGGATGAAAAAAAAAAAAAAAAAAAAAAAAAAAAAAACATACACATATACACATTACACATATACACATATACATACATACACATATATACATATATACATATATACACATACACATACATATATCATATCAATAATAAATTAAAACTATAATAATGTAAAAATAACAAATATAATACATAAATAAATGCATAGGTATAGTTGAATATCAAACAAACAGGTAAATAGTAAATGATTATAAATTGACATATAACTAATAATAAATGAAAATCAGACAGACAAATTATAACAAAACAAAAACAAATAATATAACATAAATTATAATCATTACAGCATCTTACTTAGGTATTTATCTAAATGATTCTTAAAGCTTTGAACTGAACTACATTGCACTACCTGTGCAGGAAGTTTATTCCATTCATTAACTACACGGTTGGCAAAGTTGTTTCTACCTACTTCCAAATTGAATCTATTTCCGGACAGTTTGAGACCATTGTTTCTTGTCTGATTCTCATTCAATGTGAAAATTTTGTCACTTTTGATGTTGTCAATTCCCTTTAAAATCTTAAAGACCTGTATCAAGTCACCTCTGAGTCTACGCTTTTTTAGGGAAAACAGATTCATGTGCTTAAGTCGATTTTCGTATGATTTATTTTTGATATTTGGAATCAGTTTTGTGGCTCGCCGTTGTACTTTTTCCAGTCTGTCAATGTCTTTAATGAGATTCGGTGACCATACGGAAACAGCATATTCCAAATGTGGACGAACTAACGATTTATATAGCTTGTTAATGAGTGATGGACTTTTGAAATTAAAAGATCGCGCAATCAATCCCAGAATCTTATTTGCTTTCTCAGAGGCTGAAATACACTGCTTGGATGATTTGAGGTCGTTACTGATAATTACGCCGAGATCTTTTTCACTATCCACTTTTGTTAACGAATTTCCAAATAACTTGTAATCGTACTTACTGTTATTTTTACCTATGTGCATTACCTTGCATTTACTTGTGTTAAATTTCATTAGCCACTTTTCAGACCATTGCTGTAATTGATCTAAATCTTCTTGAATATCTAATTGGTTTGAGTGATCATTTGCCACTCCGCACAGTTTTGTATCATCAGCAAATTTGGAAACAGTAGATTTTAGTCCATGGTCTATATCATTTATATATACTATGAATAGAAGTGGCCCAAGAACGGAACCCTGAGGAACTCCACTTGCAACACTTTTCCATCCAGAAGTTTTTCCATTTAAAACAACTCTCTGTTTTCGACCTTTCAACCAATTACTAGTCCAACCTAATAGGCTACCACTTATTCCATGCAAAGCTAGTTTAGTAAGTAGTCTTTCGTGTGGGACGGTATCAAAAGCTTTTGCAAAGTCTAGATATATTAAATCTATATTGTTTCTTTTGTCATAATTCGAGATAACTGTGTTGTAGAATTCGAGTAAGTTAGTCACGCAAGAACGTTTCCGTCTGAAACCATGCTGGCTATCATTTATCAAACGGTTACTTTCTAAATGATGTTCGATAGCATCTCTGATGATAGTTTCCATTATTTTTCCTACGATCGAAGTCAAACTTATAGGCCTATAGTTATTTGGTTTCTTTTTGTCACCTTTTTTGAATATGGGAGTAACGTTAGCTAGCTTCCATTCTCTTGAGACATCTCCGGATATGATGGATTTCTTGAAAATAATTTCTAATGGAACAACAATCTCATTTTTCATTTCCTTTAAGATTCTTGGATGCCAACCGTCAGGCCCTGGTGTTTTATTAACTTTGAGTTTTTCTATACACCTTTTAATGTTTTCTTTTGTTATATTTACCGTAGTGAGTAAGTTTACCCCAGACTTTTCACAGGTTTCAGTTTGGAATTCACTTTGAGGTGTTTCGTTTACGAATACCGAGCTAAAATAATTGTTTAAGATATTACACATTCCTTCATTTGAATATTCAAGTTGACCGTCAGCAGATAATAGTGGACCAATGTGATTCCTAACAACCTTTTTATCTCTAATGTAACTATAGAATTCTTTGGGATTCTCTTTGGATTTATCAGCGATGTTCATTTCGTATTGTCGTTTTCTTTTTCTTATTGTCTTTTTTAAATCTCTCTGTATTGATACATAACTTTCATAGTCATTAGATGCACCCGAGCACTTATATTTCTTATAAGCCTGTCTCTTTTTAGCAATACTTTTTTCAGTTTCTTTGTCGAGCCACTTTGGGCGAGCCTGATTTGGTGGACGTCTGTCCTTAAAAGGAATGTAAGTTTGAATTATCTTAGTGAGCGTATTTTGAAATATTTCCCACATCTGATCTACAGGCCTTTCGTTTAATTTTGCCTCCCAATCTGTAAGCTGAAGCTCCTGACGTAGTTCTATGAACTGAGCTTTACTGAAATCGGGTATTTTAGAAGCACAAGTATCTATTCTAAAATTGTTTAGGAGTTTGAATCTGACTAAGTTGTGATCGCTATTTGCAACAGATTCACCGACTTCTACATCAGTTACCATGCTTTCGCGGCTAGTGATCAATAAATCGAGTAAGTTTCCATATCTTGTGGGCTCTTTTACATGCTGAATTAAGTAATTGTCACCAAGAAAATCAATCAAGCGACTACCTATATGGCCATGTTCAAGGGTCATCCAATCAATGTCAGTAAAATTGAAATCACCCATTATCAATAAATCCCGGTTGCAGAAACTAGACAGTTCTTGAAATAACAGTTTGTCGTCTGCTAATGATAATGTCTTTGGCCTATATATTACACCTATATTCATTTTTTGTCCATTTGTTTGGGTTAACTCTACCCACAAACTGTCATATGCATCCTGTTTCACTTTCTCTAAAACACAAGCATGAACATTGTTTTTAACGTACAGTAGAACACCCCCACCTTTCTTGTGGTTTCTATCCTGATGAAAGTGTTTAAATCCCGCAATATTAAATTCAGCTTCGAACTCTGTACCATTTAACCATGTCTCAGTTATTCCTATCATATCGAGATTTTCGCTTTTGACATACGCCTGTATTTCTTGAAATTTGTTCCTAATACTACGAGCATTAAAGTACATAGTTTTAAGAAACTCGTGATTATTTCTTTTTGACACATTTTGAGTTTCAATATCATGTCTTATATTATCATTTTGTTTTTTATTTATGCCTTGCTCTATATTATTATTATTTGGTCCTTCATTGACATTCAATGCCTCATTAACATTTCTCCTATCAAAATTAACATTTCCCCCATCACGGACATCTGGTCGATTACGGTCATCCGATCTATTTTGTACATTTTGTCCCCCTACGTCACCGTGATTCACGCCGGCCTCCCGTCGTTCAGTGACATTATGTCCGGCATCCCTTTCTAAAATTATATTTTGTCCTCCAGTGACATTATATCCTACCGTGATATTTTTTCCTCCACTATAATTACATCCCATCGTGATCTTTTGTCTTCCACTGTCATTACATCCTATCTTGATATTTTGGCCTTCATTGACATTCTGTCCGGTATCTCTTCCTAAAATTATATTTTGTCCTTCACTGACATTATATCCTACCGTGATATTTTCTCCTCCATTATCATTACATCCTATCGTGATATTTTGTTCTCCACTATCATTACTTCCCATCGTGATCTTTTGTCCTCCACTGTCATTACATCCCATTGCGACATTTTGTCCTATGACATTATATCCTAATGTGTCATATCGTCCTCTAGCGACATTACATCCTAAAATTATATTTTGTCCTATACTGGAACATTGTTCTACATTAATGCTATACTCTACACTGTTTTCCCAAGTACATTCTATTTCCCCTTCCCTTTGGCCTTCTACCCTAAAAAAGGAGCTAGTTCATTACAAACTCCCACAATGAGGTTTGTAAGAACATCTTTGCCTCTGCGGGTAAGGTGGATCCCATCAGAAGCGTAAAGGTCATGGCGCCTAGAAAAGAGATACCAAGGATCAAGAAAGTGGTATCCCAATTGTGTGCACAACTGCGATATCCTATCATTGATCCCTATGGCTCTACTGTTCCAACACGAACCTGCGTAGATCCTCGGGAGGATCCCACAGACTACGTGACGGCTCCCACGTTCCTTCATCTCCTGAAGGAGGACCTTGTAATTCCGAACAAGCTCCTCTGATCTCACCCTACCTACATCGTTACTTCCCGTATGAACAATCGTAACCGTGTTCTTCCGTCCTTGCTCCCTGATGGACCGGGTACAATCAACGATCCCACGGCCCGGTTGACATACAAGCTTGCAACGTCGTTTAGTCTTTCGCTGCAGGATGTCGTCATAGCCTCGAACCATGGAGTCCCCCACCACCAAGAACTCCTGGTTTTCAGCCACTTCATCCTCCAGTAGAGCAAAACGATTGACTAGAGCCAGCGGTTGCTCCACAGGGCACACGTCTACCGAACGCGGGCTCGACAAACGGGACCCCACGAAGCGCCACTCGCTCATGGCAGTGACAGTAGGTGAAGAAGAACGCTCTTTGGGTTGTGGGGAGGGTTCACTCTTCTCACGGAGCGCACTCCTGAGAAGCCGAATTTCCTCCTCACACATCCTGAGACGGACCTCTAGGTTCACGCAACCTTCACAAGCCATTTCGCTCCCCCTTTAGCAATAAAAACGGCAAAGAGAAAATACAAATCAACAACAACAACAAATCAAAGCGGTCTCTAATAAACTAAATACGCGAAGCTTACTCTGCTTACCTTATACTATTTGTCCTACCTTTGGAGTACGGTAACAGAAAACTGTTTTGAAATTAAATAGAACCCTGCACTTTATCTTATATCTGTAACTGTATAGCGCTATACGTATACAATTACAAAAACACAACACAATCACTTAACACTATTCGGAGATATAAAATTCACAGGTATTCGCTAGCTGGTGTCTGTGCAGAAAAACGAGGTCTCTAGCTCTCCCTCTCTTAATTTCTTTCCAAAACATCTTTTTATTACTTTCAAAATTTTCAATCATACTCTTACCCCACTCCACATCTCACCTCTTTGCCTCCTTTATCTTATGCTTTATTTCTCTTCTCTTTTCTTTGTACCTCTCATATAACTCTCTCATCTAATTTTGTAACCAATCTGTGAAAGCTTGCTTTTTCTTTTCTACAAGCTTCTTTGCTTCCTCATCCCACCACTCACTACCCTTTCTTCTATTTCCTCCCATCCTCCTTGTTCCAAATACCATCTTTGCACACCTTGTGACTTCCTCGTTTATCCATCCCCATTCCTCTTCCACTCCTAGTTCTACTCTACCCTTCATTCCCTCCCCCTCCTCCCTCAGCTTCCTCTTGTACTCCCCTTAAAACATGTACATCCATATCTCTTCCTATTATACTTCTAGTTACCACTATATGGTCCAATAACGCTCTATCTACCACCCTTTCATCCACCACCCTCTCCCACGTGCACTTATGCTTGACTTTCTTCTTAAAGACTGTATTTCCTATCATCAACTCTTTAGACACATCACCATCAACTCTCTACTACGATTTTTTTTTTCTGGAACCCCAGTTTCCAACCACTCCGTCTATTGGTTCACTTCCTACCCTAGCATTAAAGTCTCCCAATAAACTACATTGACATTTCTCCCTAATTCCTCTATGCACTCATTTAAATCCATCCAAAAAGCCTCCCTTTCTCCTACACTCTTCTAACTACCATGCCCATATGCACTTACAAAAACCCACATATCCCTTCCCATTTTCACCTTCATCCATATTAACTTTAAAAAAAACTCTTTCCACTCGACTACACGCTTACCTGTTTCTTCACTTACTAGTATAGCCACTCCTTCTCTCCTTCGTCCTCACTTTACTCCTGAGAATCTCCCAACTACACTCCCAAACTCACACTCGCCCCTCCCTTTCAACTTGGTTTCACTCAATGCTAACACATTCATCTTTCTTCTCACAAACATAATGCCTATCTCTTCCCTTTTACTCTTATCTGTACCACATCCACGCAGATTAAAAGACACAAACCTTGTTTTGCTGTATGGCTGTGAGACATGGCTTGAAGATGCGTCTATATGTGCCTTCGGAAAACCATGGGGTATCGCTGGAATGACTTCATATAAAGCCAGAGACTGTACTATGCAACTCAGTATATATATATATATATATATATATATGTATATACATACATATATATATAATATATATATATATACATATATATAATGTGTGTGTGTGTATTTAGTTGTATTATACGGGAAGGGAGCTTTGCTCGTGGTAACCCGTCTTCGTATCTTTCAGCATCAAGATTATTCTTAAAATCGTGAATAGTATTTGCACACCGTTTTTTCATCTAAGTTATTCCATATATCCAGCATTCTGCGTGGAAAGCTATTTTTTTCCTTTCTCTCCTATAGTTGTCCTTTTTGAGTTTCTTTTCATGACCTCTTGTTTTTCCATTGTCATTTTTTAGTAAATATTTTCTGTCAAGGATTTCCATTCCTTTCATGATTCTATATATAGTCAGTAGAGCACCTCTCTTCTTTGCTCTAGTGTTGGTAGTTCTAGTTTCGATATTTTTTGTTCGTATGTGTGTGTGTGTTTGATTGAAGACCAGAACTATTTCTGTATCCACTATCTTAGTGATTTTCTCAATCTTCCATAGGAATTTTTTATAACTCGAAGAGAGGCTAAACACAAGACTTCCGAGATCCATGGTGTTATTAGAAAAAAAACGAACATTACACACACAAAAAATATGAAATACAATCTTTCGGTTGACTCATACAAACGTTTTCAGGTTGAATGAATTTTAACCGAATGCTTGTACTTTATATTTTTGTGTAGTGTACGTCTTTCTAATATCACCATGGATCTCTGAAGCCTTGTGTTCGAAGCCTTGTGTTCGAAGCCTCCCTTCGAGTTATAAACTATCTATTCGGAAAATTGAGAAAGTCACTATGAAGATAGTGGATACAGAATTAACTCTGGTCTTCAAACTTGTCTACATGAGAATTTACAGTTCATTTATACATACACACACACACACACACACACACACACACACACACACACACACACACACACACACACACACACACACACACACACACACACACACACACACACACACACACACACACATGTATATATATATATATATATATATATATATGTATATATATATATATATATATATAGATATATATATATACAGTAGTGTGTGTGTGTGTGTGTGTGAGATTCACTATGGTCTTGGATCGAAAGCTATTTCCCTCCCGGAAGAGAGCTCAGAGATCATATGACCGATCTATGGGTAATACTGTGACCTTACACGCACACACCCACCCAACTCCTCTCCCACGAGAGTTTGAGTAAAGATTCGCAGCGGAGCGATAATGAGATTATTTCAGCCCTGGGGGGATTTGAACCCGTACCGTCGTAGTAATAGCCGGGAACGTTACCACTGCGCAATCGAGAGTGTGTTTATTGTGTGTATGTGTTTGTGTGTACTTTTAACTCGGATGAGTTGAGTATACAATTTCTTTGTGCACAATTGATCGTAAGTGTTCACTAGAATAGCAAAGGAAGCTTGATTCCTATCCCCATTTTCAGTTTCAGTCCAAATCTTCCTTCATCTGAATACTCATACATACATTTTCTGTTCCTTATTTTATTTCTTAATTCTCTGTTCCTCTTCTCTCCTTCTGTTTTGTTCCATTAGTTCCCTCCTTCTTCTCTTCCGGCTTCTGCTCTTAATCACGACCTCTCCCGAGATTACTCCCCGCTTTCCTTCCTTCCTAGCCTTCTTCCACGCTCTCGTTACCTTCTCCTCCTCTTCCTCCTCCGCATACCCTTCTTCCCCTTCGCCCATGACTGCAGTAGAAACCTTGAAGCTGCTAGCGCGAAGCAGCCTCTTAGCGTATTTGACCTCTGTCTCTGCTCGGCCACTCGACTGTGGTTAATGGGCGAACGCTACCATACCCTACTTCTCGAATGAGTTACTCATCCCTTCGCTGGTTGGGTTGGTTCCGTCGTCTGTAGAGAGTTACTCTGGTGCGCCCCGCCTCTGGAGATACGGGCGGATTACTGACGACAGTTTGCTCGATGTAGCTTCGCTGGGAAAGTGTGCGATTTCCAACCACCCCGGAGCATATCAGCATCAAGGTTCATATACCTTGATCAGCATATGCTAATTAACACACTCGCCCGTCGAGTTGAACAGATCAGCTGCTGTGAGATGAAAGGGGTCAATGCGAGAGGCTAAGCTGCTTGCGAGAGTGAGTGACCGTTGCAGAGAGCACAGGCGTCTCTGTCATGTTGCAAATCACTCTCTATTCCGGGCCAATACACAGCCTGCCTTGTCCTTCTCAACATTCCGTCCAGGCCTTGGTGTCCTGCGTGGAGATTTGCCGTCACACCTTGTCTGAACGCAGCAGGTATCACCAAGCGGACGGATCACTGTTCATACGTATACGTCACCAGCCCTTGTGACACTGCCAACAGTCGACAGCCTGAGTCCTCGTCAGCTGCTTGCGCCACAGTTGTACTATCTAAAATTATGTGGTCATCACTGTCGAGTGCAGCCACCGTTGCAGCCGCCATAGCAACCTCCATCTCGCTGGCCTGCTCCCCATCCGTGAGTGGCGGCGCACAGAGGGCTGGGTAGCGAGACAGGAAGTCTGCTGCAGAGTTGCGTTTCACCGGAAGACATTTGACTTGAGATCTACACTACAGTGCTTTCTCCTTCAGGGCAAACGGTCTTAGGTTCGCGAGGTCTTTCAGCTCTCTGTCCCCTCCCCCCCCGGAAATTCACCAGTGGGCGGGGGTTACTGATGATGACGAGATCGGGGCAACCGAAGAGGAAAAGGCGAGCTTTGCCTGCCTCTGTGGTTGTGGGGCGACGGCTGCCACACAGCTCCAGATGTCATCCACTATTGCAACAGAAGGGAGCGTCTCTCAGGGGACAGAGAAAATGCTGCTGTCGAACTACGAAGCCAATGCTCACTTTGCTTCAATCTGTAGGCTTGTTCTTGTAGAATGTGAGGCCCTCCTTAGCAAGCTTGCAAATCATATTCTTTGCTTGCCTAAACTTCTGAAGGTTCTTGTCCCAGTAGACCTTCTTTCTCTGTGGTTTTCTCAGTAGCTTCCGGAAGGGTTCCATAATCGGCCCAGTGACGAGGAAAGGTGCCTACTGGTTGACAAATCCGTGCCAAGAGCGGATGTCAGTTAGGGATGGTTCGGGAGGTATATTAAAATTCCTGATGGCTGCCATCCTTTCTACCATAGACTTGAAAGCGTCCCAGTCTACATGAAAACCCACACGTCTCCAAAAAATCGTGTGTGTGCCAGAATGCGTCCTCCACACTGGCGTCGAACAGAAGAGTGTCATCCACTCAAACTTTTTCGGGATCCCCGCGAATGAATCGTCAAACCTTCTGGTGTAGGCATCTGGAGCAACACAGTGGCTCATGGAGGGGAGGAGGGATTCAAGGGTACCTATACATTGGGAAAGAGGGGAATGTCTGTTGAGGAAGGATGGGAGAGGACAGAAGATAGGGGTGAATGGAGAATGGTTGTGTATGGATTATGCTGTGATGCATGAGGGGGAGTGGGTGCAGGATGGGGGGTGAGTATGTGTGAGAAATAAATTGACGCAGCTCAAAGGGATTTCTCCTCGTCTTCTCCATTTCTGCATGAGGAGACGGAGAGGCGGGGGTCGCCGATTTAATGAAGCGGCCTTGCTGTGGATGTGATGTGTCTTGTGACACTGCTTCTGACCCAGGGCAGTGGGTGAGATGCAGGGATGGCCTGTCATCCAAGAAGAGCCTAGATAAGAGGGAGGGAAGGGGGGTGAATGGGAGTGGAGTATGTGGGGATGGAAAGGGTGGAAGTGGTTTTTATGCCTTTGCTTTTTGGCTACCTCGCTTGTAAGGATGAAAAAGCCTTTGGTATATGTATATATATATATATATATATATATATATATATATATATATATGTATATATATATATGTATGTGTGTGTATATGTGTGTATGCACACACAGACACACACACACACACACACACCTACACACACACACACACAGACACGCACTCACACACACACACACACACACACACACATATATATATGTGTGTGTGTGTGTATTTTTTCGTCTTTTTCTTTTCTCTTTTCTCTTTTTTTCTGCTCATCTTTGGTACATAATTTTCTACTTTTATGTTGTCAACCTTTTTGAAAATAATCAATTTCTACTACTATCAAGAGCATCCTTCCCCTTACAAAAGAAGTACAACCAGCCAAATGATGCACCAGGGTCATCCTCGTCTTCTGCTCATTGCCTGGGTCAGAAGGAATGCAACAAGACATAGTACATACAAAACAGGGTCATTTCATTTACACGGCGACTCGCCCTCCTCGTCCTCTCATACGGAAGATAGAGGATGGAAAGAAATCTCTTAGTGCTGCGTCAAAATATCATCCATATACAACCTTTCTCCGCTTACACTTACCCCCTGATTTCTCCATTCTCTGCTCAACAGACATTCTCCTGTTTCTCAAAGATTTTTTCACTCCATCCATCCATATAATTTTTGGTCATCCCTTAAAGTTCACTCACTTCCGCTTTCTTTCCACACTCTTTTCGGTAATCATTCTACACTCATTCTTTTCACGTGCCCAAACCATCCCAATATTCTTTCATCGCCGCTACCTGTCAACTTCCTTTCTACCGTCTGTCTCCTCCTCATTTCTCACTCTATCCAACTGTAACCCCTACTATACTCCTCAGACGCTTCCTCTCAAATACTTTTAAAGTTCTCTTGTCAGCCTCTTAAATTCCAAGTCTCTGTCCCATGCAATGTTGTATATATAATCACCCCTTCATATAACCTTCTCTTTGCACCCATTTCCAGGTAGCTATTTCTTATGAAACTCCTCAGACGCTTCTCTTGTATGCCTCTTAAATTCTAAATCTCTGTCCCATGCAGTGTTGTAGATATAATCACTCCTTCATATAACTTTCTCTTTGTACCCATTTCCAGGTAACTATTTCTCATGGAACTGTCTAATACTCCAAGACTTTCACTTGCTTTCTTCCCTCTACAGTTTACCTCAACCTCCTGGAAGTAAGTCTTAGAGGAGAAAGGCAGGAGGAGGTGGATAGTTTTAAGTATTTGTGTTCGCACATGGCAGGAAATGGAGGAGTGGGGGGGGGGCCCCCACTCCTCCATTTCCTGCCATGTGCGAACACAAATACTTAAAACTATCCACCTCCTCCTGCCTTTCTCCTCTAAGACTTACTTCCAATTTGCTGCCACACTCTCCCCTTGTACATCTCATCATTTTATCTTTACCAACACTTACTCTAAACTTTACAGCTATCGTCACACCTCCAATTTTTCCTCTCCTGTCCCTTCTCTTTGCTACACTTTCCTTCGCCCACTTGAACGTCAGTGTTTCCGTTAAGTTTGATTTCAACAAGGCACATTATGTCTGGTCCTTTTCCTTTTAGGTAGCCTTTGATTTCTAATTTTGCTGATGTATAACCATCTATATTTGTGTATGTTGTATTTAGCTTTTTACTTCTTTTCCTTCTTTCTTTTCCCTTTTAGGTATCAATCTATTCACCACATCCTCGCTCTCTGATCTACCACTCTCCAACAAAATCCTGTCGTTTCTTTTTTGGCTCTCTTCCCGTTTTTTCTCTTGAGTTTTTCTACCACATTTCTCTCCTTCTTCCTCAGTTATATCTCTTCTTACCCAAACTTTCTTGAATTTATCTACGCTTACTAATTTCCTTGTATTATTCATTATCTTATCTACCGTCTTTTATGATTTCAACATAGTTTTTATTGGTCTTGAACCACTTTGTGCGCATCTTCCCAGCCTAAAAAATTCTATTTCTTCACTTACGCCTTCCTCATTGCCTATTATAGTTCACAAATAAGGTAAACCCAGGGGCATTAGGCTGTCTCAAATTGTGCTGGGGAGCTCTTCAATCTTCTGACCTGAATTTCGTTGTCGGTATCCCTAGGAAGGCCACAACTTTCTTTTTTTTTTTTTTTTTTTTTTCTTTACCTGAGAAATTGACTTTGAAATGTAATGGACTACTGGGGACTCAATTTTCTGATCGAAAATGGCGTACCTGCAGACCATGTAGATTAGAAATAAGGGCAATTGGAAAATGGATAAGAATAACAGATGATCCAAGGATAGGACACTGGGCAACTTACCCGCTACACATTAACTATATCTAATCGGACAGTAGTCATAGATGCATGCTCATAGTTGAGGGTACGTATTCTGTAGATGAAGAACGATGTAAACACATGAACCCAAAGTACCATCTCAGCCGGGCATAAAGCTATAATCTATGTAATCATTCCTAGTGGTCAGAAATATAAAAATACAATAATCAAACCCTCCACGTGTAAGTTGAAAAATGAAGTCAAACTAACCTAGGAGAAAATTAGAGACGACAATCGTTCCATTGTCGTAACAAACGATACATCACACAAGAACTTTAATGTAAAGAAAGGAATAGTGCCAGGACATTAAGCCATAACCCATGTAATCATTCCTAGTGGTCAGAAGGATAAATGCAGCGTTGGGATTTAGCCGGTTCTTACCATTTCTTATGAATTTGTTCTTGGAATTCCATGAGCTCCGCGAAACGGTTATTAAAAAATGGCACATACAGGCTATAATTCAGCCTAAGTGATATTTGTATACTACCGGCCTGGTGAAAGAACCTGTTAAACTTTTTTAATCCCGCCACTGGAAAAATATATCATGACGAGCCCCTAAATCTACATGTTAAAAAAATAGATCGAACAAACCTGGGATAGGATTAGAGACAACAATCGTTCCATCATAGTATCAAACAATACGACAAATAAGAATCTAAATATAAATAGATAGCAACACCAGGGCAGGATTACAAGAAACGGAGGAAATGATAATATGTACCCTGCAATCTACACTATTAAATTTATTAAATCAATTACATCTAACATCCAACACTAAGGAACAAACTATAGGAAAGGAGGACTTCCCTGATGCGTAAACAAACTTGTAGATGCAGCACAGAAATATAGCTCTACCAAAAGAATCACTAAGATCAACAGATCCAAGAAAACACGAAATACGATTAAAATAGGGAATCACTCCTGTATACATATTCTCATACAATATTCACCACAGAAGGAAAACATTGGAGGGTATTTGTTCAGTTGTGTACATGGACGCGATATAGCGTTAGAAAATAAAATATCAATTTTGTAAATTATAATACATGAACGTAATATAAGATTTTCTTGGCGGAAATAAAAATAAAAAATACCTTGCTACTAGCAAATATACTAATGAACGAAGTCGCTAGCATAGGATCGGGACGCCATCTCGTCCTTTGTCAAGTGTTGTCTGCCCGGTCCAGTTGAGGCCTGGTGTACGCCCTCGGTACTTCCGCCAGTACCTCGCGAGGTATATATTCTTGAAGGAATGCTATGGAGCTGAAATCCATGCATTCCTTCAAGCCATGAAAAACCTATATACCCCGCAATCAGAAAGAGTGATTGAACAGGCCGCCAACATCCGTGACGACGACGGCGACGACGATCTGGTTGACCTTAAATTACAGGTACCGATTTACTAAATACACGTTAGGTTAGGTTAGGTTAGGTTAGACGAATTTATCATCCTTTCATTTCTTCGACGTCGGCATCTATCATAACAAATATGGAGTACCATTCGTCCGGCGCGACTTCGTTACTTACGAAATCTGTTTTAGGAACTTTTTTGTTTTTTATTTCCGCCAAGAAAATTTTATATTGCGTTGATACATTATAATTTACAAAATTAATAATTAATTTTCTAACGCTATATCGTGTTCATGTACACAACTGAACATTTACCCACTGGAGAACAAAGATACAAAAGAAATGTTAGAACAAACTGATTCAACACTTCCCACCTCCTTGGAACAGTTCCATGATCTTCGTCCCAAAACAGGATGACAATTTCATAGCAGTTGGTGACTTTTAAAAAGCCACAACGGAGCCTGACCGACTACCATGGGCATTCGCAGAATTTTTCGCATAGGGGGCAAAATTTTGTTTCATAGGCTGTTTCCTTAATTAAGAACCTTATACGAAGGCGGTCATCTAACATCACGCTATAGATGGGGAGAGCGGAACTACCCCTTCTTAACCTCCCTCCCCCCCCTCCTTCCAGACACTCAGGCCAGTCATGGCTGAACTCTTACAGTTTCTTGGAAACGGCATTTTAGTATTCCTCTCCCTGCATCTTAAATCGTCATTCTGGTAAACCCCCTTGACAGAAGACTCAAAGAAACTACCTTCAGTGCTCATGCGGTACACTGAACTTAATAGATTGCCCTTTTGTTTAAAAAATGCTTCTACCATTTCTCAGAGACTAATGAATAACATTTCAGTGACGTGTTAGAAGGACAAGTTTTCGTCCATTTGGACGAGTTCATTCTTAGTAAAGATGTTGACTTGTATTTGGCCACTCTGAGAGAAGTATTTAACCGACAATGTAAGCCTGGAATGAAATTATATTAGCCTAGTCTAAGTGTGCATGCATCTTTTAAAAAGTGAATTAAAATTCATGGGTCATGTTGTAGGCAGTACAGTAATGGCATACACTTAATCGAAGAAAAGGTTAAACAGCAGTTACTTCAAGATGCTGATAAGGTCAGATCATTCATCGGATTAACAGCCTATTACAAACACTATGTCAAAGGCTTTGATTCTCGAGTAACCACCCCTCTCCCCGCTTTATACAATTTTCCGCAAGAACTGTTCATTCATTCCGGTTAAGGAACAAAAAGATAGCTCCGCCGATCTCAAACATTACTTTCCCCGATTTTGACAAATTATTCTTAATATTTACGGACACATCCAGTCGAGGAATCGTTGCCGCCATATAACAGTCATATGACTGAGGTAGGTAGAAAGTAATCGCCTACGCAAGCAGAGTAATCGGCCCAGGAGTGGATTCGATGCCATCCCACAACAACCAGACGAGTTATGCAAGCAAAAAGTAATCGCTAAGCAAGAGGGATAATCAATCCAGCAGAAGAATGATAATGTTACCCACCTCGAAGCCCTAGCCACGGTCTGGGCTTTTCATCATTCCAAGGAACTAATTCTAGAGTATTTTAGTTTTCCACATGGGCGCGATATAGCATTAGAAAATTAAATATCAATTTTGTAAATTATAATACATGAACGTAATATGCGATTTTCTGGGCGGAAATGAAAATAAAAAATACCTTGCTACGAGCAAATCTGCTAACGAACGAAGTCGGTAGCATAGGATCGGGACGCCATCTTGTCATCTGTCAAGTGTTTGTCGTCTGCCCGGTCTACTTGAAACGTCAGTTACAAGATGGACATCACGGCCTCGGTACTTCCGACAGTACCTTGCGAGGCGAGGTACATTTTCTTGAAGGAATGCTATGGATCCATGCATTCCTTCAAGCTGCAAGAACCTTGTATACCCCGCAATCTGAGAGAGTGGGTCAAAAGCCCGCCAACGTCTCTCACGACGACGACGACGAGGACGATCCGGATGACATATAAATTGCAGGTACTGATTTATTAAACACAGGTTAGGTTAGGTTAGGTTAAACGAATTTCAATTTATCATTCTTTCATTTCTTCGACGTCGGCATCTATCATAACAAACATGGCGTACCATTCGCCCGGCGTGACTTCGTTACTTACGAAATCTGTTTTAGCAACCTTTTTGTATTTTATTTCCGTCCACAAAATTGCATATTACGTTGATACATTATAATCTACAGTATTAATAATTAATTTTCTATTGCTATATTGCGCCCATGTGCAAAACTGAACATTTACCCATTCTAGAATATAATATCAGTGTTTACGCAGATCATCTGAAAGTAAAAGAAAACTAGACGCCCTTGTGCCGGAAGTACCAGTGAACTTCATGTAATAAATTTCCAAAATTTTCACTGACCTATCAAAAATGAACAAAGACGTGACCCCTCATGGAGATATATAGTTTATTTATTCGAATATGAAGATGAACTTAAAGTAGGTAAAATACCAAACACAACAAAACATAAACTCCATCAGACGTAAACTAAGTGGGCAATCAGGAAAAAAGGAACAGATTTGAACTTCATTATGATACTTCACTCACGCACTGGTTAATACTTAAAAAAAAAAACAAAAAAACTCTTCTCTCTAAGAAATTTTCAAGAACCCAGGCTTCAGTAACTTATGACCCGTTCGATCAAATCTTTCCTTAAAATTGACATTGTTATTATTTGCCGTAAACTCCTTTCAGTCGAAACGGGACAGGATTTCAGGTAGGGGGAGCTTAAAAAAGACAATTGTGTATGTGTGTGTGTGTTTTACTTATTATGGTCTTGGTTCACGTGTTATATTCATGATCGGCAGCTATTATGTGTTTTGTGTATGTACATGAGTGTCTTTGTGTGTGCGTGTATATATGCATACATACATATATATATAAATATATATATATATATATATATATATATATATATATATATATATATATACATATATATATATAAATTATTTTCAAGAAATCCATCATATCCGGAGATGTCCCAAGAGAATGGAAGCTAGCTAACGTTACTCCCATATTCAAAAAAGGTGACAAAAAGAAACCAAATAACTATAGGCCTATAAGTTTGACTTCAATCGTAGGAAAAATAATGGAAACTATCATCAGAGATGCTATCGAACATCATTTAGAAAGTAACCGTTTGATAAATGATAGCCAGCATGGTTTCAGACGGAAACGTTCTTGCGTGACTAACTTACTCGAATTCTACAACACAGTTATCTCGAATTATGACAAAAGAAACAATATAGATTTAATATATCTAGACTTTGCAAAAGCTTTTGATACCGTCCCACACGAAAGACTACTTACTAAATTAGCTTTGTATGGAATAAGTGGTAGCCTATTAGGTTGGACTAGTAATTGGTTGAATGGTCGAAAACAGAGAGTTGTTTTAAATGGAAAAATTTCTGGATGGAAAAGTGTTGCAAGTGGAGTTCCTCAGGGTTCCGTTCTTGGGCCACTTCTATTCATAGTATATATAATTGATATAGACCATGGACTAAAATCTACTGTTTCCAAATTTGCTGATGATACAAAACTGTGCGGAGTGGCAAATGATCACTCAAACCAATTAGATATTCAAGAAGATTTAGATAAATTACAGCAATGGTCTGAAAAGTGGCTAATGAAATTTAACACAAGTAAATGCAAGGTAATGCACATAGGTAAAAATAACAGTAAGTACGATTACAAGTTATTTGGAAATTCGTTAACAAAAGTGGATAGTGAAAAAGATCTTGGCGTAATTATCAGTAACGACCTCAAATCATCCAAGCAGTGTATTTCAGCCTCTGAGAAAGCAAATAAGATTCTGGGACTGATTGCGCGATCTTTTGATTTCAAAAGTCCATCACTCATTAACAAGCTATATAAATCGTTAGCTCGTCCACATTTGGAATATGCTGTTTCCGTATGGTCACCGAATCTCATTAAAGACATTGACAGACTGGAAAAAGTACAACGGCGAGCCACAAAACTGATTCCAAATATCAAAAATAAATCATACGAAAATCGACTAAAACATATGAATCTGTTTTCCCTAAAAAAGCGTAGACTCAGAGGTGACTTGATACAGGTCTTTAAGATTTTAAAGGGAATTGACAACATCAAAAGTGACAAAATTTTCACATTGAATGAGAATCCGACAAGAAACAATGGTCTCAAACTGTCCGGAAATAGATTCAATTTGGAAGTAGGTAGAAACAACTTTGCCAACCGTGTAGTTAATGAATGGAATAAACTTCCTGCACAGGTAGTGCAATGTAGTTCAGTTCGAAGCTTTAAGAATCATTTAGATAAATACCTAAGTAAGATGCTGTACTGATTATAATTTATATTGTATTATTTGTTTTTGTTTTGTTATCATTTGTCTATTTGATTCTCATTTATTATTAGTTATATGTAAATTTATTATTATTTACTATTTACCTGTTTATTATTTAACTATACCTATGCATTTGTTTATGTATTTTATTTGTTATTTACATTATTGTAGTTTTATTTATTCATTTATTATTAATATGATTTTTTTTTCGCATCCGACCTAGATATGGATCAAAAGGTCTCCTGTCGGCATGCTCCGCCTTTGTAATCCTTTGCAAATATATATATATATATATATATATATATATATATATATATATATATATATATATATATATATATATATATATATATATTTATATAAAAGTGTGTGTGTGTTATTTATGTGTGTAGTTTGTGTATATGTGCGTGCGCGCGCGCGCGCGCGCGTGTGTGTGTGTTACCTAGTTATATTTACCTAGTTGTATCATACGGGAAGAGGAGCTATGCTCGTGATGTACCGTCTCTGTATCTCGCAGTATCCAAATTGTTCTTAAATTCGTGTATGGTTTTTGCACACTATCATTTCGTCCAGTTTGTTGCCTACATCCACCAATCTGTGGGGAAAGCTGTTCTTTTTCAAGTCTTTTCTATAACAGTCCTTCTTGATTTTTTCCCCGTGCCCTCTTGTATTTCTCGTATTCCAATTTGATAAATCTTTTCTATCAAAGACTTCCGTACCGCTCATGATTCTATAGATGATCAACAAGTCTCCTCTTTCACTTCTTTGTTCCCGGGTCGGTAACTCTAGTTTTGACAGTCTCTCTTCGTATGACAGTTCTAAAAGTGTGGGGGCCATCTTCGTAGTTGCTCTTTGGATTCTTTCAATTTTCCTTATATTCTTTTTGGTACTGGGTGACCATAGTGTCGCTGCGCACTCCAGTCTTGGTCTTATAAGCGAGCCTAGTATTTTCTCCACCATTTCTTCGTCCAAGTAAGTAAATGCCACTTTTATTGACCTCAACAAGTTGTAGGTTTCTCCAACAACTTTGTTTATCTGTTTGTCGGGGGACATGTCGTTTTTGATGATTACTCCCGGGTCTTTTCAAATCCCACTTTCTTTACATTTTTTTTCTTTTACTTTTTCCAAATTCCACTATTTTGCATTTCTTGATGTTAAATTCCACTTCCCACTTCTGACTCCATTCCCAAAGTTTGTTCAGATCTCTGCAGCGACTCACAATCTATTTCAGTGCTCACTTTTCTCAACAATTTTGCGTCATCAACAAAGAAGTTCATGTAACTGTTCACACCCTCGTCCATGTCATTCACATAAATAGTAACATTATTGGAGCCATCACCGATCCCTATGGAACTACACTAATTACCTCTTCCCAAGTAGAATCCTTATCTCTGAGCACTACTCTCACTTTTCTTCCA
>NC_134777.1:34786747-34794247 GCF_046742065.1 Oratosquilla oratoria | reverse complement strand
TAAGGTGATTGAATCAATGAATTACCAGTGCCAAATGTGTAAGATTGACTATGTGATTCTTGAATTTATGATGGAAGAGGGAAAGACATAGTTAGGAAAGGAAATATATAGACAAGGAAGGTACAAATTTACAAAAGCGAGCTTTGCTAAACTGAAAAAAGATACATTGAAGAAATAGATTAGAGTTTATAGAAATTGCGAAGAAATGGAATACTTTCATGAAAAATGACAGCATAGGAGTAGAGAAATATGTACTAAAGATGAGTAGGAGGAGAAAAAATTAAATAAAAGACGTGGACTGGCAAATAAAAAAAATAAAAATGTAGATGAAAAGAACTTCGAGAAGGATTTAGTAAACAAATGCAAGCAATTGAAAGTTGAAGGATTTGTATATAAAGAATGCAAGCCGAGATAATTACTAAAAACTTTCAGTCAGTGTTCAGTATGGATGAAGAGTTTAAAGGAGAACTAAGTGATGAAATTGCAAATTGCTGTAAACAGCATAACAGTAGAAGTAAGAGAAATATTACGGTTACTCGAAGAAACTGGGAGTGAGAAAGGACTTAGGAACCGATGGGATCTCAGATTGAATACAGAGAGAGTGTAGAGAACAATTAGTGGACAGAGTACATCAATTGGTAACATGTTCACTGAAAAAGAGGGTGGTACCATTGGACTGCAAATCTGTAAATGTAGTACAAAATTTAAAAGGAAGAAATAGGAAGGTATATCTAAATTGTAGACTAGTGTCCTTGATCAGTACGGTTGCCAAACTTGAAATGAAAAGAAATGTAAAAGACAGATAAATAAAACATTTAGAGGAAAAAATATGTATTGGCTGACAATCAATTTGGATTTAGAGAATCAACCTTCTAAGTTTCTACTCGATAGTACTTGATTGCTGCATGAGGAAATGGACTGTATATCCAGATTTGGAAAAGGCTTTGGACAAAGTATAGCATAAAAGACGAATATGAAAGTTGGAAAACATGGAAAATGTAGGAGGCATTAGAAGGAATATATTGGAATGGGTAAAATAAATTTTAAGTGATAGACAGATGGGAATAGAAGTGAGATATGAGAAGACGGACTGGAAGGGGATGACTAGTGTAGTTCCACAGGGCTCACTCCTGGCACCTGTAATGTTCCTTTTATATATAAATGACATGATAGATAAAATAGACAGCTAAGCAAAATTATCTACAGACGATGCCAAGGTCATGAAGGAGGTGAGAACGATGAGGATGACATACTTTTACAGAAAGACCTAGATAAGATTCATGAATAGAGCCAGGAGTGGAACATGCATTTTAAGAGAAAAAATGCAAAATCTTGGAACTGTGACGAAAGAATAAAAAATGTGAAATGAACGCAAAGGCAAAGGAGGAAAAGGTCCTCATAAAAACGAAATAACAGGAGGGGCCTATGATTTGCTGAGACATATAAGAGTATCAATTCATTACAAAAAAGAGGACATGATGAAGAAAATGATTGAAAGATTGCTTCATCTCAGACTGGATTAAGCAGCGGTGGTGTGGCCACTACATCTAAAGAAATATAAATGAACAACATAGAAAATACAAAAGGCAGCGACCAAAATGATCCAAAGTCTAAATGATAAGACATATTCTCACCAGACGTCTGTTAGGTCATAGCCCGTCAGCTGCCGGTGCCTCGTTTACATTTCTCCGCCACTCCGTTCTATCCATGAATATTTGATTCCGTGATACTTCATCCAAGTTTGTTCCTCTCCTATTTAAAGCCTCATCCACTCCCTTGATCCATCTTCGCCTTGGTCTTCCTACTGGTCTTGTTCCTTCTGGTATGTGATTTAAGATTATCTTTGGATGTTTTTCTTCATCCATGTGCTGTATATGCCCATACCATTTCAGTTTGTTACGTTCGATTAATTCCAAAATTTATGTTATTCCAAACTCACGTCTTATATCATCATTTCTCAGTCTATCCCTTCCGGTTACTCCTCTGATTAACCTCAGAATCCTCACCTCAGCAACCTGTATTTTTTATTTTGTCCTGGAAATCATTGTCCAGGCTTCAGATTCATACAGTAATATTGGCATTAATATGATTGTGTATATGGTCAATTTACATTTTCTTGGTGTGGCTCTGTCTCTAAGCAATGGGTACAGTAGGTGGACATTTGTATTATATTTTCTGATTCTATTATTCAACTCAGTATCTTCCAGGTTTTCTTTGTCAAATTTCACTCCGAGATAACTAAAATTATCTACCTGATTTAATTGAGTATCTCCAACTGTGACATGGATCTGTTTGTTTCTTCTTCCTATGTACATGACTTCAGTTTTATTCCTATTTATTTTCATGCCTCTCTCGTTCAAGATGTTATTCCATCTCATCATTGCATCCTGTAGTTGTTCCTCGGTACCAGTGACTACTGCTACGTCGTCCGCATAAGCTAGCGTGATTTCATTGTCTCCATATTCTACACATATATCTTTCATGCATCTATCCATGTAAATGAGGAACAGCAACGGGGATATAACTCCACCCTGCCTCACACCACTCCTCACCTCAAACCAATCACTATCTACTTCTTAACACTTCACCTTGCTTTTCGTCCCCTCGAGGATACTTTTTGACAGCTCTGATCAATTTTGATGGTATATTAAATTCTTCGTGTTGCAATGCATTCCATAACCTTTCACGTGGAACTCTGTCAAAATCCTTTTCCAAGTCAATAAATACAGCATATTTCTCGTGGTTCCACTCCCAGCTGTTTTCGAGTAATAATTTCATGGTAAACAAAAGATCAGTTATGCCTTTCCCAGGTCTGAAACCGTGCTGCCACACTCCAATATTTTCCTCTACAGCTGTTCAAAGTCTCCTTCGTAGATTGTTCCTGCATACGAGAGCAATGAAATTCCTTTGTAGCTTTCACATTTTGATCTATCACCTTTCTTGAAGATTGGACAGACTACTGCCTTACCCCAGTCATCCGGTGTTTATGAGGAAATATTATTAGAAAAAAAGTACTACAACTGTCTAGTGTAGGCCTTATGGTCTCTTGCAGTCTCATTCATTCTTATGTTCTTATGTAAAAGTGATATTGATATCAAATATATGTATAGAAAAAGGGACCTAAGGGATTTGGTGGTATGATACGAAAGATCAACAAGAGGCTGTGTTTAAAAAAATGCTAGAAAGCATATGTTTTTACATATAAGTGTACAATCATGGAGCAAGTTGGATGGAAGTATAATCCAAAGCAACACAATACACGAATTTAAAAAGAAGATTGGTGAATAGAAGCAAAAAGGTGGGATTTCATAAGCATATCTCCAATACCGAACATTGCAACTGGGTAAATACACACACACACACACACACACACACACACACACACACACACACACACACACACACACACACACACACACACACACACACACACACACACACACACACACATACATACACACATACATACATACACACACACACACACACACACACACACACACACACACACACACACACACACACACACACACACACACACACACACACACACTCTCTCGATGGCGCAGTGGTAGAGTTATCGGACACGACTACGGCGGTCCGGGTTCGAATCCCGTCCAGGGTTGAAATAATTTCAGTATCGCTGCGCTGCGAGTCATTACTCCAACTCTCGTGGGCGGGGAGTTAGGCGTGTGTGTGTGTACGTGTAAGGTCACAGCGTTACCCATAGATCGGTCATATATGAGCTCTGAGCTCTCTTCAGGGAGGGAAATAACTGTCGATCACGAATCCAGCACATGATCCAAGACCACGGTGAATCATACACACACACACACACACACACACACACACACACACACACACACACACACACACACACACACACACACACACACTCAAAATAAATGCCCCAGAGATTGGAAGACTTCATATGTCACCCCCATCCCTAAAGTCCTCAGCCCCCAGTCCTCAAATGATCTGAAGCCAATTGCCATCACGCCCACCCCCAGTCTCATCTGTGAGGACTTTGTTTTCAGCTGGGATATAGTAACCTACGCAATAAAATAGATTCCCAGCAAATTGGCAACATCCAAACTTCACCCACTACTCACTGCTTAATTGATGTACTTGATTTTATTCACAGAAATTTAAACAAGCGTAACCCTTCCCTTGCTTTCACTTTTATTGATTTTAGAAAAAAACATTTAATCTGGTTGACCATACCAACACAATTAGGAAATCAATAGAAATTGGTCTCCATCCCAACCTAGTAACATGGCTGTCGGATTCCCTGAGTTAGTGTAGACAGTGTGTCAGGTTTAAAGGCTCGATCTCTACCCCACAACACCTGACCTGTGGAGTCCCCCAAGAGACCAAGATGGGACCGCTGTGCTTCCTAATGTTGATTAACGATACTCTAGCTGACAGTTCCCATCACTGGAAATACGTTGACGACTCAACTGTGGGCATCACCGTTGACAACACAATTCCTGACTACTCTCCACTGCAGTATACTCTTGATAAGCTACAAGGCTGGACGACTGACAACCATGTGACCATTAACAATACAAAAACGGTCACCATGCACTTCTGCACATCAAAGAAGGATGTACCTGCTCCAAATGTCACAATCGGCACCCAACCTCTCCAAGTACTCAAGTTCACAAAATTACTGGGAAGTACTATTGATGACCAACTGGACTGGAAGCAGCATGTGACGAACATCGTCAGAGCAGCATCTTATCGACTATACATGCTGCGAAGGCTGAGATCACTTGGAACACCAGAGAAGGCGTTGAAGAATATATATTCCACCTTTATTCTGCCTAAACTCTCCTATGCATCTTCAGCCTGGACCCTTTCCATCAACCACACTCAGGAACGCCAGCTAGAAAGGGTACAGAAAAAGGCATGTAAAATCATCCTAGGTTCTCCTTATTCCAACTACGAGGGTGCTTTAACTATCCTAAATCTGCCCAAACTCTCTGACCACCACAAGGAGAGACTAAGAAAATTCGGACTCAAGCTATTACATCATCCTCGCCACCGTAACATGCTTCCGTCGGAAGCTGACCGTCCTGCCCGGGCCACAAGACATCACAATAGACTCAAGCCTTTTAAAACACCACGCACAGACAGATATAAACACAGTCCCATACCCTCTATTGTACAATTATTGAACAACACCTAACCCAAACATCATATTAACACTAAGACGCATCTATCATGTTTCATATGTTAATTTTTTATATATTTGTATAATGCACAATTACTTTAGCATCATAATATGTATAGGTAATCATTAATATATTTTATTACTATTATTATTATTGTTATTATTGTTATCATTATCATTATTATTATTACTATTATTATTATTAATATTATTATTATTATTATTATTATTTTATTATTATTATTATTATTATTATTATTATTATTATTACTATTAATATTATCATTATCATTATCATTATCATTATTATTATTAATATTATTATCATTATTATCATTACTGTGATTATTATTATTATTATTACACACACACACACACACACACACACACACACACACACACACACACACACACACACACACATTGCGCTGCGAGTCGTTACTCCAACTCTCGTGAGCGGGGAGTTGGGTGTGTGTGCGTGTGAAGTCACAGCATTACCCATAGATCGGACATATATGAGCTCTGAGCTCTCTTCTGGGAGGGAAATAGCTGTCGATCACGAGTCCAACACGTGATCCAAGACCATGGCGAATCACCATGGTGAATCACACACACACACACACACACACACACACACACACACACACACACACACACACACACACACACACACACACACACACACACACACACACACACACACACACACACACAATAGACTCAAGCTTTTCAAAGTCCCAGGCACAAACAGATATATAAACAGTCCCATACCCTCGGTGGCGCGGTTGATAGAGTGCTGGACTGCTAGTACGGATGTGCGGCAGTACCTGGTTCGAATCCTGCCAAGGGCCGAAATTATTTCGGTATCGCTGCGCTTTGGGTCGTTACTCCGACTCTCGTGGGCGGGGAGTTGGGTGTGTGTGTGTGTGTGTGTGTGTGTGTGTGTGTGTGTAAGGTCATAGCATTACCCATAGATCGGTCATACGAGCTTTGAGCTCTCTTCCGGGAGGGAAATAGCTGTCGATCACGAGTCCTACACGTGATCCAAAGACCAAGGTGAATACACACGCGCGCGCGCACACACACACACGCGCACTTTTTCCTGTTGCCACGGCTTCCTTCACATGGCAGACAAAAGGTCTAGCACTTTTTCCGACAATAACCATACAATCCTGTCTCTAACATCACCTATCCCCGTCCCGGGAAAACACACCTGAGTCCTATGTTTCCTGTCTTTGACTATCCTCTACAACCAAAATCTTCCTTGTGGACAGGGATCTAGCAACTGCCCTACTCTTCTCTTGTACCTCCATTGCCTCTTTTTTTTTGTAGTCCCGCGAGAGGTTGAAAAAGAGTTCATGTATTCAAGCGGGCCTGGTGAGCGCTTTCGACCACCTCCCCGTGTTTATCTGGTCACCATTTTCCACTTATCAGACGGTCTCATTTTTCAAATCATTCCTCTATAAGGTCAGCAAAACTCTCCACTAAGGCTACAATTCTACTACGTAGAGATTGTGGCACTTCGGTGCTAATCACTGTATCACAACCACTCGCCATCTCTCTGTTTAGAGCAGCGATCTCAGCGTGACCTGACCTAAATGACGTCTTTTGCCCAACTGATGACGCTTTCTGCACTTCCTTCCAAGACATCTTTTTATCCTTTTCAAAATACATCAAAAACTCCCACCTCATATTACATTTGCTCTTCCCATTATCTCCTTCATCTTACGTTTTACTTTTTCTATCTTCTTGTACCTCTCACATGCGTCCCTATTTTTATCTCGCAACCAATTCACATATGCTCACTTCTTCTCTTCTACAATCGCCTTCCCCTTTTCACCCCACCATTCACTACCTTTCCTTCTATTCTCTCCCATCCTCCTCGCCCCACACATAATCTTTGCACACTGTCACTTCCTCCTTAAACCACGCCCATTCTTGTTCTACTCCCACCACCCTCTTCTTAAACTTCTCTCAGCTTTTCCTGATATTCAATCTCCTTCTCCTTCTTTTTAATTGAGCTAACTCTCTGCGTCTCTCTGCCTCCCACAAGAAAACAAACGTACTAAATCTAATCGCAAGCTTATTCTTTGGACAACAGAAGGAAACCCAATTCACTGTCTACAAACAATTCATAAGAATCAACCCTGACTACGTTTCCTCAGCAAAACAAACATACACAGTGTATACTGTTTACAGAATAAAACATGGAAGGTAATAACATCACACAAGCACAATCAACTGAACGTACGGTGAAAATAAATAAATGCTTTAATAAATAAGATAAAATACCAGCGACTTAATACTCTAACACACACACCATC
>NC_134777.1:34769247-34771747 GCF_046742065.1 Oratosquilla oratoria | reverse complement strand
AAGACAGAAGGACTGTAAAATGGGAAAATATACTGGTTATAGAATGAATATGTACAAAAGTGCAGAGAGGAAAATAAGAAAATATGAAAAAAGATGTTATAGAATAAGTGTAAAAATCAAACCAAAAACTATTCTACAGAATTTGTAAACAATAACTGAAAAACAAACAAAGACTTAGAGAATTAAGACAAGGCAGGCGTTGAATACACTGAGGAAATGGAAATGGCAGAAAATATGAAACAAACATTTTAAATCAGTGTTTACAAGGGAAAATATACAACCTGAAGAGATTGAGTGTGAAGAAAAAAGTCCCCCCTATGGAAGAAATAGAGTAACAAGAATGAAATATTGACAACTTGGGTATTTTGATGTCAGAAAATCGCATGGGCCAGATGAAATAGCAAACTGGATGTTCTGAAGAATGCAGGAATGAAAATGGCAGACAAAAATACATAGCATAATAAGCAGTTCCTTAAAAGAAGGGAAAAGTTCCAGAAGATTGGAAAAAAGCAAAAATATTGTACCTATATATAAAGGGAGGAAAATAAGAAGAACCTACAATATAGACCCGTCTCTATAACAAGTACAATAGCAAAAATTATGTGAAAGACATTATGCAAAGTAGATGGGTAAAAATACTTGGAAAAAAAAACGTACTGAATCCAAGGCAATTTGGATTCAGACAAGGACGATTCATGCGTCTCCAATTTAATATGTTTCTATTCAAGGCTAATAGATATAATTACAAGAAAGAGATGGATGGGTGATTGTGCATTTCTAGACCTAAAAAAGCTTTTGACAAAGTACCACATAAGAAGTTGCTTAAGAATATTAGAATATGAAGGAGGAATACAAGTAAATTGCTAAATTGGATGGAAGACTTTTTTGCATGAAAGAAAATACTGAGAGTCAGTGATAAGAGATCAGCATTCAAAAATGGAATGAAGTAATAAGCGGTGTCCCGCAGGGAACAGTTTGGCCCCAATAATGTGTTGCTTATATATATTAATGTATGGATGAAGGAATTGAAAGCTATATGAGCTTCTTTGCAGATGATGCAAAATTACTGAAAAGAGTGAAAACTGAAGAAGATTTGAATCATACAGAGAGAATCTAAATAATGTACACGGAATGGAGTAGGAAGTGGGAGATGGAGTCAATACAAAAAAGTGTAGTATACTGGAAGTTGGACAAAGCAAAGAACAGAATAACAGGATCATATTAATTTGGGAGAAGAAGGAATAAAAAAAAGTAGAACAGGCGAAGGACCTTGGGAGTCACTGTTTATGAATAATATGTCACCTGAGAAACATTATAAATAAGATTTTTGGAGAAGAAACTTTATTAATTTAATATGAACAATCAAAGTAGCATTTACTACCTGGATGAGAAAGAAATGGTGAGGGGAAAATCCTATCACCCTGATAAGACCATGATTGGAATATGCAGCAAACGTATGGTCACCAAGTATAAAAAATCTGTATAAAAAAACTTGAAAGAATACAAAGAGCAATTACAAAACTGGCACAACACTCTCTCAAAACTATCATATGAAGAGAGACTACAAAAACTTAACTACAGACACTAGAGCAAAAAGAACGAGATGAGAGGAAGATTTGTAGTTATTTACCAGAATCATGAAAGGCATAGAAATTACTGATAGAGAGAATTGATAAAATGGATGACAGAAATACAGAGGACACGGAAAGAAAATAAAAAAGACAGCTAATAGAAGACGATTTTAAAAAAGAACAGCTTTCACACAGAGCAATAGATGTTGGAACAAGTTAGATGAGAAAAGTGGTGTGTGCAAAATCAATACATGAATTAAAAATAGTTTAGATAAAATGAGCTGATGAAGACGGGACCCCACGAGCATAGCTCCCTTCCCGTTAAAAGACAAAACTAGGTAATACAACTAGGTCAATACCACCACATACATATATATTATATAATGTATATATATATAATTTAGTATATATGTATAAATATGTTATATATAATATATATATTACTGAATTATATATATATCTATAGTTATATATATATATATATATATATATTTATATTATATGTGTGTGTGTGTGTGTGTGTGTGTGTATGTGTGTGTACTCGTCGCACCAAAATGCGACGGGGGTTACATTAACCGATTTCCATTCTCGAGGTATTGTGGGAATAACACTGAAAGACAGAAAGAGAACAGACTGGAGTGAAAGATACTGTGAAGGCGGTAAAAGAAAGAATGTGGAATTGGGCAGGTTTACTCGAAGGAATAGTGAGCGATTGAGCAAGTTAACAAACGAGCGGACGCCACGAGATGAGAAACGTGCAAGAGGGAGACCAGACAGGAGATGGAAATATGAGACAGAGAAATTTACAGGTGTGACGAGGTTGACGTAACCTTGCAAGTCATGGAATGGTATAAGAGAGGCCTTTGTTCTGCAGTGGATTTGAAATGGGTGACTGGTTGATCTCGTAAAAGGTCTTGTAATAGCAGCTG
>NC_134777.1:34761747-34764247 GCF_046742065.1 Oratosquilla oratoria | reverse complement strand
GGCAAGGGAACAATTTCCTTGGGTGAACTGCCTGGCCTGAACAGACTTGGTTTTTCAGGAACAGGAACAGCACATGGGTTTTCCGATATGTCAGCTACTTCCAGTTCAGGTTCATCCTCAGTGACCATGATAGGAGGGGCGACATGGTCGTTCAGATCTTCCTCTTCCTGATCAGCATCTAATGGAGAGTCTGTTCGGTGTGCAGGTAAAAATGCAGCATCTCCGAAAACATGCTTATTCAATGGGCAGATACCGGTTTTCTTAAACCCATTAATGGCTGTGTTTGGAACAGCAGCATGGAGATAGGCCTCACCAAACAAAGCACTTATTTTGTAGATTGTCACAAGTCTGCCAGGATTGTTTCTGAGGAATGTTTCAACAGCCCTCACATAGTAGGCATTCAGTGGTTTCATAAATGAAACATCCAGTGGCTGCATTCGGTGACTGCAATGTGGTGGTAAAACAACAATCGTGACATAATTATCCCTGGCAAGATTGATAACATCAAGATTCTTGATATGGGTCATGTGTCCATCCATAATCAGCAATACTGGATCATTCACTGATGGCTTGGTGTGGGCAAGAAAGTGCTGAAACCATTCTGTAAAAATAGGGAGCTGCATCCACCCAGATGGATGACAGGCAAATCCGGTTCCTGGTGGAGCACCATCCTTTAGTTCTTGCTTCATACGAACCCGTGGAAAGATGAGGAAATTCCTTGGAGGCTGCTTTCACACCATTCTTTTTTTCTTTAACTGCAGATATTGCATTCTGCATTGCTTCTGTATTCCATCCCCCTCTATTACTTATCCTCACGTATTTCCGGGGCATCTACAAGAAAAAAGAAAAGAAAATGCTAAGTGTTTGTAAAATATTTAGAGTATGGGGTGAGATGGACCCCGAGGGGTCCATCTCACCCCATACGTAAATATTCGCATTATGCATTTTTTAATAAAACATCTATGTTTGATATATCATTTTATGGCACATACCTATAATGCACACACGATTGGCTATATGCAGCATGATTACTAAATCATTACAGCCAGTATATCAATGCAAAAAAAATAATTATCTTACCTTCTCCAAATAACATCAGCACTGTCCAAAAACACAAACCTTCACATCGAGCGCAAATGCGGTACTGAACCTGGCTTCCGGTTGCACCCGCGTGAGTTACAGTTGATGTTGAGGACATCTAGCGGCAACAATCTTAATAATGCCCTTTCTAATTCAAATTAGAGGGGGGGGGGTCCATCTCACCCCAGGGGTCCGTCTTACCCCACCTTCCCCTACATGTATATGTATACTTATATTATGCTCTCTCCCAGGGAATCCCAACCTGGGGTGTTGAAATAATTTCTAGAGGGTTCTGCTGGGTAGCGATGTGCACATACACTTTCCTTTATTCTTCTAGTAATAAGATATTTGTTGGTGGGTGCTGCACTGCTTAGATCTGACTATAAGGGATGGTGCAAGGGTCGGAAAAGGTTGGGAAACACTGCTTTAGAGTTTACATTCGAAAGTGAATGAAAATTTCTGGCGTTAGACAGAAATTTGTTTGTAATTGTACCAAATCTGATACAGCGGACTCGAAAGGACATGTATTACATGTGTGTGCACAATGGAATAAGAGAGGAATGCGGTATCTTACCGATTTTTCGTACTAACATGTGCACGAGTATAACTCGCAATTTAACCTAAGTTGCACCTCTCACTCTTATCTTTTTAATTCACTTCTTACTTTTTATCTATTTATCTGTTTTTAATTTTCTCAACATGAATAACTACAATCATAGATATAGATTAAAGTTTCGTAGTTAAACAAACTGATATGATAATATTTTGATCCTTCCGGAAAAACACCAATTAGACATAATTTTTTCGGTATCTGTAGGATTTGGGATAATTATTAGTTTCATCTTTTCCTATGAGATTTTTTAAGTGATCTCATATTTTCAGGAAAATCATCTTATATAACAAATCGTCGGGAACAAATGATGACACATTATTGGATTCCTGAATTAATCAAAATTCCTACATCACTTGCTGTTTATTTTCAGACGGTAATCAGTTTCGCATTTTTTCTTCTTTGGTTTTAATATATATATATATCTATTCTGGGGAAATCTCTAAAAAGTCGTCGGAGACAATTAATGATAACGTTAGTTAATTTTCAAAAATATATAATTGATACTTTCATGAACGCTCCTCTTCACTTAGGAGTAAAAGACGTCGACATAATCTCACTTTATTATCCAAGATTAGGCAAAGTTAGGTTAGATCAGGCTTAGTTAGGCAGGTTAATTAACCTCTTTAGACCCAAAAAAGACGACGTTAATAGAGCTCGTTCTAAATCTTATTAAGACATTAAATATCGCTGTTACTATTTGTTTTCTACGATTTTTATTACATTTTCCTGTGGGGAAAAAGTAAATCTCCTGATTGGAGGATAGGAAAAGGGCAAACTGTTCGTAGCCGTATACTTAACCATTTTCTT
>NC_134777.1:34738884-34746247 GCF_046742065.1 Oratosquilla oratoria | reverse complement strand
TATCCGTATATGCATTCGGTTTTAATAGTTCAGTGCAGGGCTGATCTATTTTCTTGCAATGATACATCCTGTGGGCCTCACCATAGTGACTAGAACCTGCTTGGTAAGGTTGTAAACACGTAGTGAAGTGTATTGCTGTTTTTGGCCATTAGATTGGCTGTGAATGAAGTCTGAAACAGGTGCAATCATCTCGACCATGATGATGAAGTGTTATCTTGGAACCATGAGGCCATTTTGCTGCATCTGTGATGTCCACCGTTGCAGAGGGGGGCTGGAAAGCCAAGAAAGAGGTACTGGAACCATTGTCCAAAAGCAAATCCCGGTGATCGAGCCAGGGGGTATCGTGTGTAGTACGTACCAAGAGCACTACCTACAGTTCCACACGCGTATATAAGTGTATGTATATGCACTCTACTTAAATGTAGTAAGGGTAGTATTCCTAGAAGATTTAAGAATGTTTTATTGAGGTTAGGAAGGGATGAAAATATAGAAAAGATAAATGCTGACAAAAGGTTGGTATCGTAGCCCTCAACAAGAAATTATATTTATAAAATGATAAATCTTATAAAAGACAAGACTACATATAAGATTAAAAAAGAAGGTTTTACAGTGAGTGAGGATAAAGGATTTCAAGTAGGTGCTAGGAAAATTAAACAAAAAATCTTGGACCATTCTTCACTGGTAAACTTGGAAACATAGCTCAACTATTGGTAAAACAATTCTAATCAAATAAGGCATTTCTGTGACCTTGCAGACGCTTTTCATGTTTGGAGCGACTTGCCTCATTTAATACTTCCGAGTAAGATAGAGTGCAAAGCTTTCCATTTTATCAGCATTTTTTGTACCGAAAACATGTTCTTCCTCATATTCTCCGCAATAGTGTACGTCTGTCTCTCTTCCATAGTTATTTACATATTGTTTTTCAGAAATCATTTGATGCGTGTCTTTCCTCCCTCGGAGACTTCGAGGCAATAAAACTTCTCAACCCGTTTCTCTTCACTTACCTTTTGCAAGATTTCACCAGAACTCTCCGTATTTCCTGCATTCCCACGTGAAACTCAGAAACTTTACTTGGAAATAGTGTACTCTCAGCTTCTCTTTTTGGAGCAGTCAGTATATATTTGTATATTTTTGGTCTTTATACCGTCCTTTCAAATATGTAGCAGAAAATATTACATATATACATATCCGGTATATAGAATGAGAAACGAGGTGAGGAGAGCGGGGTTGAAAAGAGAGTTCGGAGACAGGGCTGATGAAAAAGTGTTAGGATGGTTTGGACACATGAAAAGAATGAGTGAAGAAGAATTAGTAAAGATGTGGAAGGCATAGGTGGAAGGAGTGAACATGAGGGGGCGACCAAGGATGAGATGGATGGATGGGGCAAGGGAAGGAAAGAGGACAGAAGATGGGGGTGAATGGAGAATGGATGTGCATGGATGATGCTGGGATGCATGGAAGGGGGTGGGTGGGGGATGAGGGGGTGAGGGAGTATTTGTGAATGATATTTTGACGCAGCCCAAAGGATTTCTCCCCGTCTTCTCTTCTTCTGCATGAGGGGACGGAGAGTTGGGTCGCCGATTAAATGAAACGGCCTTGCTGTGGATGTGAAGTGTCTTGCTGCATCGTCTCTGACCCAGGGCCGTGGGCGAGTTGCAGGGATGACCCGTCATCCACGAGGAGCCAAGAAAAGAGTGAGGGTTGGTGAATGAGAATGGAGTATGTGGGGATGAAATGGGTGTAAATGGATTTATGCATTTGACTTTGGCTACTTCCCTTATAAGGGAAAAAAAGCCCTTGGTGTATATATATGTATAATATATATATATATATATATAGATATATATATATTATATATATATATATGTACATATATATATATATTATACATACATATACCAAGGCTTTTTCCCCCTTCCAAGGGAGGTAGCCAAAAAGGGAAAGGCATAAAACCACTCCCACCCATTTCATCCCTAAATACACTCCACACCCCTCCACCCTCCCTCTCATCGTAGCACCTCCTGATGACGGGTCATCCCTGCACCCTGCCCACCGCCCTGGGTCAGAAGCAGTGTCATATATACATACATATACATATGTATATACATATACATATATAATATATATATATATATATGTACATATATATTTATATATATATATATATATATATATATATATATATATATATACATATATATATATATATGTACATATACGTATATATGTACACACATATATATATATATATATATATATATATATATATGTACATAGATATATATATGTACATATACATATATATATGTATATATATATATCTGTACATATATATATATATATATATATGTGTACATATATATATAAATATATATATATATATATATATATATACATATATTACAAAGGATTACAAAGGCGGAGCATGCCGACAGGAGACCTTTTTGATCCATATCTAGGTCCGGATGCAAAAAAAAAAAAAAAAAAAAAATCATATTAATAAAAAAAAATAATAATAATAACTATGATAATGTAAATAACAAATAAAATACATAAATAAATTCATAGGTATAGTTAAATAATAAACAAACAGGTAAATAGCAAACAATAATAAATTGACATATAACTAATAATAAATTAAAATCAGACAGACAAATGATAACAAAACAAAAACAAATAATATAAGATAAATTATAATCATTACAGCATCTTACTTAGGTATTTATCTAAATGATTCTTAAAGCTTCGAACTGAACTACATTGTACTACCTGTGCAGGAAGTTTATTCCATTCATTAACTACACGGTTGGCAAAGTTGTTTCTACCTACTTCCAAATTGAATCTATTTCCGGACAGTTTGAGACCATTGTTTCTTGTCTGATTCTCATTCAATGTAAAAATTTGGTCACTTTTGATGTTGTCAATTCCCTTTAGAATTTTAAAGACCTGTATCAAGTCACCTCTGAGTCTACGCTTTTTTAGGGAAAACAGATTCATATGTTTTAGTCGATTTTCGTATGATTTATTTTTGATATTTGGAATCAGTTTTGTGGCTCGCCGTTGTACTTTTTCCAGTCTGTCAATGTCTTTAATGAGATTCGGTGACCATACGGAAACAGCATATTCTAAATGTGGACGAACTAACGATTTATATAGCTTGTTAATGAGTGATGGACTTCTGAAATCAAAAGATCGCGCAATCAGTCCTAGAATCTTATTTGCTTTCTCAGAGGCTGAAATACACTGCTTGGATGATTTGAGGTCGTTACTGATAATTACGCCGAGATCTTTTTCACTATCCACTTTTGTTAACGAATTTCCAAATAACTTGTAATCGTACTTACTGTTATTTTTACCTATGTATATTACCTTGCATTTACTTGTGTTAAATTTCACATATATATATATATATATATATATACATATATATATATATATATGTACACATAATATATATATATACAGTATATATATATATATATATATATATATATATATATATATATATATGTCACAACAAAGAAATGTCGTAGCACATTTGTAAAATAATACTGATGACCCACTTTCGGAGAAGAATAAGCGAAGATATAGAGATCTGTATATTTCGATCACTTACTGTGATCCTCTTCAGCAGATATGAGTTACAAAGTACAGAACAATGTGTATTTATAGTGAGACAGTGAGGTAGCAAGAGGGGACGAGGCTCAGGTCAACACGCCCGGCACGCATGCTCTCATCTTGGTGGCTCAGGTTACATGACCGGCGTTGTATGGGCCTTGGTGATTTTTGTCCACCGCTAATGTTGATGGTAACATTTTATTTATGGCAAAAGAAGAAATACAGTCTGGTGACCATTGACCATGGGAGATGTTGTAATTTGGGAAATTATTTATTAAGGAGGATTCTGCTATTTTTCTTCTGATACTACATTTGGATTTATAAATTATTTCAGCATCGTCCCAATTTATTCGGTGGTTTTCATTGGTGACGTGCTGAAATATTGCGGAATTTTCCTGTCCGTATTTAACAGAGTTCTTGTGCTCCTTAACCCAGTTTATAGGAAGCCCACCCACACAGGGAGCTACCTACATTTCTTTAGCCACCATCCTGACAAAATATAATATAGTGTAGCTTCTTGCCTATTCTTACGGGCTTTGAGAATTTGTAGCTCCCAATACTTAGATTTGGAACTAAATTCAGTGAAAAATCAACTAACAAAATTAGGATACCCGCCGTGGTTTTTACAAAAAGCTCTTAGCAAGGCCAAAATTAGTTTTCACAAAACAGATTCCCATTCCGCCATGAATCATAATTGGGATAATAGATGCATAAAATTGCCTTTTAACAAATCAATCCATGAATTGTCTCACATGTTACCAAAGGAAAAGGTAAATTTTATCTTCCATTATCCCAATAATTTGTTCAGTAAAGTTGTCAATATACATCATAGATCCAAGAGTAATACAATTGGAGTTTATAAATTACCCTGTTTAGATTGCAATGATGTATATTGGGGACAGACGGGTCGAGATCTCAATACCAGGGTTAAGGAGCACAAGAACTCTGTTAAATACGGACAGGAAAATTCCGCAGTATTTCAGCACGTCGCCAATAAAAACCACCGAATAAATTGGGACGATGCTGAAATAATTTATAAATCCAAATGTAGTTTCAGAAGAAAAATAGTAGAATCCTCCTTAATAAATAATTTCCCAAATTACAACATCTCCCATGGTCAATGGTCATCAGACTGTATTTCTTCTTTTGCCATAAATAAAATGTTACCATCAACATTAGCGGTGGACAAAAATCACCAAGGCCCATACAACGCCGGTCATGTGACCTGAGCCACCAAGATGCGAGCATGCGTGCCGGGCGTGTTGACCTGAGCCTCGTCCCCTCTTGCTACCTTACTGTCTCACTATAAATACACATTGTTCTGTACTTTGTAACTCATATCTGCTGAAGAGGATCACAGTAAGTGATCGAAATATACAGATCTCTATATCTTCTCTTATTCTTCTCCGAAAGTGGGTCATCAGTATTATATATATGTACACATATGTATATATATATATATATATGCATATATACATATATATATATATATTTATATATATATATGCATATATATATATATACACACATATATATATATATATATATATATGCATATATATGTATATATACATATATATATATATATATATATATATATATGTATATATATATGTATATATATATGTATATATATATATATATATATATATTATATATATACAGTGATATGTGGAATGGGAGGAAAGCTGTTAAAAGCAGTCAAGAGTTTTTACGAGGATAGTAGAGCGTGTGTTAGGATTAGAAATGGAGAGAGTGAGTGGATTGAGGTAAAGGTAGGACTTCGTTAGGGATGTGTTATGTGGTCCTGGCTGTTCAATTTATATATAGATGGAGTGGTGCGAGAGGTAAATGCAAGGGTAGGGGTTCAGGGATTGGAGATGGTTAGAGAAAATGGAGAAAGGTGGGAGATAAGCAAGTTGTTGTATATATATTATATATACACAGTGATATGTGGAATGGGAGGAAAGCTGTTAAAAGCAGTCAAGAGTTTTTACGAGGGTAGTAGAGCGTGTGTTAGGATTAGAAATGGAGAGAGTGAGTGGATTGAGGTAAAGGTAGGACTTCGTTAGGGATGTGTTATGTGGTCCTGGCTGTTCAATTTATATATAGATGGAGTGGTGCGAGAGGTAAATGCAAGGGTAGGGGTTCAGGGATTGGAGATGGTTAGAGAAAATGGAGAAAGGTGGGAGATAAGCCAGTTGTTGTTTGCTGACGACACTGCGCTTGTAGCAGGATCAGACAGGGGATTGAGGAGATTGGTGACGGAGTTTGGGAAGGCGTGCGAAAGAAGGAAGTTGAAGATAAATGTGGGTAAAAGTAAGGTGATGAGATGTGCAAGGGGAGAAAGTGGCAGCAGACTGGAAGTGAGTACTAAGGGAGAGACACTGGAGGAAGTGAATATTTTTAGAAACTTGTGTGCGAATGTGGTGGGAAAGGGAGGAGTGGAGGTGGAGGTAGAATGTGGATTAAGAGAAGCTAGTAAATGCCTTGGGGATTAAAAAGTGTAATGAGAAATAGACATTTGGGAATGGATGCTAAGAGGAGATTGTATGAAGGGGTGATTGTGCCGACGTCACTGTGCGAGGCGGAAGCATGGAACATGAAAGAGGAAGAGAGGAGGAGTTTGAATGTGTTCGAGATGAGGTGTCTGAGAAATATGCTGGGGGTTACTAGGCTGGATAGAGTGAGAAATGAGGAGGTGAGAAGGAGAACTGGGTTGGAAAGGTTGTTTGGAGATAGGGTTGATGGAAGAATATTGGGATGGTTTGGACACATGGAAAGAATGAGTGAAGAAAGACTAGTAAAAGAGGTGTGGAAAGCAGAGGTGGAAGGAGTGAACATGAGGGGTCGACCTAGGATGAGGTGCATGGATGGGGTAAAGGGGACATTGGGAAGGAAGGGAATGTCTGTTGAGGAAGGATGGGAGAGGACAGAAGATAGTGGTGAATGGAGAATGGTTGTGTATGTATGATGCTGTGATGCATGAGGGGGAGTGGGTAGGAGATGGTGGGGGTGAGGGAGTATGTATGAGAAATAAATTGACGCAGTCCAAATGGATTTCTCCCCATCTTCTCCTTTTCTGCATGAGGGAATGTAGAGGGGGGTTCGCCGATTTAATGAAGCGGCCATGCTGTGGATGTGCTGTGTCTTGTGACACGGCTTCTGACCCAATGCAGGGATGACCCGTTATCCAGGAGGTGCCAAGATAAAAATGAGGGAAGAGGGTGGATGGAAATGGAGTATGTTAGGTATGGAATGAGTGGGAGTGGTTTTTATGCCTTGGTTTTTTGGCTACCTCCCTTATAAGGGGGGAAAAGCCTTTGGTATATGTATGTATGTATATATATATATATATATATATATATATATATGTATATATATATGTATATATGTATATATATACTGTATATATATATATATATACTGTATATATATATATATATACTGTATAACATATATATATATATAAATATATATACTATATATATAATAAATATATATATATATACTGTATATATATATACTATATATATACTTTTCGTCGCCGTCTTTTCGTCGCCGGACTTTTCGTCGCCGACGTTTCGTCGCCGGACATTTCGTCGCCGCGACTTTTCGTCGCCGGACGTTTCGTCGCCGCGACATTTCGTCCCCGCGACTTTTCGTCGCCTGTCTTTTCGTCGCCGGACGTTTCGTCGCCCCAAGCAAAAATGTATGCAAAGATTGACAATATTTGAAATATAAA
>NC_134777.1:34723884-34731384 GCF_046742065.1 Oratosquilla oratoria | reverse complement strand
GTGGGGGGAGAATTCTACCGCCGTAAAAGTCGATAAAGTGTAAGGGAATGATGAGACTAGGGACCCTACTTTCTGTATTCTTATCCTACAGGAAGCAGAGGCATAGGAAGGTCTGAGAGAAGAACTCGAACCAGAACTCTAAAGTTTGGGTCATGAAATGTGCGTGGTTGTGGTACAGATGAGGGAAGATAGATGTGTTAGCGGTGAATAAAACTAAGGTGAAAGAGAGTGGTGATTTTGAATTTGGGAGTGTGGTGGAGAGAGTGTTGGAAGTGATGAGGGGGCGAGGGAGGGAAGGAGTGGCTCTGCTGTTAAGTGATGATATAGGAAAATGTGCGGTGGAGTGGAGGGAAGTCTGCTCAAGGCTTAAGGGGGTAAAGAGGAAACTGGGATGGGAGATGTGGATTTTTATGAGTGCACATGGGCCTGGTAGTAAGAAAAATGAAGGGGATAGGGAGGCTTTTTATGTAGATTCAAATGAGCGCTTGGAGAGTTTTGAGAGGAATGTGAATGTAGTAGTGTTAGGATTCTCAGTGCTAGAGTAGGAGATGAGCCAATAGATGGAGTTGTAGTAAAGTTTGGGGCGAGAGATAATGTTGGAGATGTGTTTATACATGAGGAAATGTGGTTGATAGGGCGGTAATGGAGTATGTAGTGATATCAAAAGGAATGATATGAAAAGATGTGGACGTTCATGTTTTCAAAGATGGGAGAGAGCGCTGGGGAGAAAAGCAGAGGGTAAGAGGGGGTTTACACGGTGTGTGAACGTGTGAACGGGCTATTTGGTTGTCGAACACGTTGTTCGACAACCAAATACCCCGTTCACACGTTCACACATCACTTTAAACACGTGTCTGTCTGTCGAACCGCGTTCGATAAACCGTTAGACCGTGTAAATCCCCTCTAAGATGAGAGACAAAGAGGAGAACATATTTACAGTGGGATAAGAGTCTGATAAAAAAAAAAATTGAAAAAAAAAGTTTCCGAGGGAATTGAAGAGAGTAAGGGAGTGAGTCACATAGAGAGGAGGAGGCAGATGTAGATGGACAGGTGCTAAGGAAAGTTAAGGCGGTAAGGGGAAGGTGGGTAGAGTATTTGAGAGAGTTGTTGAATGTTGAGTTTAGGGATGGATTGATTATGGCAGTGGGAGCTGGGGAAATGGCTATGATGGGAGAAGAAAATGACAGGGCTATATGAAAAGATGAGGTATAAAGAGCATTTAGAATTATGAAAGCTGGTAAGGCACCTGTGTTGGATGAGTGTCATGCAGAGTGTCTGAAAAAGGGAGGGACGGTTAGTGGATTGGCTAGTAAAATGTACCTTAAGGAAGGGAGAGTGCCAGAGGACTGGAGGAGTGCTTGTATAGTTTTGCTATATAAAGGAAAATGGAACAAATGTGAATATAGTACTTATAGAGGGATCAATCTGTTAAGTGTAGTGGAATGGTATATGGGAGAGTGTTAATTGAGATGATTGGGAGAGGAACAGAGGAAGTAATTGGTGGGGAGTAGTGTGAGTTTAGAAAAGGTAGAGTATCCATAGATATTTTTTTTTGTGATAAGGCTGATTTGTAAGATTATTTATTGATTTATTTAAAGAAAGGATTTTTTTTGGGCCTTTATGGATTTGGAGAAGTCTTATGACAGGGTAGACATGAAGGCATTGTAGGAGGTATTGGAACTTGTGTTATGGTTGGGAATGGGTGAGTTACTTGATTTGAAGTTGGGGCTGCACCAAGGTTGTGTTCTATCGCCATGGCTGTTTATTGTGTACATGGAAGAGGTGGTACGGAAGGTAATTGCGAGGATGATGAGCGTAGGATTGAAGATGGTTAGAGAGAGAGAAGGGAAATGGGAGGTGAGTCATTTGTTATTTGCCAATGACACTGCGTTTGCGGTGGTGTCAGAGGAGAACCTAAGGCAGTTAGTGACGGAGTTTGGGAAGGTATGTAATCGGAGTAAAAACAAGGTGATGACCTGTACAATGGGAAGGGGTGGCAGTAAATGGAGATGTCTTAAAGGAGATTAAAGGAAGTGATTAGTTTTAAGTATTTAGGATCGCATGTAGCATGTAATGGAGATGTGGGAATGGAAATAAATTGTAGAATAAGGGGGACAATTGCCATAAGAAATAAGTCTCTGGGAATGAATGCAAAGTGAAGATTGTATGAAGGAGTGATTTAGTCTACAACACTGCATAGGGGCGAGACTTAGATTTAAAGGAGGAAGAAAGGGGAATTCTAAATGTATTCAAGATGAAATGTTTGAGAATTATGGTGGTGATTACAAGGCTGAATAGGGTGAAAAATGAGGAGGTGAGGAGGAGAGTGTGGGTGGAAAGGGAGATGCCAGAGAGAGTAGATGAGAGAACAATGGGTTTGGGCACATAGAAAGAATAAGTAAAAGTTTAGCAAAAAAGTACGGTCGATAGAAATGGATGGAGTGAAATTGAGGTGAAGACCGAGGATGAGATGGATAGATGGGGTGAAGTGGGCCTTGAGTACAGGGGAAGACAAAGAATAGGTGTGAGGGGAGAAGAGCTGTGAATGGAGTATAAATTAGCACTTGCCCGAGGGTATTTCTCATCGTCTTCTCTATTTCAGCTAACCCAGATGTGGATGCGTTCTTTCTTGCTGCATTTCTTTTGACCCAGGCAGTGGGCGGGAGATAGGGTTGACCTTCCATCCACAAGAAGCTAAGATGAAAGGGAAACAAATATGTGAGGGATGGGTTGAGGTTAGTACGTGCCTGGTTTATAAGGGGAACGAGGCCTATGGTATATAGATAGATAGTTTCCTAATAGTTATTTTTTCAGTTATTGTGGCAGAAACATTTGAAATATTATGAGTATTCCTTAATCGCCATTTTTAATATATTGTAACTAAGACCTTTAAATGCTCCATGTAATGATACTTTCCTCCCCCCCCCCATAATCGTCCTTTCATACTTTTTTTTTTAATAACTATGATAATATGACGTACATGAGAAACAACTTTTCCTTTGTTTGAGGGGGCCAGTTTCATTTTCACGCGAATGAGGTGACATTACGTTTTGAGGTGCGTTTTGTATGTATACGTTGTGTCTAGGATTTTCGGCGAAGGTCGAGGGGATGGCGGTTCAAGCCCTGCCACCGGCGAAGTTGAACCTAGGGCATGGTTCATTAAATTCCGCGCTACAAAGTCCTCTGTAAGGGGTACCGTCATAGCCTCCCGGTAGGGGAAGTTTTGACTTTTAACCATCATCATCATCATCATCATCATCATCATCATCATCATCATCATCATCATCATCATCATCATCATCATCATCATCATCATCATCATCATCATCGTCATCATCATCATCATCATCATCATCATCATCATCATATGTTGGTCTGTGGAATGAATCTGAGAGGGAGACCGAAAATGAGATGGAAGGGGCGAAGGGGGGGGCCTTGGTTATAAGAGGAATGCCTGTCGAGCATGGAGTGGAGAGGAAAAGCAATAGGTGTGAGCGGTTGAGAGTAAGAGGGAGGGTCGCCATGTAATGAAGCACTAGAGTACGTAGGTGCAAATCACCTTCGATTGCTGCTCTCTGCTGTGGCGGTGCTGTGTCCTACTGCATTGCTACTGATCCGAACAGTGGGTGGAGGGTTGGGATGGCTCTTAATTTACATGGAGCTAAGACAGAAGGAACAACAAATGGGTTTTGGATGGGTGAAGGGTAGGGTGGGTCCATACCTTTGTTGGAACGCCCATCTTATAGGCAGGGAAAGGTCCTTCGGTATATGTATGTAGAGTATATATTGGTGCAGTGGTATGTATTAATCAATATAATCATTCTTTTGTTCTCTTTCTACGTCCATCACTATTGTGGAGGTTTGTTCTAGAATGTTTCTGCATGTACGAGTATTGAGATTCTAATAAATCTTTATTGAATGTGTGGGTATTTCTTAAGGAAAGCAGAATAATTTTTCTCTGTTCGTTATCAGTAGCTAGGACATCAAGACACGAAGCAATATTAGTGACGTTAGGCTCCATCTTTGCAGAACACTGTGTCCCATTTCACCCACCGCCCCCCCACCCCTCCCATTCCCACACTTTGGAATGTGCGCCAATTATTGAACCACCGAAGCAGTTTCCTCAACTGTTTCGTCGGTTCGATCCGTAAGTGAATCGTCTTTATAGTCTTGGTCGAAATGTCGTCTCGTACTTTAAGTCTGAAGTGGACACATTTCAAAAACCCAGAACCCAAGATTTCATCTGTGGCGCCTTTTAGTTTTCAAAATGACACTGATATAAACATGAAATACAATTTTGTGTTGTCTTATAAATCGCAGTTTAGGAATCCTACAGTAATATTCTGATCTTCAATCAATTAGAATGAATATATATATATATATATATATATATATATATATATATATATATATATATATATATATATATATATATATATATGTATGTATGTATTAATCTGATGGTGACCAGGAATTTTTTTTTAAATGGTTGACAAGGGTATAACCAACAACATATGCTAAACAACTGAGGGTACATAACTATCAACTATTTAGTGGTGGCAATGTAGCTGTTAATCCTCATACTGCTCAAGTGCTCCTCTGAGCTGGGTACTCTCAACATACTGTCTCATACATCATACTGTTATGGGTTGCTGTTAATCCTCATACTGCCCAAGTGTTCCTCTGAGCTGGGTACTCTCAACATACTGTCTCATCATTCTGTTATGGGTTGCTGTTAATCCTCATACTGCCCAAGTACTCCTCTGAGCTGGGTGCTCTCAACATACTGTCTCATACATCATACTGTTATGGGTTGCTGTTTATCCTCATACTGCCCAATTGCTCCTCTGAGCTGGGTGCTCTCAACATACTGTCTCATACATCATACTGTTATGGATTGCTGTTAATCCTCATACTGCCCAAGTGCTCTTCTGAGCTGGGTGCTCTCAACATACTGTCTCATACATCATACTGTTATAGGTTGCTGTTAATTCTCATACTGCCCAAGTGCTCCTCTGAGCTGGGTGCTCTCAACATACTGTTTCATACATCATACTGTTATGGGTTGCTGTTAATCCTCATACTGCCCAAGTGCTCCTCTGAGCTGGGTGCTCTCAACATACAGTCTCATACATCATACTGTTATGGGTTGCTGTTAATCCTCATACTGCCCAAGTGCTCCTCTGAGCTGGGTGCTCTCAACATACAGTCTCATACATCATACTGTTATGGGTTGCTGTTAATTCTCATACTGCCCAAGTGCTCCTCTGAGCTGGGTGCTCTCAACATACAGTCTCATGCATCATACTGTTATGGGTTGCTGTTAATCCTCATTCTGCTCAAGTGCTCCTCTGAGCTGGGGTGCTCTCAACATACTGTCTCATACATCATACTGTTATGGGTTACTGTTAATCCTCATACTGCCCAAGTACTCCTCTGAGCTGGGTGCTCTCAACATACTGTCTCATACATCATACTGTTATGGGTTACTGTTAATCCTCATACTGCCCAAGTACTCCTCTGAGCTGGGTGCTCTCAACATACTGTCTCATACATCATACTGTTATGGGTTGCTGTTTTTTCAGCCTCCTAGAGACCACTTCAGCGCGAATATAATCGTTATGCATTCACTAACCGCCACTAGTTTTTGGTTTGTGGCCTCAATTTTAAAAGTGTGACCTCCCCAGGAGTTCGTGGAACCCAAGATAAGAACTTTTCATTTAAGGGACTTTTTTTTTTTTTTAGTGGTTCAATTTCCATGAATTTTTTTAACTAGTAGCTAGGATACATGGTTATGCATGTGTGAAATTTGAAAACCGTATATGGAAAGAAAAGAAAGAAAAAATAAAATTTCAATAAAAATCCTTATATTTTTCTATAACTTCAAATTAACATTGATAAATAGTTATTTGTCTCAGTATTTTTATATATCAATGATTACTTAATCATTAATAAACAAATGTTATTTCAAGTTTTCTCAAAATATGTTATTTCTTAATTGTAAAAAAAAGTATACATTTTTGCATTACTCAAAATATTTTGAATTTATAAAAATGAAAATGAAAAATCCACAAAATTGAAAAAAAAAGTGAAAGTTAAAGAAAAATGAGAAGAAAAAGGATAAAGTCAATTGCATGAAAACTAATGAAACTGAAATAGTTTAAGATGAATCAAATTGTCTGGCGTCAGGTATAACCAAATTCTGAAATGTGCCGAGTTAATTTCAGTAGTGTAAAGGATCAAGATGGCCGCTATTCCAGCTTTTCTATGAAGCAATAAACAAATATAATAAACTCTGAATTTTCACACAAGACGTTCATGTTACCAGTAAGTAGTTTTGCTGATGAGCCATGTAAATTGTTGATTAACAAAGTAGACAATACTAACACCAGTAAGGACTTTGTTAATATGGCACGACAATCTGATACAAAATAGGTTTGATATCTATTCTCGCTTGCCAATTAGTTCATATATGCATAATACATAGTTTGAAATCCTGCATGCCTCTTTATCATATGAAGATGTACATTCATTCCTTTTCTATTCAGACTGGGATAGATCGTAGACGTATTCTGTACAATACAAATGATCCTTTTTAAACGAGCTCAGCACCACTACCTGATTCGCCACTGCATATAGGTGTTGATTACAATCCTTGTCGTTGCTGCACATATCGACCTCTGGAGGATACTTACATAAGTCTGTATTATGGAGTTAAGTGCTGGTAGTTCCTGTATTGTGCAAGCAAGGAGGCCATTCTTGTAATTTTCATTTTGCCCATGGATCCAGAAATGACTGCTACGCCCCAAAACTGAAGCCTGTGTTTGAGATCTTCATGTTTACTTCCTTTGCACACCTCTAGTTGAATGAAGCCTAAGAGGAGCAGTTCCACGTTCTCTGTATAATTGCCACCTCAGTCCAGGAGGCATTCTTTTGTAGCTGTGGTTGGCACACCCTTCCTCTTCATTCTTGCTTGTAATTCAGCACGTGCGCAGCTTTCTATGAACCACGTTGTTCAATTCGGTGTTTCCTCCTTAAAAGAATGTATCAGTAATATCGAAAACAATCCATGCACGACAAGTTAGGAGTGCTTTTGGTCTCTTCCCCGTGTGCTTCTCCAACATAACAAACCCTAATTTCATTAAGTAAAGTGTTCCCTGTCAGCTGATGAGCATGTCTAGTGGTCAGCGTCTGTGATACGCAAGGCTATTGATTCATCGAATACCCATTCTGCAGTCAACATTGCACAATAGATCATAAAGTTATTACCTCTTCTTCAAATATTGATATGAAAATATGCATTGTAAATATCCTTACTAGTCAACCAATTTTTGGTTATTTCTTCCATGTTAGTTGATTCTCTTCTACAATTGGCTTCCCTTGAAGGCTTCACAGTGCTTGGTATTTTTACATCGAACATTTACGATACGATTGAGACTTCTTGCAAGGTCGTACAGAACTCCTTCACGTCGTAAATCTGCAACTCAGAGATATGATTCG
>NC_134777.1:34711384-34721384 GCF_046742065.1 Oratosquilla oratoria | reverse complement strand
TAGTGTCCCGCCTTTGTATCTCACAGTGTCTAGTTTACTCTTAAACTCATGAATGGTTTTTGCGCACACTATTTTTTCGTCCAGTTTGTTCCAAGTGTCCACCACTCTATGTGGAAAACTTTCTTCAGATCTCTTCTATGACTATGTTTTTTTTATTTTCTTTCCATGTCCTCTTGTGTTTCTCTTGTCCCAGTTTAACAAGTCCTCTCTATCGATTATCTATGGGCCCTTCATGATTCTGTAGATGGTCAGTAGGTCGCCTCTCTCTCTTCTTTGCTCCAGAGTCGGTAACTCCAGTTTAGCCAATCTCTCCTCATATGACAAATTTGCAAGTGCAGGGGCCATTTTTGTGGCTGCTCTCTAAATTCTTTCTATTTTCTTTATATTCTTTTTGGTAATGGGTGACCACAATGTCGCCGCATATCCTAGTCTAGGCCTTATCAGTGTGACCAATATTTTTTGGTATTTGTTCAGTTTACATGGACGCGATATAGCGTTAGAAAATTAAGTATTAATTTTGTAAATTATAATACATGAACGTAATATGCGATTTTATTGCCGGAAAAAAAAATACCTTGCTACAAACAAATATGCTAACGACCGAAGTCGCTAGCATAGGATCGGGACGCCATCTTGTCGTTTGTCAAGTGTTGTCTGCCCGGTCCAGTTGAGGACTGGTGTACGCCCTCGGTACTTCTGTCAGTACCTCGCAAGGCTTATATTTTTGAAGGAGTGCTATGGAGCTGAAATTCATGCATTCCTTCAAACTATGAAAAACCCATATACCCCGCAATCGATTGAACAGGCCGCCAACATTCGTGACGACGACGACAACTACGACGATCCGGATGACCTTAAATTACAGGTACCGATTTACTAAATACACTTTAAGTTAGGTTAAGTTAGGTTAGGTTAGGTTAGACGAATTTACCATCCTTTTATTTCTTCGACGCCGGCATCTATCATAACAAACATGGCGTACCATTCGTCCGGCGCGACTTCGTTACTTACGAAATCTGTTTTAGCAACTTTTTTGTAATTTGTTTCCGCCAAGAAAATTGCATATCAAGTTGATACATTATAATTTACAAAATTAATGATTAATTTTCTAACGCTATATCGCGTTCATGTACACAACTGAACATTAACCTATTTTTTTTAAATAATTTCTTCGTCCAAATATGTAAATGCCACTTTTATTGATCTTAGCAAGTTATAGGATTCTCCGACAATTTTGTTTATCTGTTTATCATAGGACAAGTCGTTTGAGATGATTACACCCAAATCTTTTTCGGATCTCTCCTTCTTTACCTCCTTAGTTCCAATTTTATATTGTCCTGATATTCTATTTTCACTTTTTCCAAACTCCATTATGCTACACTTCTTAATATTGAAGTCCACTTCCCATTTCTGACTCCAGTTCCATACCTTATTCAGGTCTTCCTGTAGTGATTCGCAATCCTTTTCAGTTTTTACTTTCCTTAACAATTTGACGTTGTCTGCAAAGAAGCTCATGTAACATTGCACATCATCATCCATGTCATTCACGTAAATAACAAACATTATTGGAGCCAATACTGATCTCCATTTATCACCTCTTTCCAACCTGAATATTTTTTCTGTGAGCACTACTCTCATCTCTCTACCAATCAGGAAGTCCTCCATCCATTTTAGTAGGTTCCCTTGCATCCCTCCTATATGTTCCAGTTTTTTTTAAATAATTTTTTTTTGTGTGGTACTTTGTCAAAAGCTTTTTGTAAGTCCAGGAAGGCACAATTAGCCCATCCATTCCTTTCTTGCACTATGTCTATTAATCTTGAGTAAAAACATATTAAGTTTGTGGTACATGATCTTCCTTGTCTGAACCCAAATTGTCTTGGGTTTATTATATTATTATCTTCCAGGTGTTTTACCCATCTATTCTTGATTATTTTCTCATAAATTTTAGCTATAGTGCTTGTTAGTGAGACCGGTCTATAGTTATTTGGCTCTTCCTTGTTTCCTCCTTTATATATTGGTACAATGTTAGCGTTTTTCCGGCCTTTGGTATTTTTCCTTCTCTAAGTGAGCAACTTATTATGTTATGTATTTTGTCCGTTAGTTCTTCTTTGCATTCTTTTAAAATCCAATTTACAATTCCGTCCGGGCCTTTTGATTTCCTGACGTCAAGGTTTGATAGATGTTCCATTATTTCTTTTTGTGTTATTATTATCTCGCTCATGGGCGGAGATCGCCTTACATTTCCTTCGTCCCAATATTGTGCTTTCTCGCTTGTGAAAACAGACTTGAAGTGATTATTCATGACTTCGGGCATTTCTAATTCTTCTGTGTATTCTATATTTCCTTGGCGTAGTTTCACCGTTTCTGTGTGTGTGTGTGTGTGTGTGTGTGTGTGTGTGTGTGTGTGTGTGTGTGTGTGTGTGTGTGTGTGTGTGTGTGTGTGTGTGTGTGTGTGTGTGTGTGTGTGTGTGTGTGTGTGTGTGTGTGTGTGTGTGTGTGCGCGCGCGCGCAGGATGTGGCCGACTCGAAGAAGGCCCGTGGACGAGGGAGAAGTAGTCGATGTGAGTGGAATAGAGCCCCCCCCACCTCCCAACCCCTCTCCCTCCCCCTTCCCCATCGTCGCCATTGACGTGAGCTCAATAACTTTATTCATGCATGAGGCTCAGAGGAGTCGGCAATTCACATTTTGTTTGTTTTTAGGGTCGACCTCCCCATCCTACTGCAGTGAGGCAACCCTGGCTTTGCGTGTAGTGAACTGCACTTGCCGTAGACGTGAATCGATGACCGTCTTTTGGGAAGGTTAGGTTTGGAAAGAGGATGCTGGGGAGAGGATCAATGGAAGCTGGACGACAGCGCTGGAGGGAAAAAGTATATGAAGGTGTAACTCCAGTCGTTATTTTATCTTTTCTGAGCTGAATAAGATCGTCTGGCGACAACTAGAATGTGCGACTCATGTAAACCAGTAAGAGTTCTAAGGAAACAAAATTTTACGTGGAAGAAATGGAAAAGTTAGACGATCAATGTTGAAGGCTGAACAAATATTGCAAATGAAGACTGCTGACTTCAAACCTTGTACCTACAGCCGTGTTAAGCTGTGGAACGCTGTTACTGGCCTCTTGTACAAATGGCGGTTTCTGCTTGCTCAGGCCCGTAACCACGGGGGAGTTAAAGGGAGCTTAGCCCCCCCAAAATTCAGTAGCCCCCCCCCCAAAAAAAAAAAACTCTCAGGGTCATATATTTGTATTTCTAAAAATTTTCGTATACATTGATTGTCAGAATAAAACTGCAAGTTAGTTTGCAGTTCGGTGCAAACTAATGTGTTTCGAGAATATTCTTTGCTGCAAATTATTATTTTGCAGCTTGGCGCCACCTGCACGTTCTTGTACTGCATGACCCGTACATAATGTCCAATGCACTGTTGACCCTGACTGATGATTATAGTTGATGTCTGATGGTTCAGCAGTGGTGACACAACGCTGCTGTGCTACTGTTCAGCCCCGCCCCCACACACACACACACCTCCAAATATGCAGGAAACCACCCCAAGTCATAAATTCTGGGTACGGGCCTATTCTTGCTTGCAATCGCCTATGATAAGCAGAAGACGAGACTACTTGTACAAAGAGATGACTCGTCCACTCAGGTAAAACATTGACAAATCGTCATCTACTCCGGTGTAATAGAACGGTGACAAATCGTCACCTACTCCGGTGTAATACTCAACAGTAAATATGATTTTTATTTCATCGTCAATAACCAGCACTTCTGTGCTCTGTGACAATATTAATCTGAAGAAGTACAGTCAGAAGGGTGGTGGGGTTAGAAAGGATATCAGAAGCTGGAAATGACCAATATTCTTCTTTGAGTAGAAATTAGTCTCCAATCATACATAACAACTAAAAGAGCTTTAAATAGTACTTCATAACTTCAAACGCCAGTTAGGGTGCAAGTGAAAACAATGCAAGCATGTCACTATGTCATTGCATATTTCACCTCAAATAACTGCCTAAGTGCAACCATCTTGGGCCGGAACCTCTCTTCTTGAAATATCACAAAGCACAACAACGGTCGTCTGGGAGTAGAACGCTGCAATTACACAGGAAGAATAAATACAATTGGGTTAGAAGACATTTTAAACACTCTAGGGTTAATGTGGATCTAATTAAATGCAATAGAATTCAGATTATATAGCATGGCCTCCTACATTGTTTTATCTTTAGGATACATAAGTACTGCACTAATTAGGAACACCCCTAGACGAGACGATGACAGGAGTTCGATGAGCTTCACCGGTACCGAGCTAACGTGCTCTATCCATGGAACAAATTTAACATCAAATTCCACGTAACAAGTCTCCGTGTCAGGTACAATGGCTTGTGCATGAAATCCCTTAAGAAAGAGGAGTAAGAAACTTAGTCTAAAAATAGAACACCGTAATTATTATTTTTCGAGTGTAGGACTTGAGTACTAACACTATAGGTGTTATCAAAAACTATTCATAACTTAAATCGTATAAAGCTATTTTCATATATGGGGATTTCGCCTTCATATAGCTAACTTTCGTACTATCAAACAGCTCCGATGTGGTGTAATAATCTATTAAACTAAATAAGTAATGCATAGTACCATTCTTTTCATATTTGTGAAATTATACGATTACATGCAAAAATGTTACACATGAATCAGAGCAGATCTGTCAGGTCCGTATTAGGTATAGGAAGCGATGGCAATGTTAGAGTATTCTAATAATGTACTAATACATTCTTTGCACTAGGTCCTATAAGACCCTATAAAAGGTCCTACTCTCCTGTACCCTCTGTCCTCCTGACCCAAAGGTACTTCATCAATCTTGGGTGCACCCGGAAAAATGTCCGACCTGGCTTCAGTATGAACCGCCTGGATGTGACATTACGTGTACGGATCGGGCGTGGTGGTTTGGTCAAAGCCCGGTCTGCTCCGAGGGGCGGAGTGACAACAGAACCCGCAGATTGGAGAAGGGCCAGCAACCTGCCGCCTTAAAGCACCTGTTGCATGCAACGATGCAAGATGGAACAGCGCCGGTAATGCAAAGCGAACAATTCCACCGTGGCTGAAGGTGTTGTAAAGAGTCCTTACGTCTCGATGTGAGGAAGTGAGTGGTCCAGGTATTACACATAGGTAGGGGTGGGGGAGTAAGGAGGGTTAAGAATCGTATAAAGGGGCTCTTTATAACTTGTTCGAACTCTACGAGTGGGTGGTACTTCAGCTCTTTCCCTTTCTAGAAATGACAAGATGCCCTGAACTTGACATCGATTTAGCTAAATCTGGGTGTGAGGTAGGCGGCACTAACCGGGATGTGACATCTGGGTTGTAAGTAGTTTAGCATGTTTGGGACTTTACCTCTCTGCTGATAAAACGCTGCATGGCGAATGCTGCCAATACCATACCGAACTTCTGATAATAAACGTCTGGGACATGCAAAAGGCGTGGTTTGTGAACAGTCTCACTGAGAAGAAAAGAATATCTTATGGCATAATCAATTCACTGGCAGGGAGTGTGCTCCTTTCATGTTATCTTGTTTATATTGATTAAATTGTCAATATAATTATTTACATATTCAAACAACAATAGCTTCAGGGAAAATTAAAACAAGTGATAACTCCCTGTTTATGGTTCTACAACGCCTGGAACAATGGTTTCTTTTAATACTCATAGGAGGAATGTAAATATATAGTTCTTTAGGAACAGACGACAATTTGATCGAGGCTGCGTCTAAATTGTGCTTAAGTTTTAAAACACCTATAATCTTTTTAATCTGAAGTTCCTTAAATAACAGGAGGAGAGGACAACGCTTGAGTTTTCTGTGTCAATCTTATATTGTTTGAAGGTGCTGCGTTCTCTTGAGGACTTCGATGAAAAGTGGATCATTTTTAAACGGGAAGATATCGGCTGCTGGGAGTGCCCAGGCCGGTTCAAGGCCGATGGATACGTTGATGGAAATACCAGGTCTCTTCGGAGAAAATCATATTGCACGGTAGGGTGGCAATGAAACCAAGCACAAGGAACTGGCGCACCAGACTAGAACGCAATTAGGTGCTGAAGTGAGGTACCTAAGGTGAAGAGACAATGCAGCAAAAAACATTACTATCGTTCTGTGTGCTCGGACAGGCATAAGGTGTAGTTCATCATAACAACCATGGATATTGAACCTGGACCTCGGTAATTACGATGTGAGACAGAAAGTGAGAACCTGCGCACTGTAGAAGGGCATAACGAGGACCTGACCGGGAAAAATACGTTGTTGAATAAATAAGGAGGCACATTAATACCTCAGTAGGCAGAGCTGCTGCCTGCTATGTAGAAGATGGCTGGTTTGGAGGGCACTTGAACCACTTGAGTTTCCTGGCGTCGGTGGCTTAACCCATTCAACTCCGATGACAAGATGTCTTGTCATTTGGTCAAATAAAACAAAAAATCATAAAACACCAAAATGTTTGATCAAACACCAGAAAAATATGACGTCAGTCCTCGCTTCGCTGCGAGCGAAGCGAGGATTGACGTCCTATTTTTCTGGTGTTTGATCAAACATTTTGGTGTTTTATGATTTTTTGTTTTATTTGACCAAATGACAAGACATCTTGTCATCAGAGTTGAATGGGTTAAAATGATCGACATACGAGGGAGCTTCAAAAAGTTCGTGGAAAAAGTCTATAACTAAAAATCATATGGAAGGAATTTGATTTTATTACACCTAGACATTCTTGTACCAACGTGTTATAACAAGTTCAAACATGAACCCATAAATGCAGGTAATGACGCATATCCGCCAGTTGGAAATCTGACACCATTCAGGCAACATGGAATCCACCAAAATCGAGGCCAGGACTAATATTAAATTCATGGTGAAAGTCGGTTGGGAGAATATGCAAATCGTTGACGATCTGAAACAAGTTTATGGTGACAATGGCCCAAAGAAATCAACAACCTGCAAATGGATAAGTTGGTTCAAAGGTGGAAGAAGCGAAATTGAAGATGAGCCCCGCAGTGGCAGGTCATCAACGTCAGTTTGTGAGAAAAACATTGATGCTGCTGTTCGCGACATGAGTGAAAAAAAATAGATGAATAACCACTGAATCAGTAGCAGATACACTCAATATCTCCGTGGGTTCAGCACACACATTTCTGGTAGAGAGTTTGGGGCTAAGCAACCTTTTCGCTCGATGGGTCCCTTGGCTGTTGCGCCCAGATTAGCAGCAAACAAGGACAGATCTTTCAATGGAAATTTTGATCAAATGGGATGAAGACTCTGAAGCTTTTCCACTGAGGATTGTGACAGGTGATGAAACATGGCTTTACCAGTACGATACCGAGGACAAAATTCAATCAAAGCAGTGGCTGCCCCGGGGAGGAAATGGACCAGTCAAAGCAAAATCTGAGCGTTCAAGAGGAAAGGTCATGCCCACTGTCTTCTGGGATGTAGAAGAGATTTTACTGGTTGACTTCCTCGAGAACAAGAAAACAACTACATCTACTTATTATGAATGTATTTTGAGAAAACTGTTAAAAAAAAGTCACGGAAAAATGCCCTGGAAACCTGCATCAACGCGTCCTCTTCACCATGACAATGCACGCGCTCACAGTGCTCGGCAGACAAGAGCTGTGCTACGTGAATTTTGATGGGAAATCATCCGACATTCCCATTCGACTTCTTTTTGTTTTCAAACTTAAAAAAATAATGGAAATGTACCAATTTTCCATCAGTTGAAGATGTAAAAAAAGCTGCTCTGACATGGTTCAGTTCACATGATCCTCAGTTCTACTCAGACGGACTTAAAGGCTGGCATCAACGTTTGCAGAAGTATATTGACCTTAATGGAACATATGTTGAAAAATAAACATCATAATTGAAACCATTTTTGAAACCCCCTTGTATAACCATACATTTAACTTCCCTTACAGGTTGAAACTATAAACAAATCTACCCAATTACACAAGGACTAAAATCCAGCTCCATCGTTGATTCCAAGATAGGCTAGTAAGCGACATGGGCCTTACATAGAAATAATAGTAAGAATTACTTTACCCCTACCAGAAGCAAACTCAATCATCTCCTCTCCTAATCAACGCAGTGACTGAACTTTAATTCTTGTTCAGATGAACAATATTATGAATGAAGAAAAATCAAGATCGAAAATACCCGAGTACTCATGGCGAATTTCTCAAATATGGGGTTTACTAACTCTGTTTCGGTAGTTTCTACTCCCGGTCTCCTGAAAAGTATGATCACGCTAGCATCGATTAAGAAATAAGAGGTTGTAACCGAATTGTGAAGGGTACGGCTGAGGAAGTCTACTCTGTTAGTGAAAAGCTGCTCAACATCAGCGAGGAGCCTACGTCAGCAGTACTCCATGTTTTTCCACCCGTGCAATAGACTGGTAACGTCCCTGAAGATTCACCAGCTTCGTAAGTAGTCGATATATCAGCAGTAATTACAGAGGCGTAAGATTGCTTAGTATTCCTTGGAAGGGATTTGTTTATATGCTTCTGGTACAATAAACGGGGCGTGCAAGTGTCCTGAGAAGTAAAATTTTTGCACAAGAAATCGTAGGTGACTAGATTTTAATTAATGAGATTTTATTGGTTATGAGAAAGTTCGGGAAGATATATCAAATGCGTACTTGATGCTAATAGAGGGAGTGGATTTCTATGTGAGAAATGATATTGGAGGTGGAGTAGGGTCTGACAGTCGGAGCTATTTTTCCACCTCTATACCGTATGGTGACCCTTCTCCCCCACTCCTTCCCTACCCCTCCTCCACTCAAAGGTAGGAAGGTGGAAACGGAGTTTCTAGGGGGATATTGATAGGTCTGGTGAGTGAGGTTGGTAAGATTGATGGTACGGAACCATAAGAACAGTTGTAGTCGACCACAGGTCGGGCATTGGGTCGTCTGATGTGCCTGGAGGCTGGAAGGGTTCCCCGCATGTAAATATTGTAGATGGTGTTGGATGAGTTCTTCGTCGGGGACCTTCGTTAAAGGGAATAGGCGAGGGAAGATGCGAGGGGAGGTGGGACGAGGGAGCTGGGTAGGGAGAGCTGGGTGACGGGAGGAACTAGTAATTCATAGAAGAGGACGGAGTGGCTGCGGAGATGGTCATCAAGGGCGAGGGCGGTGATAGTGTCTGGAAAGCGGAGTGATATTAGTGATACCTGTTGTGGTCATGGCATTTTTACTGTTGAATATACTTTTAGGGATGATGTTTGTGGCTGGTGCAACAAGCGAGCAAGAAAATTGGGTTGAAGTAAAACGAATGATGACCAGGAAGAGCTATAAAGAGGGAGAAGGAGGTGTAGGAGGAGGAGGAGGAAGAGGAGGAGGAGGAGGAGGAGAGGGAGACAGGGGAGTGGAGAAAGAGATGGAGGTGGAGAAGCAAGAAGAGTGATCTAGACATATGAGACAGACACAAGCCGAGAAAAAAAAAGGAATATAATGTTTGGTAAGGTAGGAAGACTCAATGGCGCAGTGGTAGCGTTCGCTTCCGCCATTGCGGCGGTCCGGGTTCGAATCCCCCCAAGGCTGAAATGATTTCAGTATCGCTGCGCTGTGAGTCGTTGCTCCAACTCTCGTGGGCGGGGAGTTGGATGTGTATGTGCGTGTAAGGTCACAGGATTACCCATAGATCGGTCATATATGAGCTCTATTCCGGGAGGGAAATAGCTGCCGATCACGAGTCCAACACATGATCCAAGTCCATGGTGAATCACACACACAAACACACACACATATCCACAACTATGTAAAAGTTAACTTTACAGAATTGGAAAAAAATCAAGAAGGTGACTGGAAGGAATTCAGTGAAATAAGAGAGACAAACTGGGATATCTTCCTCAAAATTTATAACGCAGGAATGAAAAAGTATGTGCCAAGGATGCGTCGGAATTACAACTCATGCTCACACATACACACACACACACACACACACACACACACACACACACACACACACACACACACACACACAC
>NC_134777.1:34703884-34708884 GCF_046742065.1 Oratosquilla oratoria | reverse complement strand
GTTATGTGAGGTCGTGTACTGTGGCTTGATAAATCTGTTGGATAGATGGAATGTTATACGTCTTGTTAGTTTTATTGTTGTCATACTAGTGTAACTGTGAGGTCCACACTCTTCATTGTTGTAAAGGTGTTTTGGTGGTGTTGGGTTGGTTGCGTATTATCAGTTGGGTTGTTTTTTTGTTTTGGATTTTTTTTTTCGGGATCTATGTCCTTTACATTTTTGTTAACGATCTCTTTAAGTATCTTTTCATCTGTCTTGTGTTCTGTAGACATGTGGTTCTTGTGTTATAGTGTGATGGAGTTTCTGTTGTTTGGTGTCGTGCTATCTATGGTGTACCATCTATCTAGAATTCTTTATACATATATATATATATATATATATATATATATATATATATATATATATATATTATATATATATATGTGTGTGTGTATATGTATATCAGATAATATTTATGACCGTCGCGCAGAGGATTCGAACCTGCTGCTCAACGCGCCAAGAGGCCCCATGACCTCCACCTTACACCGCTCGACCACTGATGCATCAGTGGTCGAGTGGTGTAAGGCGGCAGTCATAGGACCTCTTAGAGCCTTGAGCAGCAGGTTCGAATCCTCTGCGCGACGGTCATAAAAATTATCTGATTGATATCGCTGTTCACTAGCGATTTTCTCGTATATGTACATGTATTTTTATTTGTATATATATATATTTATATATATATATATATATATATATATATATGTGTGTGTATAAATAGCACACACACATACACATACACACACACACACACACGCAAATATATATATATATATATATATATATATATATATATATATATATATATATATGGCGAGAGCTTTTTCCTCATATAAGGGAGGTAGCTAAGTCAGAGGCACGTACTTATTTCCACCCATTTCACTCCCAGTCTATAAGCAATCCAGTACTTCCCACCTTTCACAATTTCATGTGATACATGCTTAGCTCCAGCTTAGAAACCACATACATAACAGAGTGAATCTGGTAATGGTTAGCGACAGTTGCATGTTTTCCGTACCCCATACATTTCTTCATATTAGTATAATTTTCTATATCACTAAAACGGTCGATGGTAGAAGAAAAGCAAGTACATATTTGGAACCAGCGCAAAATTTTGCAGTAGAAACAATAAAAAAATTAAGAGAAACAAAAGTTTATGAAGAATTGTTACCCAGTGTAATCGTTGGAAATCTTGAAAAGACTCAAACAAAACAAGGAAAACGGTAGAAATCAAAACTTTTTAAGAATCATTTTCAGTCTGCAGCTGAGAAACTAGTGCTTCTGTAGTTAAAGAAATTGGTTAATGGAAGAGGTCGCTCTAGAGGTCCCTCGGAGAGTAGAATCGAGCTGCAATTTTCTAACAAGGTCTTACCGTAACTCTACTTCTCAGCCTATCAGACGTTCGGGAGTCGTTGAAGTGTGGAGAGTCTTCTTTGGTCTCTGTGGGAAGTGTTGCCATCAAGTTGGCCTTCTCCAGCAGTCCCACAGACATGAATCCTACGTGGCTCTTGTCCAAAGCTGTATCACTAACGTCCCTAATGCATTAACTCTACACAATTTTGCAAGTATTACCCAAGTAGTAATATATAAGTAGCAGTATATATGGTATACATGTAGTGTGAATATTCCCCATGGTGTATTTGCGTGGGAATTGATAGATGTGTAAGAAAAACAATGAATGTATTGCATGCTGTTGACAAGGCGTAGCCTCTGGATCCCGTTCGTTTCCGGGTGGCCGGGTCGAGGCTAGGGACGTCCAGTGGTGTCGTCGAAGTACTCGTGACGAAGCTCATTTCGTCGTCAACGCCAAAGAACGTAGGGAGATAATTTCCTTCGTTTTGCTTCCTACTATTTTTTTTTTTTTTTTTTTTCTTTTTTGAGGATGCTCCCTATCATCTTTTTTTATTCCGTCCTACCGGACTAAAACCTGAGAGTGCTTCCATCAGAGCCATAATCAAGTTTCTTGGAGATGTCATCTCATCGGATGCACGAAGAATCATATTACAACCGTCGTTCCACTTCGGTATTTCTGTTCTGACCTGGCTCGGTCAAATTCCCAAATTGTAGTATATCAGGACCAGAGTAGAAATGGTTTTGGATTGATTTTTATTCTTTTTTTTCAGCTTTCTTTGTTCCCAAATGATGTTTGATGACATTTCTTATAATGGTTTCCTTATTGTTCCTACAATCGGAGTTATATCTATAGGCCTGTAGCTTTTTAGCCTCTGTTTTTCTTTTTCTTTTTTCTTCTTTTTTTTAAACAGGAGTAACATAGGTTAATTTCCGCTCCTCTGGTGCAACCATGGTCATGATATATGTATAGATAATTTCAAAGAAAATATTCTTCAAAATTATTGGATGCCAACCATATATCTTTCAATGTTCTCTATGGTATTATTTACAGTATTTAGTGCTTGCTACATGGTATTACATGGTTCAAATCACACTCTATTTTGAGGTGCTTCGTTTATGAACAGGGAACTGGGATTTTTTTCCTTCTAAATGCTACACAGACCTTCATTTCAGTGTTCAAGTTAACCGTTGGCTGGCATTGATCTCTGACAACCTCTTTTTTTCTAATGTAGTTGTAGATTTTGTTTTCTTTAGATTTTAGTAACAATATTCATTTGGAAATGTAATTTCTTTCTCCAGATCGTCTTCTTTAAATCCCTCTAGGCTATTACATAGCTTTAGTAGTTATTTGGGATTCATAACACTTGGTTTTCTCGTAAGTGTATCTTTGTTGTTGTTATTATTATTATTATTATTATTATTATTATTATTATTATTATTATTATTATTATTATTATTATTATTATTATTATTATTATTATTATTATTATTATTATTATTATTATTATTATTATTATTATTATTATTATCATTACTGCTATTATTATTATTATTACTGCTATTATTATTACTATTACTGCTATTTCATTATTATTACTATTATTACTGCTATTATTATCATTATTATTATTATTATTATTATTATTATTATTATTATTATTATTATTATTATTATTATTATTATTATTATTATTATTATTATTATTATTATTATTATTATTATTATTATTATTATTATTATTATCATTACTATTATTATTATTATCATCATCATCATCATTATTGTTATCATCATTATTATTATCATTATTATCATTATTATCATTATCATTATTATCATTATTATCATTATCATTATTATCATTATCATTATTATATATTTTATTTATTATCAAGCCATTTGGGCTAAACTGAATATGAATGTGAATCCTGTCAGTAAATGTGTCTTGATATATTTTCCCCATATAAACCCCTTTTTTAACCTAATTTTGTCTCCCAGTCTGCAAGCTAACAACTTTTGTTAAAGATCAATAAAATGAGCTGTTCTCAGGTCAGATATTACAAATATGTGTCCTCTCTGACACTACCAACTATACCGCAACCACCCAAATTCGCGCAATTAATGTCTGTGAAACTGAAGTTTCCCATAATCATCACGACACACTTGGAAAACCTAGACAGTTCTTTAGACAACAAGGACCAGTTATTCCAGTTAATGTTGATAAAACAACGCTATTAATAAGATTATTCAGAATAATATCTCACATGACTGTTAGTTTGCACCTTGGGGGATGCGGAAGAAGCGATGGCATTTCGTTATTAGTGTTTTGTCGCTGATTACCAACAATCCTTTGGGGCAATGTCGCGACCAGAGAGGTGCTACACCAGTTGTTCCTAAAAAAAATTCAGTTCCGATACTCCGTAGCTCAACTCCAAGTCAACCTGATACTCCCTCTCCAATATCAGTCTGCTACTCTCAACTTTTAGCTTTTGATTTTCAGTACAAAAGACCAAACAGGACGGTTATAAAGAAACAGCTGAATTGTATGGACTATTTTTATTTTATATTGAGTAAATAAATGAATGAATTACAACTCTTAATATAAAAAAATCGCAATATTTTTTCAGGATGCCTAGGGGTATTCAGGCACTACTTTAGGAGCATTTGTACTAGATGAAAATATGAGCAGCAGAAAGGATGGACAGTGAAACTTTAGCATTCTTCACTGAGAAGAGACAAGTTTTCACTCATAAATGAATGCTACGTGATTCTGGTGTGGAGGGGTATCATCAAGTTCCCTCAGACATTGACTTAAAAAAAAAGTTCCTCCAAACGGAGAGACATTTATTTGTAAACGACCAAAAGTAAATCTGCCGGCAAGACAGGATGACGGAAACTGCTGGGAGATCAAAATATTTCAGTACTAGAGGGTAAGGAATGTAAACGGTGGTGGGGAGCTGCATAGAGAGCTTAGAGATGACATTGACACTGTAGGGAAGAGGACAAAACCTTGAAGTTTGAAGAAGGGCAGGGATTACAAAAGGCAGAAAAAAAAATGCAAGGAATTAAAACATTATAGACGATACCAAACTGGAATACGATGAAAGCGAAATATTAGGGGGGGGATAGGAAAACATACATGAGTAAACATAAATGAAGCGTACAGAAGGACTGAATAAATGAACTATAAAGACAAGAAGATATAAAAATGGCTCGTCGGAAATACCGGCACCTGAACGGCAATGAGAAAGGCACGCGATAACAACTGCGGAAAATAATCACGCGAAAAATAAAAATGGGGAGAAAGAAATGCACCGTATTAGACTGCAAGAAACCTGGTGCAAAAGGAACACTGGTCAGAGCGATGAGGACGAAAAGGAGGAAAAGGAGTTGGGGGTAAGGGAGAGAGGAGGTCTCAGAAGGAAGGGAAAGAGCGGAAGGAGAGAGGAGGAGGGGGGGTGGAAGGGTGCGGGGTTAAGCCTGCAGGAATCCGGAGGAGCTGCCAGAGGAAGAGATAGCGTCTGGGTTAAAGGATGGTCAGAGGGACGACGTGGAAGTGGAGAAAGGAGAGAAGGTGAACAAGGAAAGGGAAGGCAGGAAAGAATAAAGA
>NC_134777.1:34691384-34701384 GCF_046742065.1 Oratosquilla oratoria | reverse complement strand
TTTGAACCGGGGGGGGAGGGGGGTGTTCGTCGTTACATCAAGTTATGGCTATCACCAGATGATTTTATTAAGCTGATTGAGCTTGCAAACATAACCTGGCCGGACCCGGCGCGCTGCATAGTGTAACACCGGCCTAAAGCGACGAAAGGAAGGGGGCTAAGTTATGGGCAGAGTTGGAAAAGAAGCTGGGTGATGGCCGACGGAAACGAGGGCGACATAGTCAAACGGCGATGGGCAGGGCCAGCTTATAAAGTACAATGACAAGTAATGACTACAGGATTTGGCAATGACGTAAAATATATATTGAAAAACTTAGAGCAGGTACGAAAAAAAAATGGATTGAAATGGTTCAACGGAAGTGGTAGATATTGAGCGTGCAGTGGGGGCTAAATGATGAAGGGAACGAGTTAATCATGGAGAAAGGAGGGGACGGGCCTAGAAGGATGACGGAACTAGAGAGAGAACTAAATATACTCTATCACTGGGATTCGAACACTTGCGCGAGCCACTGCTTCTTAAGAAACTAGGGAGAGACCGGCTTCTTAAGAAACTAGGGAGAGACCGTCGTACTAATCCGTTAACCGGAATCGCCCTTGCTTTGCCAGAGGCACTCGGTCATGCAAGGGTTCGAATCCCAATGGTAGAGTACATTTCCACTTGTCATAACGACTCTCAGAGGACTAGATGACAAAGGAGTATCTACCACGACTAAGGCCAGGGTGTGTGTGTGTGTGGGGGGGGTTACCTTTGAGCTGATTGAAGCAGCCTAGAGGCATCAAGACCCAAAAAGTAGTTTCGCTCGGTGTGGAAAGGGTGAATCGATATGGCCCGTGGCACTTTCCATGCGAAGTGGAATGCCAAGGAAATGAATAACGAATAAAATTTCCTAAAGGCAACCTGGATGAAAGGAACACGGTACATGGAGAAGCGAAAATAAATATACATGTATATATATATATATATAAATATATATATATATATACTGTATATATATATATATATACATACGTGCATGCATAACGAGAAAGCTCAATGACAAACAATATGAATATTAAACAAAAACACTGAAAAAAAGTCGGGGACCAGAAGAATACGAAGAAGAATATATTGAAATAGAGATGGAAATGAAGAACATATGAAAAATGGGAAAATCTGAGGAATGAGTTGCAGGACGATGTAAGAAAACGGGGAAGGGTGACGCGCACATTAGGGGGAAGAAGCAGGAGGGAGACGCGGGACGTGTTGGCTCAGGTCGAAGGCCAGCCTCACTCGAGAGAGCAGGGCTGGACAATGAAGCATGAAACTGCTGAACGGATCAGGGGATCAGCAGAGGAGATAAAAAGGGGGGTTTGCAATAGAAAGAGAACGAAAACGAGGAGGAGGAGGAGGGGAAAGAAGAGAAAAAATGGGGAGAAGAAGGAGAGGACGACAAGGAGGATTACAATGACGAGGGAAGACGGGGTCGACGACGACGACGACGAGGAGGAGGAGGAGGATGAGGAGGATGAGGAGGATGAGGAGGGGGAGGATGAGGAGGAGGCCGCGTGTCTTCACGTTAAAGGGAAGGGCAGAGGTAAGCCGTCAAGGGAACGGTAGAAGGGAAGAGGGGAACCATTCCCCAGATTGAAGAAGAGGTGGAGGAGAAGGAGGAGGAGGAGGAGGTGGAGGAGAAGGAGAAGGAGGAGGAGGAGGGAGGAAAGTTAAATGTGGGGAGATATGGGATGGGGAATGAGGATGTGCAACAAGGTAGTTACAGATGAAAGTTAAAAGCTAAGAAAGTCGTGAGGAGTGAAGAAAAGATGGCAGACAGGAAGGAATATTTATTTCCTTCATTGCCGTTTCTTTTGCGGGCGCTCTTACTATGCTCAGCGGATTTATGGCATCATATAATGTGTCCTTACATACCTTTTGTACAAATGAATATTTCTATTTTGATGAATACTGATTTATAACTTTTGTAACGTCACACAGCCAGGCAATCACAGGACGATATTTCGTTGTGAAACTCTCTTTTGTGAATATTTACCTTAGTGACAGTAAAAAAGGCAAGAACTTAAAGCTCATTTTAAGGAGTGCCTCTTCTCGACTGCTTTCAGTCTCAATCTGGTAATATGTGTTTTTGAATACATCAACACATGTGCTGTTAATTACATTTTCAGTGAGGTTATTGCCCTTATTCACTACCTTTGGACTGAAAATCTTGCTCCTCTTTACTGTGACCTCTTGTTTCTGGGTGACCAACTGTATATATTCTTCCGCCCCAATATTATCCATACCTTTCAGGATTTTGTTATGTATTTTTCAATGGGAATTTATATTTCTAATCTTATTAATGTATTTAATTTCTGTGATGTCACTCAGTCAGCCGATCACACGGCGACTTTTCGTTTTGAATTTGCGCTTCGACTCTGCTAGGTCAAGTTAGGTCAGGGCTAGGTCAGATATGGGCGGGTCGGGTCGACTTGACTTATATTAGGTTAGGGCAGATTGGTTAGGTTAAATTAGGTTAATTTGATTAGGTTAGGTTAAGTTGGTTAGGTTAGGTTAAGTTGTTTAGGTTAGGTTAAGTTAGGTTAGGTTAAGTTGATTAGGTTAGGTTAATTGGGTATGGGTTCTAGTCACTTCGTCTTTTTTTGTTTTGATTCACTTTTTAATCCAATATTTCCCCTGATTTTCATAGCCCTCCTTACTACTGGGAGGTGGTGGAGTTACTATGACCATATTCATACAATGAGCATTTTTATGGTCAAACGGTTTGTCAAACAAGTGTTTGATGTTTGACCATGTGAATGCTGTAATTTGGTTGTCAAATACGTTTGTAGACAAACGTGTTTGACAACCAAATGCCCCATTCACAAGGTCAAGCATCAAACACTTGTTTGACGAACTGGGTTTGACAAACCGTTTGGCCGTGTGAATGACCCACTATAGTCCCGTGTTTCTAAATTAGACTTCTCGGCATAGCATTTCTAGGTCTTTGCCACATTGTGGGTATTTTTCATTTGCGCACCCAATGAGGCCTAAGAACACACAAATGAACTAAAAAAACAAAAAAACAAAAACAAAACAAAAACAGGTGGAGCAAAACCATAAAAAACAGGAAATACCAACAAATGTGATGTTTACCGGAAAGGAGGGAAGGAAGGAATGAGAAAAGAAAAGAGGAAGGGAAGGAAAGAGAGAAGAGAGCAAAGAAGGTAAGAAGGAAGAAAGGAGGGAAGGTAAGAAGGTACGGAGGAAAGAGAGAGAAAATAAAGAGAGAAGGAAAAGGTGAGGGCAAAATAAAAATGAAAGAAAAGACAGAATAGTCATGTGGGACTATGTTATCACCGAATACTGAATATACGGACATGGAAAAGAGAGGGAGACGTTTAAAAGGAAAAAATAGAAAGTGGACGGACCCCCCCCCAAAAAAAAAAAAAAAAAAAAAAAAAAAAATTAAGGAAGTATGAAGATCTGTACGAGTTGGTGAATGTGGTAGATTAATTGTTTGTGCTTAAATCAGAACAAGGTGTGGTGACGGGGAAAATTATGGAAACAATTATAAAAAGTGCCACTAGATATAACACAGAAATGGACTGATAAGTGGCAACCCACACGACTTCAGAGAAAACAGATGAAGCGCAACTAGCGTGCTCGAGTTTTACGATTCAGCCACCTCAGACTACAGCAAAATAAGCAATGTGATTTACAAAGGATTACAAGGGCGGAGCATCCCGACAGGAGGCCTTTTGGTCCATATCTAGGTCGGATGCAAAAAAAATCTTAATAATAATAAAATAATAAATAAAAACTATAATAATGTAAATAACAAATAAAATACATAAATAAATGCATAGGTATAGTTAAATAATAAACAAACAGATAAATAGTAAATAATAATAAATTGACATATAACTAATAATAAATGAAAGTCAAACAGACAAATGATAACAAAACAAAAACAAATAATATAAAATAAATTATAATCATTACAGCATCTTGCTTAGGTGTTTATCTAAATGATTCTTAAAGCTTCGAACTGAACTACATTGCACTACCTGTGCAGGAAGTTTATTCCATTTATTAACTACACGGTTGGCAAAGTTGTTTCTACCTACTTCCAAATTGAATATATTTCCGGACAGTTTTGAGACCATTGTTTCTTGTCTGATTCTCATTCAATGTGAAAATTTTGTCACTTTTGATGTTGTCAATTCCCTTTAAAATTTTAAAGACCTGTATCAAGTCACCTCTGAGTCTACGCTTTTTTAGGGAAAACAGATTCATATGTTTTAGTCGATTTTCGTATGATTTATTTTTGATATTTGGAATCAGTTTTGTGGCTCGCCGTTGTACTTTTTCCAGTCTGTCAATGTCTTTAATGAGATTCGGTGACCATACGGAAACAGCATATTCCAAATGTGGACGAACTAACGATTTATATAGCTTGTTAATGAGTGATGGACTTTTGAAATCAAAAGATCGCGCAATCAGTCCTAGAATCTTATTTGCTTTCTCAGAGGCTGAAATACACTGCTTGGATGATTTGAGGTCGTTACTGATAATTACGCCGAGATCTTTTTCACTATCCACTTTTGTTAACGAATTTCCAAATAACTTGTAATCGTACTTACTGTTATTTTTACCTATGTGCATTACCTTGCATTTACTTGTGTTAAATTTCATTAGCCACTTTTAAGACCATTGCTGTAATTTATCTAAATCTTCTTGAATATCCAATTGGTTTAAGTGATCATTTGCCATTCCGCACAGTTTTGTACCATCAGCAAATTTGGAAACAGTAGATTTTAGTCCATGGTCTATATCATTTATATATACTACGAATAGAAGTGGCCCAAGAACGGAACCCTGAGGAACTCCACTTGTAAAAATTTTCCATCTAGAAGTTTTTCCATTTAAAACAACTCTCTGTTTTCGACCATTCAACCAATTACTAGTCCAACTTAATAGGCTACCACTTATTCCGTGTAAAGCTAATTTAGTAAGTAGTCTTTCGTGTGGGACGGTATCAAAAGCTTTTGCAAAGTCTAGATATGTTAAATCTATAATGTTTCTTTTGTCATAATTTGAGATAACTGTGTTGTAGAATTCGAGTTAGTCACGCAAGAACGTTCCCGTCTGAAACCATGCTGGCTATCATTTATCAAACAGTTACTTTTTAAATGATGTTCGATAGCATCTCTGATGATAGTTTCCATTATTTTTCCTACGATTGAAGTCAAACTTATAGGCCTATAGTTATTTGGCTTCTTTTTGTCACCTTTTTTGAATATGGGAGTAACATTTGCTAGCTTCCATTCTCTTGGGACATCTCCGGATATGATGGATTTCTTGAAAATAATTTCTAATGGAACAACAATCTCATTTTTCATTTCCTTTAAGATTCTTGGATGCCAACCGTCAGGCCCTGGTGTTTTATTAACTTTGAGTTTATCTATACACCTTTTAATTTTTTCTTTTGTTATATTTACCGTAGTGAGTAAGTTTACCCTAGACTTTTCACAGGTTTCAGTTTGGAATTCACTTTAGGTGTTTCGTTTACGAATACCGAGCTAAAATAATTGTTCAAGATATTACACATTCCTTCATTTGAATATTCAAGTTGACCATCAGCAGATAATAGTGGACCAATGTGATTCCTAACAACCTTTTTATCTCTAATGTAACTATAGAATTTTTTGGGATTCTCTTTGGATTTATCAGCAATGTTCATTTCGTATTGTCGTTTTCTTTTTCTTATTGTCTTTTTTAAATCTCTCTGTATTGATACATAATTTTCATAGTCATTAGATGCACCCGAGCACTTATATTTCTTATAAGCCTGTCTCTTTTTAGCAATACTTTTTCAGTTTCTTTGTCGAGCCACTTTGGGCGAGACTGATTTGGGGGACGTCTGTCCTTAAAAGGAATGTAAGTATGAATCATCTTAGTGAGCGTATTTTGAAATATTTCCCACATCTGATTTGGCTTAACGTCACAAACTCCCCTTATCGGGAGGCTAGGACGGTGCTCCTTACAGCGAACTTTGTAGCGTGGAATTTAATGAGCCATGCCCTTGATTCAACTTTGCCGGTGGCAGGACTCGAACCGCCATCCCCTCGACCTTCGCCGCAAGTAACGACGCCCTAAATCACTCGCCCTGGTAGCATCCAAGAGACACAATTTAGATTTTATTTATATGGACTCTGAAAAAAATATGTATCAACCTACGGACTACAAAACACCCAGTGAAATGTTTATAACCAGATGGAATGATAAGAGGTATGTGGTAGGTGTATCAGACTATGGTAGTGACGAACAAGTTAGTATTGTGTCTCTGTTCACTGGGGCCCCTCATAGGAAAAGATTTTGTCCTCGAACCATACGTCATTATGGAATAGAATAAAAGGCGTGGAAGGCATGAATCTGGCTGATAAGATGGCGCCATACAACAGGATTTCCATTCAAGAGAAAAACAGTGGTGATCAGTTTCTGTGAACTATATCATTGTATATATCATTATGTATATATGGTGTGCATGTGCATCTATTTGAAGAAGTGACTCTGTTTGCCAGTATCTCGTCGTCAGGTTTCATTGTTCTTCAGAAAAAGTTCTCATTCCAGTAGAACACCCACACTCGACAACCAAACAGACTTGCCCATCATTCTGATCTTTTGATAAATATTGATTTGGTATTTCGTCGGAGATAGGATCACGTTGAAGAGGGGAAGTTGTAGGATCGACCAAGGGGCAGCTTCTTATGGCTAATGGAAATCCCCGTGGCTGACATGGGGTGACATCTGTCTCAAGAAACTTTCTGACATCTATATTGTACCCCCAAAAGGTTCATATTCGCTTTTGCAGGCGATTTTGTTCATCTGAGGGAAAGCGGTGAAGAGGTCAGTGTTGATGATACAAACGTGACTTCCTGGGGATGTGAGCTTGTGCTTGTGGCTCAAGGACACAAATGTGGACCAACAGATGCCACGGCGGCACCAGGTGTGTGCACCTTTGGCATTTTACTTCTCCATAATTTATTCACGTTCATAAACCCCTCCCTCTTCCCCTCTTCCATCTCTCTCTCTCTCTATCTCTATCTCTCTATCTCTCTCTCTCACTATCTCTCTCCCTCACTCTCTCTCTCTCTTACTGTGTGTGTGTGTGTGTGTGTGTGTGTGTGTGTGTGTGTGTGTGTGTGTGTGTGTGTGTGTGTGTGTGTGTTTTCTCTCTGTTTCTTTCTCTCTGTTTCTCTCTCTCTCTCTCTCTCTCTCTCTCTCTCTCTCTCTCTCTCTCTCTCTCTCTCTCTCTCTCTTTCTTTCGTGACTATCTATATCTCTCTTCAACTTCCACCTTTAGTGAATGTCTTTCTGTTATTGCTCGCCCCTGTCTCTTCCTAATTTGTCATCATCATAATCAGAATGAGCGCGTAGTGGAGGAGAGTGGCTTACGAATGTCAAAGGGCTTTACAGTCCCGAAACAGGCCGACGGGAGACACTTCAGCCCATCACGAGGACAGGTGAACAAATGAATAAGCAAACAAATAAGTGAACAAATGAATCAACAAATAATAGAAATATAAGTAAACAAACACATACATAAATAAATAGATGAATATATAAACAGATAAACAAACAAATAAATAGATAGATAAATATATAAATACTCAAATAAATAGGTAAATGAATAAGTTAATAGATGAATGAATAGATAAATATATGAGAAAAACAAGTAGATAAAAGAATAGATAAATGAGTATATCGTCATCATCATCATCATCATCATCATCATCATCATCATCATCATTATCATGGACATCATCGTCGTTTTCGTCATTCTGTTCATCATAATGCTCAACGTCATCTTAGTCCTCTTCTTTCTTTTATTTGCCGTAGCACTCAAACCATTTCATTGCTGTCGTCGACATTATGATATTGTTAATAGCAATGCCGCCATCGTTGCTTTTAGATTAAGAAAGTCGTGTATTGCTCTAGATGATTGAATTGCAATTCTTCTAAATGCACAAAAATAGTACGAAATTATAAGAAGTGATAAAGTGAATAACTGATTGTAGCTCCTACATGATGATCCAGTACAATAGCTGATTGCGTAACACAGTTTAAGCAGATATAACGCTAATTGTATTGGTCTAAAGCATCAGTAAAGCTAGGATGCACTCACTCTATCAAAGCTTGCCCCAATCTCCTGAGTTGGTCTGACGTAATCACCAACTCCAAATGCCTACGACCATTTCCATGTTTGGGAACATCGTCTATGGCTGTTTGTTGACACACTCAAATACAGACCCACAGAAATCGCTGCAGGGAAAGGGTAAATGAAACAAAAGCGAAACGACAATGTACCACTTCACGTTCCCCTCTTGATAGTTATTTATTATATATTTTTTCTACATATAGAACTCTTGAGGAGAGTCGCTCTTTCTTGAGAATAAGAACAATACATCAGGAAAGCTGCTTTGGGAGTCAGATGATGAGTGTATCTCTCTTTCTCTCTCTCTCTCTCTCTCTCTCTCTCACTCTCTCTCTCTCTCCCCCCTGTCTCTCTCCCTGTCTGAGGTCTTGCCATGATTTTTTGGTGTTATGTGCCGTCTTCTTTGTTGTATGTAGTTAGTTAATATTTGGATAAATTCCGAGATAGCGTGACCATTATATTCATTAATACAAATATTTTATGTACATGAGTATTTCTATACAACATTACTCTTTTTCAGATGATCCTTTTTTCTTGTTAGATTATCTTAATCAGTGACAGTGTTTTTGTAATTCGGTGTTATATAATGGGACTTAGTACATCTTCGTGGTTCCTTGCTTTACAATTTCTTTCAAAAGAATCCACAGAGCTGTCTCAACTTTCCTGTAAGTCAGGAGCGGGATTTTGTTTTGTTGATATACATCTGTCTTAGTTCAGTTTGTACTTATGATCGATGTAGACGGTGTGGACTTTGTTCTTCTTGTGTCTTATTGTCACCCATTGAGTAGCCATTGTTTGTTAATACCTGACCTTAGTTCTTTGTGTAGAGGGGTCAGTTCGAGTAGACTTTCAAGGTGGCAAGTACAATAACGAAAACAAGTTTTGACTCGCCCAGAGTTTTTAGTGACACAAAGTCTTATGTCTGGCATTTTTTTCTATTCAAGGAAATTACCTAATTGAAAGCTAAGTAGGAAAATATATCACGTACTCGAAAAAAGTGACATAGCTAAAAAAATTGTTTGTGACACGGATTACATTAATTTTAAACTTTGTGAGACATTCGCTTGTTTCGTTAGTGATTCAGTCTCCTGTGTACGCTGGTAGCGAAACTATCCTCGACCCAAGCAAGCATCTAAGAAAGGAATCTTATTATGAACATCTCTTGCAGTGGTAAACAAGAATTTTCTACGAAATTCTTACTCAGATAGTCAACTTGCTTTTCTTCATTAATGTCAACAAGAATGTCACCTACGTTTTTCACATACACAAGTTGGGTTTTAGGTTTTTTGTTGAAACGAAGTTTTCCACGTGATGTTATACACACACACACACACACACACACACACACACACACACACACACACACACACACACACACACACACACACACACACACACACACACACACACACACACACACACACACACATATATATATATAATATATATAGTATATATATATAATATATAATATATATGTATATATATACATATATGTATATATTTTATATATATGTATATTATATATATACATATATATATATAATGTATATATATATATATATATATATATATATATATATATAAACATATATATATATATATATATATGTCAAGGACTACTATTACACAGTGCCAATTTTGGCCGGACTTAACAGGTATTGTATGAGGTTAGTGGACGCCAGGGTTGGCTATTTTTTTATCTTTTTAAAAATATGAAAAAATATATATTTTTTTATTTAAATCAGATTTATTTGATTTAAATAGATTTTTTTTTATAGATTTTAAATATTATGGGATTGCTATCTG
>NC_134777.1:34681384-34683884 GCF_046742065.1 Oratosquilla oratoria | reverse complement strand
TTTTTTTTTTTTTTTTTTTTTTTTTTTTTTATCCAATCAAACGCAATCATAATTATGTAACAAAACCTCGCACCAGACCACGAGAGGTACAATCAGTTATTGTTTCTCAGATAGATTCTTGCTCGTAAAAAGTCGCGACATTTTCAAATGCGTGAATATTTTCAACCACACGACAAAAACGCGTACAATTACACTGAACTAGACTTACCATTGGCAGAAAACGAAAAGAAATACAACAATACAACATAAATCCCCGGTACATCATCATCATCATCATCATCATCATCATCACACTGAGCCAACCTCCAATCTTCTCTGGGTATGATGACGTCAGCCTAATTTCTCAGAGTTGGAGTAACAACTCTTCCCATGGGATTTGAGTATTTACTCTACAGCTATCTATTGGGGATGTGATCACTGTAGCCCTTTTGTTTGAAACAAACTTAAGTTAGAGTTTGAGAAAAGAGAATACATTGAGTTTAACTAGTTCTTGTAAAACACATCGAAATTAACAGACACTCAATCATACTAACACACCCAAAGACCGCGCGCGCGGGCGCACACACACACACACACACACACACACACACACACACACACACACACACACACACACACACACACACACACACACACACACACACACACACACACACACACGCACTCACACGCACACATACGCACACACACGCACACACACACACACACACACACGCGAGCGCGCGCGCACACCCACCCACCCACACAAACACACCCACACACATTCACTTGAGCTGGTGTTCGATCGAGACGAGGGTATTAGTTTTCTTGATTAATAGGAAAAGAAAGAAAGAGAAAAAAAAATCTTCCCTCGAGGAGGATTTGATAGCTGGTGTAATAGCATCAACAATATATGAGTTGGTGGGACTAAAGAAACTAGGGTTATTGCATGTTTAGAATGCTTGGTGCTTTCTTGGTGGGTTCGGGGGTGGGGGTTGGGGGAAGGAGCGGCTGGGAGTGCTTAACGTTGTTTATGGTTGTGCACAACCATGGTCCAGTGAGAAGGGAGGGAGGGAGGGAGGGAGGAAGAGTGAGGTGTTGGTGAGGATGTGGGAGGGAGGTGGGGAAGGTGGACGTTGGTGTTGCCTTGTCAGTATTAGTGACGTTGTTTATGTCTCCCTTTCGCTGCGTTCTACGACGTTAGTTTTCTGTTTCCCCTCCCTCCAGACGATCTTTTTTCTTTTATTCAGCTCAGGGTCTAAAGTTTGCTAAGACTCATCCGGAGGAGTCCTTTTCCGCATCGTGCGACTTGGGTCGTTTGTTCGAGGTGTCACCAAGCAATTCTGTTCAGTGCGGCAGAAGAACTTGGACAAGGGTTTTCGAACTAGGGGCTCGCGAGACGATTTACATGGGCACTTAGATGACTGGCGAAAGACTACTTAAACATTTAGATCTGCAGAGAGAAAACATTGTATATTTTCTTAATTAATGCTTAACTGATGAACAGAGGTAGGGAAGTGCATTCCGTTAGCGCGTTCCGTTCTTGCGTACGTACGCACCGCCTTTTTAGGAACGTAAGAACGTAGGAGCGCAAGAACACGGGAACGCAAGTAAAAGGAACGCACCTACCAAATTTTTAAAGCGTTCCTTCGTTCCGAGCGTTATGGAACTCTTTTTTTTTCAAAACGTTTTCAAACGTTTTCAATGGAAACAACAAAGACGACATTCACTACGCGGCAACATTCTCTCGTTTACGTTTAGGCGGGAAGCTCTCCCGTTGGTCAGCGTCAATGACGACCAAACCTTTAGTTGTTTACATTTAGGCGGGAGGTGGAAGAGACGGTCACTTAGACCCTGGAACAGGGATGGCTGACTGGACCTCGTTAAAAAATACAGTACTCCTCTTCCTAGCCCAGCTACTGTGGAGAGGCTGTTTAGCTCAGCGGGAGATATTTTGCGGGGGCAAAAAGGTCCAACCTGAGCAACTTAACCTTTGAACAGCTGGTGTTTGTGAGGGGCAACTTGCACCTACTTGGGTACAAGGAAGTGCATGAGCAGAACAAGGAGGAGAAGAAAGTGGAGTAGGAGGAGCAGCAGTAATTTTAATTCTTTAGAAAATTTAAGAAATTGTAACTTGTCTAGTTGTCTGAAATATACATATATTTTAATGTATGAAGCTCTGATGTCTTATTAAATTGTGTTTTGTTTAATTTTTGAGTTGTGTAATAGTTCTTTTGATGCGCACAGTAGTGTTTTTGAGGAACGCAGTGCTTTTTTCATTTTTTTTTTAGGAACGCACTACTTTTTTGAGGGACGCTCTAATAGTTTGGGAGCGCTAACGCAGGAACGCACCGAAAAAGGAACGCTATTCCAGGAAGGCAATAACCGCGACTGGAGGAACGCAGGAACACTAACGCACTACCCAAAATCGAGGAACGCGCCGAACTCTGCTGATGAATAAAGTCAATACAACTTGAACAATTTTATATTTATTACGGTAACATTGTATATCTAATTAGTC
>NC_134777.1:34671384-34678884 GCF_046742065.1 Oratosquilla oratoria | reverse complement strand
CTTTGTAGGGTTCCCTTTTAACGCAATCGCCAAATTAATGAGTTGTTAAAAACTACTGTAATTGTTTTGTAATGTTACACGTGTACTGTGAGGCTGGATTATGTGCTCTGAGTAGAGTTCCCCCTCTGTGTATCGTCATTCATATTGTGCATCACTGTGTTATTAAATGTGTATCACCACTTTCAGTTTTATAGGATTGGTGACGACATTACGTTTATTCTTATGAATGCAATATTGTGTCGTTTACCTAATTTTATCTGTCCAATTGTAGAATACGGGGTTGGAGCTGCTTCATAGACTCCCATTTCTTTGTCTTTACTGATTATATATTGTATGCATGTATGTGTGTGATTCACCTTGGTCTTTGGATCACGTGTTGGACTCGTGATAGACAGCTATTTCCCTCCCGGAAGAGAGCTCAGAGCTCGTATGACCGATCTATGGGTAATGCTATGACCTTACACGCACACACACACCCAACTCCCTGTCCACGAGAGTTGGAGTAACGACTCGAAGCGCAGCGATACTGAAATTATTTCAGCCCTGGGCAGGATTCGAACCACCCGTACTGACAGTCTGAAACTCTACCAACCGCGCCACCTTCTGTGTGTGTGTGTGTTTGTATACACGCGCGCGAGTTTGACAACAACCTAAAGGTTTTCCATATTTTTATGCAGTATTTGTCCTGAACTGCATTATCTGCGGTGTGTGCAAATTTGAATTTTCGAAGTTTTTGTGCATATGATGCGGTTGTGTATTTGCACCTTTTTGCTGGTTTGACTTTTCCAAAACGTATTCCTGACCAACGTGTACCCTGACTGATACCTCCTACTAATTAAGCAAAATCTGGAACATTCAAACATGAGGGTCTCGATTATTTTTTCTTTTATAAAAAAAGATCGTAGGCATTTATTTTTCTAACAAAATATTTTATAACTTACTGACTATGAGGATAATCCTTTGTTAAAGGTAGTGTCTAATATCAATAACGAGTGACTGAATGTGTAGCTGCTTGCAGTGGATCAATATCCCTGGAAACTGTTGTTCTTTGTTGTTGTTGTTTACGATCCGACCGTGGAGTCATTAGCTCATGACGCCGGAACAACGGAGGAGAACGACCGTCCTCAGGGGCTCCTTCCAGAGAACCTCCGGCCCAGATATGTTGCGTTGATGCCTCTGTGTCTGAAGTACGTGAAAATATGTGTGGCTCATAGTGAGGCGTCATGACTGGTGACGCTTGTCGTCTGCTGTGTTGTCTAACCTATGTCGACATGCCCTGAATGTTGAGTGACTACCATAACGAAATCTATTTAAATCTACTCTGTCAAGTATAGCTGTGGCCCTGGTTGATAGTTGGGGTAGGGATGGCGACCAAATATCCAGTTTGAATTTACGCCATCAAGAGTATTGTGAGTGTTGTATGCTTATGTTTGTTTTGGTGTGGTCGGGCTGGGGTGCTTGGATAGTGCTGTGTATTGTTTTGTAGTGATGTTCTGGAGTATGACGTGTCTTGATGTCGGTGGTGGATGGCTTCTCGTGTGGTGTGGTGGGTGCTGTTGATTTTGCTCTGTGAATCTAATGTATTGTGTGGCGCACATGTCGATATATTTGTAGAGGCGTAAAACGGTCTCCGGGTGTAGCAGACCTATGTTAATTGTCATTGTGCAGCCGATGATTATCATGGTGCCTTATTTTGTGTGATCTGTAATTTGTGATGTGCATCAGAAGTGGGTGCTGACTATGCTTGGCTAGCATAGTCTAACACGAATCCTATATACTGTCTTTCCCAAATTCTGTGCCAATAATTATATTAATTAGGGCCTCGAGGCATGTAGTACATTCCCGTGCAATAACCGTTACTGTTGGTTACATATGGTGTAATCATGTTTTTGATTGTGAGGCATGGTTTGTAAGGGGTGTGGATGTCAGTGGACTTGGCTGATGGATGGAGCAGTGGTTACTTCGTGCTTATGGTATGAGCACGTGATTGTGATGTCGCCGTAAGATGTGATACGTATGTTATTTACTCAGGTGCGTGTGTTGGCATGTAGTGGACATATAAAGTAATCAAAATAATCTTAACCCATTCACTACCGAAGGATATTTGTCTCAGCAAAATGAAACAGCCTGGCGACAGCCAGAATAAAACGTGTAAGTAAACCGTAAATGAAAAAAAACAACTAAAGAAGAGACTTGTTACGTTTGGTACTAAACTTATTACTTTTATTAATAACATATACGTATCATTTGAGCAAGAAGAGTCCGGGTATGCCAATAGATATCATTTCATGATTTTTTTTCCACACCGCTGCTTTCTTTACACAGCCATATATTTTCGCTGATGAACTATCTTGAATATACCATCTGGTTGAGTTTATAAAAAAACAGTGTGATGTGGTCAATGAGCGTACGAGAGTCTCAAGTGTCTACGATGGCGAACTTCGAAAATGCAGATATTCTAAAATCATTGCCTGACACACAGATATATGTTAATGATGGTAGTAGACTGCGACATAGAGAGATTTTGAAAATGTGTATTATTTTGTGATCATTAAGTTGTTTTATTCAGCCAAGGGAAACTCCTCGGGCACAAGTCTTTATCGAGTATTCCTCTCAGTGCGAAGAATGACATTAATCTTTATTCTTGTCTCAGGGAAACGCTCTTATTCATATGTGGGGGGAAAACGCTTTGTGGGACTCATGTCGCGTATTTGTATTATATATCTACCATACCTCTCTCGCGTGTAATGTTCCTCTGGCAAATATCATTATTACAGCAATACAATATTGGAAAGAAATTTGCAGCCTTCTTCCGGATGAGTGTGTTCTGCGAAAGATTGCTTTTACTTGTTAGACTGGAGTCTTCAGGGAGCGAGAAGGGGGGGAATGTAGGATATGGTGAGAGATGGTTTGTCCAACGATTTGTTTCTTGTCATGGTGAGTATCGAAGTGTTGTATAGCGGCAAACGAAATACCATGTAGGTTTTGGAATTGTTACAAGGCATGGTCCATGAAGAAAGCACTCTCTTCATCAGCGTCGGTACTGGGGTATCTAATTATTAATGGGGGTTTATTTCACCCAGGAAAGTTTCTGATAGGACTATTTCCATAAGTCTTTTTTTTCTGCAGCTTCCTTCTCCCCATCTTTATATGGAGTCTGTTCCATATTGGTCCTCTCTGTCTTCTTCGATCTTTTACTACTCCGCTCTCATCCAGTTACTTCCTCTTCTCCTCCGCCCATCCACTTCCGTATTCATACGAAGTCATCTCTTCTCATCACATGTCATCACCTCTGAAACCTTCTCTCTTGCACCTTGATTGACGCATCTTATAGCACCACCTTCATTCTTCCTCGTAGGAATCATTCTATATTCTGTTTTTTTCTAGTCCCTCCACACACATCCATCGTATCATTCTCAAGTCCACCACTTCCATACTCTCTTGTGCCTTTCTCAAGGCCATGTCTCAGCGTCATACGTCATCGTTGGTACAACAATTCTTTTATATAATTTACCCTTCAGTTTTCAGTTATTTTCGTAAACTACACATGATGCTTTTCCCAAATTCTTATAGTTAACAACGCTTAAAGCAAATAACAATGCTCCTATGACGTTCATAACACTGGAAACGCCTACTTGAGTGTATTCTAACACTTTTTGAAGCCAACCATGTTAGCGGAAGTAATTTTTTTATAGCTGAATGTATTCAATGTTTATCATCCAATATATTGCACATACCTTGATGATGGGAATCATCAGTGGCTTTCTTGCAGCCGTTGTGCACAAATGTATTACAGTATGGTATCTTCCAATCCTTCCATACTTTGTGGAAAAAACATATATCCTTGCAAGACCAGTTTATGTAAAAAAAAATTTTTTTTGTGTGTATTTCTGTGCGTGATCATTACTAGTTATATGAGCCCCGTTTCTTGTGTGAGAATTCTTATTGATATTAATGTACTTTGTGTACACGCCTAAATAGAGATCGACCGAATGCAATCGCGCGTGTGCTGATACATTCAAGTTCAATCCGTCAACTGCCTTCATCACTGTACGAAACACAGAAGGTGTACATTTTGTTGTATGACGCTTTCGTTTGTTTATGAACGCTAATATAAACAGACACGCCCTTTTGAAATTATATACGCACAGTTTTTATTATGCTAGGTAGTGTGACTCATATACGGTATGTTAGACTGACTTGATATTATTTGTGAATTAAAAAAAACAACAACAACAACTTTTAAATAAATATGTATTTGTACAACGAATTAAGGAAATGTAATATCTTTAGTGAGCATTACAAAAATCTACTGACCCCTGTCCCTTGGTCACAACCGTTACATATATTTATTACTCTCCAATCCATTTCTTGTTTTCTATATAAGCCAGTAGATACACTCATACTTTCCTCAAACTCTTTCCACACCAAGAATAATTTTACAACACAAACACACACACACACACACACACACACACACACACTTTCAACGAACGGACGGCTTGAAGAACGTTCTGAAGAAAAGTGCAGATTGTGGATCCCAACGCAAAGAGAAGTGCCTTTTTGTATTTACAGGGTGGGGGGAAATTGCTCGTGGGGTAGTGGGAAAGTAAGGAAAGAGGAGAAGGGGAGGGATTGCTGGGAAAATGGAAGGTAATGAGGAAGTAGAGGACTTGGTCCAAATAGACCGCCGTAAAGTAAACAAACGACCACAAGACGAGCTGGAGGACGACGGAATGTCTAATAAGAATGTAAAGATTAGAAGTATAGATAGGAACAATACAGTAGAAAGTGATGAAAATATTTTCAAGGGATTTAAAGAGAGTGGGGGGGACACAAACCCCCCCCCCCCGACTGACAAGACTAGAGAAGAAGGTTGATAAGGTGATCGAGGACTTGGAGAGTAGGTTAGGTCATATGAACACCATTTTACAAAGGGTTGAAAGATTGGAAGAACTGGAAAAGGCGAATAAAAACTTAACTGATGAAATAGAAGACCTAAAAAGACAGTTAAGAGAGGTAAAGGTGGAGAATGAGGAATTGAAGAAGAATAGTAAAGAAAACAGAGAAACGATAGCTAAAGAAAGTAAAAATTGGAAGAAAACCCAAGAAGGAAATAAGGTTTCATTCACTGACATAGTCAAACAGCAATTGAAAGAACATACTGAAGACTCAGTTATTAAAGTGATGAGACAAAAGGAGAATATAGTAAGGGATTTAGCAGACAAGAAGAAATGTATAATTATATTAGGAATGGAAGAGAAACACAACACAGATAGAACCACAAGAATCAAAGAGGAAAATGAAAAAGTAAGCCAATTACTAGAATCAGTTCAGGAAGACGAACCAGAAATTATGAAACAAATCGAAGAGAAATTTAGACTCGGAAAGTATAGCACAGACAAGACCAGACCAATTAAGATCAAATTCAAGTCACAAACAACGGCAGAGAATATCTTATCCAAAACAGGGAAACTAGCAACAAGTGAACAATACAAAAAGATATGGATAAAAAGAGAAATGAATAAAGAGGAAAGAGAGGAAGAAAAGCAGAAAAGACTGGAAGCTAAGGCAAAAAACGAGAACAGAACGGAGTCAGAGAAAGAGAGATTCTATTGGAGAGTAGTGAACATGAAACTAAGGAAGTTCGACATACAAAAGAAAAACATAAGGGAAACGGAGAACACAATGGAAGTGGCAGAAAACTAAGAGTGTCTTACACAAATATAGATGGATTAATAACAGGATTGAATGAGCTGAATGATTATTTGAAAGAAAAAGAACCGGACATAATGGGAATTGTAGAAACAAAATTAAAAGGCCCACTACCACCCAACAGTGTAGGACATGATGCATACAATTATTGGATTAGAAACAGAGAGAAAAAGCAAGGGGGTGGAGTTATGTTCCTGACTAAGAAGGATATAAACGTGAAAGGTGTCATATATGGAAAGAATACAGTAGAGATGATTATGATAGAAGTGGAAGACAGAGATAAGAAGAGCAGAAAATTTGTGATCAATTATGTGCCTCCGAAAACAGCCTCATGGGAGGAGAGTGAATATAAAAGTATGTTAGAGGACACAAAGATAGCATTAACTAAAATAATGGAAGACGGAGGAAGAATAGTTATGATGGGCGACTTTAATTGCAAAGAAATCTGCTGGGAAGAAATGACAGTAAAGAGTGGTGATGACTCATGGGGAAATGCTCTACTTGAGATGATTACTGACCATTCAATGACACAATGGATACAAGAGAACACTAGGTATAGAAATGAAGAAGAACCATCGAGGCTAGACTTAATAATTACATCTGAACCTAGAATAGTGGACAAGATTGAATATAAAACACCAATAGGTAAAAGTGACCACATATTGATTGAACTGGAACTTAATGAAGAAAAATATATGAAAAGAAATGAACAATATAGAAAAGGAAGAATGATGTATGAAAAAACAAACTTTGATAAAATAAGAGAATTCTTCCAACAAGAAAACTGGGAAGAAATATACAAAGAAGAAACATCAGTGAAAGAGAAATGGAATATTTTGACAAAAATTTACAAAAAAGGAGTGGAAAAGTATGTCCCAAGACAAAAACAAGAAAAAGAATATGTAAAATGCTGGTACAACAAAAGTTGTAGGGAGTTAAAAGACAAAAGAGACAAAGCCTGGAACAGATGGAAAAAAGACAGAAGACCTGAAAAATGGAAAATATATACTGGTTATAGAAATGAATATGTACAAAAGTGCAGAGAGGAAAAAAGAAAATATGAAAAAGCTGTTATAGAAAAGTGTAAAGATCAACCAAAACTATTCTACAGATTTGTAAACAATAAACTGAAAACCAAACAAGACTTGGAGAAATTAAGACAAGGAGGAGTTGAATACACTGAGGAAATGGAAATGGCAGAAATTATGAACAAACATTTTAAATCAGTGTTTACAAGGGAAAATATACAACCTGAAGAGATTGAGTGGAAAGAAAAAGTCCCCCCTATGGAAGAAATAGAAGTAACAAATAATGAAATATTGACACACTTGGGTAATTTTGATGTCAGAAAATCGCATGGGCCAGATGAAATAGCAAACTGGATTCTGAAAGAATGCAGGAAGGAACTGGCAGACAAAATACATAGCATAATAAGCAGTTCCTTAAAAGAAGGAAAAGTTCCAGAAGATTGGAAAAAAGCAAATATAGTACCTATATATAAAGGAGGAAATAAAGAAGAACCTACCAACTATAGACCAGTCTCTCTAACAAGTACAATAGCAAAAATTTGTGAAAGAATTATCAAAAGTAGATGGGTAAAATACTTGGAAAAAAACAACGTACTAAATCCAAGGCAATTTGGATTCAGACAAGGACGATCATGCGTCACCAATTTAATATGTTTCTATTCAAGGCTAATAGATATAATACAAGAAAGAGATGGATGGGCTGATTGTGCATTTCTAGACCTAAAAAAAGCTTTTGACAAAGTACCACATAAGAAGT
>NC_134777.1:34661384-34663884 GCF_046742065.1 Oratosquilla oratoria | reverse complement strand
TTTTATGTCGTTTTATTCTAATTGATAACTTTTGTCGTTTAAACCAATTTGCATATATATATATATATATATATATATATATATATATATATATATATATATATATATATATATATATATATATATGTGTGTGTGTGTGTGTGTGTGTGTGTGTGTGTGTGTGTGTGTGTGTGTGTGTGTGTGTGTGTGTGTGTGTGTGAGAGAGAGAGAGAGAGAGAGAGAGAGAGAGAGAGAGAGAGAGAGAGAGAGTTAAGATAGGATTTCCATGTGCTGCCATTAGTGAAAGTCATTACTGGAACTTGTGTTTTATTTCATTGTGTAAGTATTTTCTTCTAAACAGACGAGGTTACATAATACTGGTGTTTCTGTTTTCTTTAAAATCTTATTCAGAATTTTTAAATCTCTGGGTAATTAACGATGCTGAATTGGTAGTCTGCCTGATATTCGTCCATATGTTGCTAGAACGTTTGGTGTTTGTATGAGACCATCAACTGGCTCAATGGATCATAAATCATCTCTGTCCAGCTACCCGCTTTTGCGAGGCCAATTTATGTGGAAGAGGACGATGAAACGATAGTTTTGTATAAAAGAGGGCTATAGGCAATTATCGCATTTTAAGGATAGTTTATTGAATTATGCATCGAGGCTCAGGAGACGGGTGGCGAGAGGCAGAATGATCGCGACTCGGGTCTATAACAATCAAGGAAAGCAATGAAAAAGGGTCGAAGAAGCAGCTGTAGAATAAGATAGAAAGTCGAAAAAAAATAGTAGGAGGAGAAGTGAAATTGAGAAAGAACGTTAGAGCTTAAGTGAATTTTAGTAAACAGGTGTGTATGTTTGAACTTGTGGACGTGTTGTTGTTCATGCGAAGGGTAATTACACTCCATACAATATATGAGTTAATTTTACTTCCTGTGTTAACAGAGAATATCATATTGGGCAATATTCACATGGTTACACACTACGTTATGTGTCGAATTAGGTCTTCGTGTTTGGTGTGGAGTCTTTCAAGATGTCTGGAGTGTAGCTTATGTTTGTGTTGGTTGAGTGAATGAATGTTAGCAGCTTGGAGTAATGATTCAGAGATTCTTGAAAGGTTTGTATTTATGTGTGCCTCGTTTATGTGTTGGTTTACTGCTGTATGATTGATTAGTGATGGGAGTTCATCGTCGAAAGCGGTGTCCCTGGTTGGTTGTGCTTTAATTAATAGGAATCACGGGGAGAGATCAGAAATTTCCAAATTTAAATCCAAACATGAGCGCGCGTATTTCTGACCTGCAGATTCTCTCGTCTTGAAGGCGCACGTGACCTCTTCCCATGATATCTATTGGCGAATTCGCAGCCAACCACGAGTATCACCTTCGACGATGAATTCCCATCACTAAATGATCATACAACAGCAAGACAGTATATGAACGAAACACGCACAAACCCGAAACATTCGGTTAGATGCTGATCTCAAGCAAAGGTCAAAACGTTCCAGCAATTTACGGACAACTATCAATCCAGCATCGTAAATTAGTTCGAGATATAGAAACTATTAATAAAAGGTTAATTAAAGCAGAAACAGCAGTATCATTCTACCTTGTCTGTCTACATGAGAAAAAAGTCCTGGTTATACTAAAAATCTATCTATCAAGATTTTCCCCCTTATATGCGAGGTAGCCAGAGTCAAAAGCATGTACCTACTCCCACTCATTCCACTCCCATCCACCACCCTTTCCTCTCTTATCTTATCTCCTTATAGATAACGGGTCTTCCCTGTATCCTGCCCATTGCCCTGGGTCAGAAGCAATGTAGCAAGCCATAGTACATCCACAGCAAGGCCGCTTCATTTAATCGGCGACCCAACCTCTCCGTTCCCTCATGCAGTAACACTGAAGACGGGGAGACATCCCTTCGGGCTGCGTCAAAATATCATTCACACATAAGCACCCTCTATCCCCCATCCCCCAGCCCTCCCTTCCTTGCATAACAGTATCATCCATACATAGTCATTCTCCACTCATCCCTATCTCCTGCCTTCTCCCTCCCTTGCTCAACAGACACTCCCCTCTTTCTCAACGCCTCCTTTACCCCATCCATTTATCTCATCCTTGGTCGTCCCCTCACGTTCACACCCTCCTACTCTATCTTTCACACCTCTTTTACCAATCTTTCTTCACTTATTCTTTCCGTGTGCTCAAACCATCCCAATAATCATACATCAGTCCTATCTGTCATCTCCTTTTCCACTCCCGCTCTCCTCCTCACCTCCTCGTTTCTCACTCTATCGAACCTGGTAACCCCTACCATAATTCATCTCAAACACATCTAAACTTTTCCTCTCTACCTCTCTTAAATTCCAGGTATCTCCCTTGTCACGTTACCACCTCTAACCTTAAAGCAATTAGTTAGTAAATAAAGGATCTAGGAGGACAACAACAGATCTTGCCTCATCCCTTAAAGGTGGAGTGACAATAAACGGATATCTATTTCATTTCCCTCTTCACACTTCCCT
>NC_134777.1:34648884-34653884 GCF_046742065.1 Oratosquilla oratoria | reverse complement strand
AAAAAAAAAAAAAAAAAAAAAAAAAAAAAAAAAAAAAAAAAAAAAAAAAAAAAAAAAAAAAAAAAAAAAAAAAAAATTCCCCATTCGGTAACCTTGTTCGTGATTAAGAGACGAACCTGTCGAAACAGTAGTTCCTGAATCACCAGAAATCTGGTCGGTATTTAGTGCTCATTAAGTGATGACGATGCCTGCTTAGGCAGCGGCTGCGTGTCTCCTGGCGTCAGCACTTCGCTGGCTACAAATCATCCTGTTGCAAATCATCTTGGCTGTAGCAGTTCCGATGGAACGTATCGTGGGTCAAAGGAAAGCTTCGGGTGTCCTCCAATTAATAGTTGGCAACTTGATGGACCAATTTTGATGTACAGTATACGTATTCGGAGATGACAAAACAAACTCCGGGTCCACTGGGTTTAGAATATCCTTCAGTGATGAAATGATGAGGAGGAAAAAGAGCCTTCGTTGGCAGAAGGAAACATCTTCGTAAGTCTCGACCCGAAGACCCCATTTTTGGAATTCACTCCTTCATGAGACAAAGCATTGGGGTCTTGAATGTATTTTAACCTTTTTAGTAAAATCCTCGTGTGGGACCACACCACGACAAAGGAATGTGCACTGCAATATATTTGAGCACTAATTTTGTAAATGGGTCGCAACTGCTTAATGTCACCTCTGCAGTGACGCAGTCCCGAAAGGATGAAGGCGGTACACAAGTGTAATTCCCAATTCATTCATTGGGTTTGGCTTGCTTCAGGATGACGGAGTTCAGCAGGGCTACGTGTACTTCAGGGCATGAGAACTAACATGAAAACTGCGTTCTTGCGCACGCGTATTGCATTCACAAGTGTATGTGTGTAGGGGCCTTCACGTGTATCCCGTACTTATATATTCTTGTTCTTTGGGCTCCTGAAGACCACTTCAACAATTGAATAAGGTCGTCAGGAATCCACTAGAACTCAGGGTGAGGACTACTGGTCCATTGCGCGCGTGCGTTGTCGCAACTCGTATTAGCTAAGTTTTGCTTTCGTGACTTTACTCTAAACAGGTTTTTGATGACTTACTCCAGTAAACGATGAAGGTCCAAACCGGAATGCATTTGCAGAATGGGAAAGAGCAAACGTCAGGGAACGTTTTCTTAACAGAATTGTAAAAAAAATGGAAATGAAAAGCGAGCGTGGGGACTTTTTCATCCAATTTATTTTGGTAAAATTTCGAACATGTTTCGCGTTGATATTGGTGCCAATATTATTTTCAAACGCGTTTTCGGTTGTAATGTTTCTATTTAGGAAGGAATCGCAGAGACCGCAGTGGTAGTGGACAAGTGCGCAGGCGGGCCAGCCTTTTGTCTGCTTTTGCCTTTGTAAATGTTGGTCCTTCAGGGCACTCAAACGCTCATCGGACCAGACCGAGTGGCCCCATTTCCTACCGCGGAAAAAATGGTGACTGATTCTGGAGAGGTAATCCCACGACGCGCAAAAAGGACACACCTTCGTCTTTGATGGCTCTTTGTAATCGTGCACTGATGTGATTATACATGTCATAAATACTGCGAGGAAGTGAATAGGATAGTCACCCACAACTACGTCAACAGTGAGGCAATGCCACCATAAGTTACTTAGTTTTCTACATGAGGCATACATCCCGCCCACTAAGTACACACGCCCAGTCCAAACGCGCGCGCACACACACACACACACACACACACACACACACACACACACACACACACACACACACACACACACACACACACACACACACACACACACACACACACACACACTAGAATCTATAAAGGTGGGTTTTACCTATTTAGACGAAGAAATGGTTAAAAAAATATTAGTCACACAAATAAGGCCTTGACTGGGGTATGCTGCGACACTATGGTCACCCAGTACCAAAGCGAATATAAAGAAAATTGAAAGAATCCAAAGAGCAACCACGAAGATGTCCCCAGCATTTTCAAACCTTTCATATGAGGAGAGACTGGATAAATTGAAATTACCGACTTTGGAACAAAGAAGAGAAAGAGGCGACCTACTGACCATCTACAGAATCATGAAAGGCACGGAAGTCCTTGATAGAGAGGACTTACTAAATTGGGACAAGAGAAACACAAGAGGACATGAAAAAAATAAAAAAGGATAGTTATAGAAGAGACCTGAAAAAAAGTTTTCCACATAAACTGGACAAAACAATAATGTGTGAAAAAAACACACGAATTTAAGAGCAAACTAGACACTGCGAGATACAAAGGCGGGACACCACGAGCATAGCTCCCCTTCCCGTAAGATACAACTAGGTGAAATACTAGGTAAATACACACACAAACACTCTCTTGTGTCTTGTCCGTCACAAGGAGTGTCGGGTAGTAGAGCAATATGAGGTCCCGATCTAAGACGGGTAACCTTTGAATAATGTATCTGTTGGTGCATTTAGAGTAAAAGTAGTCGAAAGTGATACAGGATATTCACAATTTAAAAGGTATGTAAAACCCAAACAGATGAACGTGATGACGTCAGCTGACGTGGTGCATTGGCCGTTGACGGCGAAGCGGAACAATAAAGTGATTATGGAAAGTTTATGATTGAGTTGATTCATTTGCGCCAACAGAAATTAGGAGTGGGAACTAGAAGTTAAATTAAAAAGAAAGAGTATATGAAAAAATGGAGGATATGAGGAAGACCAAAAATTACATGAAAACATCCATGAGATAGATTTGACTAAATGGGAAAATTAAATTATCTAAAAAGCAAATTAAGTGAGATGGCATTGATTATGTAAGCATAACAGATAGAACTTGATAATCTAAAGAGAAAATACTGCAATTAAAAAAAGAAAAAGAAAATGATTAAATTGGAAGACAGCGTAAAACAACGCAATAAGAAGGATAGCAAAAAAGGAAGCTAGTATTATAAAAACGAAACCGTAACGGACAGAGGAACAAGTAGTGTCACAAAAAATGATGAAACAACTAAACGAAGAAAGATGAGTTATGGAGAAAGAGATGATATGGATATATTTAAATGTAGATAAAAGTGGTAAGGTGGCAGGAGGAACATTTACCATCAAAATAAATACGAAAGACAAAAAGAGAAGGAAATTGTACAACCAAGGATGGGCAGTGAGGAAGGGATAAATATGTACAGGGAGATGCAAGATCAATGGAATTCAAATTCAGATCACAAATCACGTTTAATGAATTGATGAATATAACATGAAAACTAGCAATTGTAGACAAATTTCTTCTCGTTCCTTCATCTCCCTCCTCCCTCCTCCTCGCTTTCTTCCCCTCCTTCCCTACTTCCCTTTCTCTCTCTTGCCCTCCCTTTTCTTTGCACCCCCTCCCTCCCTTTCTCTCCACTTTCCTCAATCTTCTCGTCTTCCAATATGACTAGCAATGGTTCGATTGACACCTCGTGAGATACTCACAGAAGCAATTTGGGTGTCAGATTACTTACCTCACACTGTTGGATACATACATACATACATACATATATGTATATATATTGCGAGAGATAAATGACCATCAGTACCTTAAGGGAATGGTATGTGTGAATTCTGTTTTCTTTAAGATGAAGTCTTTTTGCCTTTGGTTGACAGCGATGTCATCCAGTAGAGTTCTTGTACCCCAGTTCCTGTGTCTCAAGCAGTTTCTATACATACTCCCGCAGCAGCAACGGCAAGTCTCCATTGGAATGTTCCTACTTAGTGTGCTATGACTGTTTCACCTATATTTTCCTGCAGAAAGTCCACAAGACTCTCCATCTCATTCTCTTACTTGATCTCTCCTTTCTGACTTGGCTGTTTTTCTTGTGCTGATCTCGTATTAAAGTGTGTAATTTGTTGAAGATAATGTGAAGTTAAGAAAGTTCTGGTGTTCGATGGAATCAAAGCCCAGCTGATTTGAAACAACCAGTCCTTCCAATTTTGACGGCGGCTCCATTATTTTCCCTTCCAGTTCATTTGGGTGCGGCTCGTTTGTGACGTCCGGCATCAGCACTTTTCTAATTGCGCTTTTTAGAGGATCCAATTCTGGGCTAATGTTGATCACGTTTGCCAGTATTACAATTACTATATCTTCCAATATTTGTTCCTACTGCTTCTACCAGTACCATCAGCAACTCTATTGTAGTTAATACTACTACTAATACTACATCTATTACTATTAGTGCTATCTCCGCAAATGCTAGTAAAACTACTAATGCTTATCCAACCCCGACTGAAACCACTGTTGCTACTACAACTAGTAGTTGTTCTACTATCACAGTACATGTAATAGCTGCTACTAGGACTACTACTATCAACACAGTCATCTTTGTTATTGATGTTTTCCTTTTGTTACCTTTAGCTTTGAGCGGTTTTGCCTCCCCCCCCCCCCCCCGGACTCCCCAACCACCTGCATGTTAGGCGAAGGAAGGAGACACGGGGCCTCGGCTCATCCGCTCTAAGCTTCTTTGCCTCCCCGTCGACCGCACAATGCGAGGCGAGGAGCACTTGATTCCGGCTCGTCCTTGAGGGGCGGCGAGGAAGAGAAAGAAAAAGAAGGAGGAAGAAGGAGGGGGGCGGGGAGAAGAGGAGGCAAAGAAGGGAGAAGAGGAGGAAGAAAGGGAAATGTGAGGGAAAAAGAGGAAGAGAACGGGAGAAGAGGATGAAGAAGATGAAAGGAGGAGGAGGAGGAGGAGGAAAATGAAGGGGAGGAGAGGAGAGGAGAGGAGAGAAGAGGGGGAGAAAGAGAAGGAGTTGGAATGGATAGAAAAGGGAAGAAGGAGAGAGAGAGAGAGAGAGAGAGAGAGAGAGAGAGAGAGAGAGAGAGAGAGAGAGAGAGAGAGAGAGAGAGAGAGAGAGAGAGAGAGAGAGAAAGAGAGAGAGTCGAAATATTTGTATTATATGTTTCCACCGACTACTCACCAGCGTCTCTTTCTTTATGGACAATACCGTGTCGAGCGTGGGAGACTAGGTAGGAGGAGGCAGAACTGAGAGAGATGAAGCTTTGGGGACGG
>NC_134777.1:34618884-34626384 GCF_046742065.1 Oratosquilla oratoria | reverse complement strand
CCCTGATGATGGGATATTTCAAATTTACTTATAGCTGGGCAAACTTAGAGCATGGCAGTGTAAATTGGCGCTGAATTGATAACCCTTAATTATGCCGTCTATCCACACATATAAGCTGTTTACAGAGATGTTTAGGGAGTCCAGACTACTCTCAAAAGATGATGAAAAATCCTCAATATTGTTGAGGGAATAATCTGTTTCACTATAAGACGCTTGGGTTGGTATACCTCATGACGTCATCAGAACTAACCCCGAGAGGTGGCGTTGTAAGCTGTCTTTTAGAATTCAGATTAGCAGACGACGAATGTTTTCGTCAAAAAGTCCCTTAAATATTACTCTTTAGATAAGATGTTTGTTTTAAACATAGTTCTCTTGAAAACAGATACCACTGAAAAAAATACAAAGTTGAACCTGGGCTTGGTGATTACCCTTTACTTACACTCTGTGGAAAGACGTACAGTACTGTAGAGTGCGGGGTGATCTAATTGAGGTATTCAAATAGGTCAAGGGTGATGCAGACAAGTTCATATTAAAAAAGTGCAAAACTAGCAGTAATGTAATTAAATTGGACAAATTTAGACTTAAAAAAGGTGATAGGCAAAAAATGTTTTACCAATAGATTGGTTAACCATGTAGTAAGCGCAGAAGCTATTGTTTTAAGAGCAGGTTAGATAACTTTATGGATGGGGTTGATTGGTGGTAATGGATATGGAACTACCTAGTGTAGGCCATATGGTCTATTGCGGGCTCTTTATTCTTAAGATCTTGATAAAAATTCCCGGTGACAGTTATCTAATACAGCATGTAGAATAACTTGCATAGCAATGAAATATATTTGGCCTACTAATCAGTAGCCACGAAACTATGACGGAGAAGCTAGTGAGACCATTGCATCTAATGTCCAAAATCTGATTAGATTCAGACTACAAAATAGGTCCTGAATAGGCAGTAGCAAATCTGTAATGTTTGACTTCAGAAAAGCTCATTTTACTGTTGTAGGGCAAAGGTTTGAGCTGTTAGGTTGGGAGGAATGGTTAAGCGAAGAATCAATGAAAGAGATATGACAAATATTTTAGAATAACCCGTTCACTGAAAGTATTCAAAGATACATTCCATTTAAGGGAAGGCAACCTTCAAATAACTATTGTCCAAAATAGATTTATAAAGAGTGTATTGCAAAAAAGAGACAGGCTTACAGGAAAATCAAAAGTTCCGAATTCCCCAATGGATTTAAGAGTGACCCGGAGGAATTAAAGGAAATTCAGAAAAAAAAAATGACGGAGAAGATTAAAGAGAATCCCAAATAACATACAGTTATATTGCAAATAAAGAGCCTAGTTCTATCTGCTAACAGTTACCTTGAGCATTCAAATAAAGGTATGTGAAATATCTTAAACAGGTATGTTAGACCCGTATTCATAAGAGAAACGCCTCAAAGAGAAAAATAAGCCGAATCATGTGTTAGGTTGAAATCACAAAAGAAACTATTGGAAGATTAATACAGAAAAACTTGAAGCTAAGAAAATATCATGGCCTGACGATTAGCATCCAAGGGTTTTCAAGGAAGGAAGTGGAGAATAAAATTGATATCCCATTTAAATTTCTATCACGACGTATTATACCAAAGGGTTTAAAATTATATTCACACACACACACACACACACACACACACACACACACACACACACACACACACACACACACACACACATATATATATATATGTATATGTAGATACACACACATCTGTACATACATACCGATTTATGGTGATAATGATGTCTTCATTTCTCTGAAGTTCGTCTGATGCCGTAATGAATCTTTTATGAATTGCTGGGTGTTGATCTTTAGAGGCGATCTTGCAGCAAAGTAGGATGCCTTGAATGAGACCAATGTCAACGTCGTTAGTTTTCCATTTGTATTTTTTCTCCGGATATTGTGAAAGCTGATTGGTGTTGGTTCGAATGTTGAATTTTAGACCTAATGATAATATAATGCTTGTTATATTTGGGTTAATGTATGTGGTGAGATATTGCGTATCATGTCAGGTCGTCCTACGTCGTTCCATTTGCTCTTCCTGCAAAGTTCAGAAAGTTAAATGGCTAATTTGGTCTTTTGCTGATGGTCTTCATCCCGTATTTCAGTGTTAATCTCAGTAGGGACCGTGGTGTATTGTAGTTTTTCTTGTGTCTCCAAGTAATGTAACGTGTTTCTAAGCTATCTGGCAGGTATTAGCGAGCTGCATATATATATATATATATATATATATATATATATAATATGTATATGTATAGGCGCATACATATATACATATATATATGTATGTATGTGCCTATACATATGTATATATATATCACGAGGTCAAGACGTTAGCAACTATGCTACATGGTGATGGTTCAAAAGGACTGTACTAGTCCCCGACCACGCTTCACGTAACATTGGAAGATCTAATCTCAATTTCATCTAATCCCGTATTAGGCGAGCCTTCCGACAAGTTGTGTATGTTTCTTATGACAGATTATATATATATATATATATATATATATATATATATATATATATATACATATATTTATATATATATATGTATGTGCCTATACATATATGTATATATATATATATATATATATATGTATGTGCCTATACATATATATATATATATATATATATATATATATATTAAATATATTCTATATAACTGTATATATCTATACGCACGCACATGTATATATGTATATATATATATATATATATATATATATATATATATATATATGTATGTATGTATGGATATACTGTATATATATATATATATATATATATATGTATATATATGTATATATGTGTATATATATATATATAAATGTATATATATGTATAATGTATGTATATATATATATATATATATATATATTTATATATATATATATATATATTATATATCACTGGAGAAACTATAGACACGAGTCAAGAAGTCTCTTCTTGGAGAAAGTTTGAACTGTTGATAACAGAAGTTTGTTGAAAAGGAAATGGTGCCAAGAAGGGGTGTGGGGCTTCCTCATCGCAGCAAACGATAGGACGCACACTGGAGACGCGAAGGTACAGGAGTAGAGGCAGAGAAAATCGTGAGGGAAGGGATAAATCCGAGAGGACTGAATCATGCGTGAAATGAGATACCTGGGAATTAAATGCATAATGGCAGGTGCATTCAAGCCACCATACATACATATACCAATGGCTTTTCCCCCCTTACGAGGGAGGTAGCCAAAGTTAAAAGCCGTAAGTCCACTTCACTCCTGTTCGCCACTCCTCTCTCCCACCCTTTCATCTTGGCTCCTCCTGGATAACAGGTCATCCCTGCATCTCGCCCATCGCTCTGGGTCAGAAGCAATGCAGCAGGACACAGCACGTCCACAGCAAGGCCGCTTCATTAAATCGGCGCCCATCCCCTCTCTCCGTCCCCTCATGCAGTAACAATGGAAATGGGGAAAAATCCCTTCAGGCTGTGGCTTTTACTCATGTACAGGCAAGGAGTGTGACATTGTCTTAGTTGGCTATAGTTGTAGTATAGAGTATAATGCTCAGTCTAATTTTGCGAGCTTTAACTTTGGACATTTCAATTCGGGAGGCACTTTCAAATCTTTTTCGTTGCGGAGTAATATAATTTTTTGGTTCAACACCTCGAGCGCTTTGTATTTCGGTTATTGTATTTCCAACCTAAAAATTCTAAGGTGTATATAGCAGTATCACAGGCTTTTAACACTGCACCTGTTGTATATAATTATCATTGTTCTCACCTAATAATGCCCATAAAAAAAAAAAAAAAAATTGACTTGCTTTGCAGCGAGGAAGTGACGTCATCATTTGCGCGAGTGCCCGACACACACACACACACACACACACACACACACACACACACACACACACACACACACACACACACACACACACACACACACACACACACACACACACACACACACACACACAACCAAATTGGAGGAATTACTATATAATACAGATATGGGAATTAAAACTGCCACATTTCCTTTGCCTGCCATTATATAGGCTTGACTGAGGCAGCCGGCTTTATGCATCTCGTGACAAATGGATGTGCTATTTCTTTTGCCTTAAGATTTTTTAAGTTTATATATATATATATATATATATATATATATATATATATATATATATATATATATATATATATATATATATATATATATATATATATGATAATTTTTTTTTATTGGTTTATTTATTTATCTATCATTATTATAATTTTTTTTTTGCATCCGACCTAGTTAAGGTCTCCTGTCGGCATGCTCTTCCTTTGTAATCCTTGATATGTCATATTTTCTGTAAAATGTTCACATAGCTTATTACCGCCTGTGTATTAATGAAAGTATCAGTAGATTTTCTGGAAAACAATGATCAATGCGTATAACTTTACAGTCCTCAGAAATGCTTCGACTGTGGGCCAAAATCTATGTGATGACTTTCCGTAGCAACTTCCTCGAGGGAAGTTTAATTTCTTCTGGGCATTTACTTCGGACCATAGTGATGCCAAAACGTCAATGTTTCAACATTTTCATTTGCATGTTAATTAGCTACAGTTTATTAGATTTACGAGTGGAGGTGTTAGTTTATACAGTAGCCGCTAGGTGGCTACAGCTCGCATATATCTTCAGCTTTTCTTTCGAGACAATGTATGTCATCATCTTTTACCAAAATTGACAAGAATTCCCCCCCAACTCAAATACACTTGTTAGTTTTAGTTTCTGCTACCAGGGGCTCAATTTTCCTAGCTAGCCCAGTCAGAGAAATAAGGAAATAAGAAAATATTGTTTAAAAAACAATCAAATTGTACCATTTTATTCAAAATTTTCTACTTTTTGCATAGGAATTCTGCATACAAATATGTGATATTTTCTAGTTTTCACTAGGTCAATTAAGAATTAAATAAGTCAAAATTAGGAAATAATTTTTTTTATTTACATTATATTTTGTTATCCGTATCAATTGTGTCTACAGTCATATTGTTTACATATATACATTTCAAATATTTACATATGTTTAATAATTCCTTTAGAAATATACCTAAATGATCATATCTGAATGAAAGATACAGGTGTTCTTTCAACTGATCATTCAAATAATTACACACATTATCCTAACAATGATAGATGAGAATAGACTGTCAAGTTTAACCAGGATATTGGCACACTAACCTCGTCTCATAGGAATGAAACACACTCGAAATGCCCGGATCTGTTTTATTATTTAAAAAGCTGAAGATACACGAGCCGTAGCCACCTAGTGGCTACTGTATGAACTAACACCTCCACTCGTAAATTTAATTAGCTGTAGCTTATTAACATGCAAATGAAAATGTAGGAACATCGGGCGTTTTAGTATCACTATGATCCAAAGTGCTCATAAGAATCTAAAATCGCCTCGAGAGAGTTGCAACGGAATTTCTTATAGACTGATGGCACAGATTTTGGCCCATGGTCTATATAGCGTATGATAGATCCAACAAGTACACATAATGCTTCCCTAATTTATCCTCATTAATCTTGTTCTCTTTTTATTAAAAGGACGGGGCGTTACACCTACTATGTATGCATTAGATAACACTTAGGCGGCGCCTTTATCAGATGTACAAATCGAAGGGCATTACATAGCCTCCTTCGCAACGCATTAGCGTCACTGGAAAGACATTCGGGACGAAGAAAATGGGAGAGAGAGAGAGAGGATGAAACAGAAGGTTTTCTTGTCAGCAGCAATGTCCAACGCTGCTATTCTTGGGGATGATATTGCACCAAAGAGATGGGGTCATAGCGGTGGTAAAAGAGATTTCAGAAGCGCAGATAGCAGAACGGAGGGATAGTAGAAGATAGAAGTGATCAGCATTATTTTCTGAGTGGAAATTTATCTCCATTCACGAAAAATGCTACGGAATTTTAGTTCGTAGCGGCATTTCTGAAATCCCTACAATATTGGCTGCAGAAACGAAAGAGGAGGAAAATATGGAAAAAAAGAAGAAAAAGACAAAAGAAAAAGAAGACAAAAGAAAAGAGGAGAAAAAAGAATAGGAGTAGAAAATGAAGAAGACGAAAATGATAAAGAAGACGATGAAGAAGAAAAAGAAGAAGAGAAGAAGAAAAAGAAGATTAAAAGATGAAGTTCATAAAGTAGAAGATGAAGAAGAAGATGAAGCTGAAGAATTAGATGATGAAGAATTAGATGATGAAGAATTAGAAGACGAAGAATTAGAAGATGAAGAAGAAGAATTAGAAATGAAAAATTAGAAGATGAAGAAAAACAAGAAGAAGAAAAGAGTAGAAAAAGGGAAGAAGAAGAGGAAGAAGACGAATAAGAAGGAAAAGAGAAGGAAAAATAAGAAGAAAAAAGAAAGAAAAGAGAAAAGGAAGAAGGAGGAAAAAAGAAAGGACTAGAAGATAAAAAAAAAAAAAGACGAAAGAGGAGAAGAGGAGGAAGAGGACGTGAAAGGAGAGGGCGATCGTGGGATTCAGTGTGGAAAAGTTAGATTACGAGGAAGTTCAGGACTCCATGGAGAGGGTAGGGGGGGGGGAGTGAGGTGGAAGAAACTATGCAACCGCTCGGCCTCATTTTGGTCTTCCATCGTTTCGTATCATTCTTTTAAATCGATCAATACCATGAACACATTTTTGTGGCAGGTGATCGGGCATTCTATTTAGATCTCTTGTATTTTTCTCAAGAATCGGTAGTAATGACTGCGGCATGGGTCGTGGGCTGGGTCGTGGGCGTCGATAAAGTCGTGTGGCTTTTTTTCATCACACGTTAGCGATATGCTCAAGACTTAGAAGAAAGCGAAGAATCTATGCCAGGAAGTACGTAGTTACGGCCGAAGCCGTCACCTTTGCTATGTGATGCGCTTGGGCTATTGGGGCAGGTAACAGTTACTGCTGAGAATAGGAGAGAGGTGCGGGACTCGAACCCATCGTATGCTTAATTACTATAGAATTTTAGTAAGTTTACTCAGAATGGCCACTTTGGGGCCACACACTTGAGATGTTCATTATAATTTGTTTTGTTTACTTAAAAAAATGGTCTGATGAGGCAAAACGAGCCATCAGGACTGGCGTTGGCCGCGTCGCCTTACCTTGAAGGAAAGAAGCATCAGGGCGTTGGCAAGACCAACTTTTCCCTCTTTGGATGACATAACCGTTCATCATCATCATTATGGCGGCAGTGGAGTGGGCCGGCTCTCCAACCAACTCAAGATATTCAGGGCAAAAAGCCCTCTACCCCCTTTCCTTTTCTCTTTTGGACGACCGTCCTCCCTTTCGACGACGACCGTACGTCTTTTTTAGAGACGACCGTCGGTCCTTTTCCTGCTCATTTAAAACCGCCGTCTCCTGCTTCACCCCCCCCTCCCCTCCAACGACCATCCTCGCGCCTTCATCTTCAAAGGCTCCTCTCTCCCCCTCCATCACTACCTCCCTCACTACC
>NC_134777.1:34583884-34588884 GCF_046742065.1 Oratosquilla oratoria | reverse complement strand
TGTTAGTTATCCACTATTGTTTATCTTATTTTATATTTTTTTATGAAATGTGCTTTCGCACTGAATCTATAGTGTCTACCTTTCATTATTTTCGTACCACTCACGCTGAAAATATGCGGACACTCAAATTTGGTCCAGATAATTAGTATTAGCGTTTTGCCAGCAATTACCAGCGCTTTCATCATTGAGGAACAATATGGCACCGAAGACCAGGAGTCATATAAGTGGTCAACGATAAATTTAAGGAGAGAAGCTGAACGAAGGGATATAAATGCTAAAAGTGACCAACATTGTTTTTCGAGTGGAAATTAGTTCCTAAGAAGAGACTGCTACACTCTACCCTCCTATCTCTATTCTTATTTTTGTTCTATCCTCTACTGTTTATTCATTTATGTATATATATGTATATGTATATATATGTTTTAAATGGTGGCAATCTCCGACCTTTCAAAGGAAGGCTGCATTTCTCGCTAATATTTTGGGTCGATTTATGTATTTAATTAGTTACTATTCATTTTATCCTCTTCAGAAAATGAGTTAATCCTACCAAGGTAATCTGTACCCTCATAGGCATCCTATCAAAAGTATATCCTGACATATCGTACACTGGTTAATACTGAAGTACAGTGTTAAACGTACTTATCCTCTTTTTAATTCCTTCAATGTGAATTTCTCCCACCAATCCGCGCACCTTCCTGTGCCCTCCCATTCCCTTACTTTAATTCGGATAAATAATCCTTTCCCATTCCCTCCCTCCTTCCATTCCAACTGTAAACACCTCCACAATCACCTCCATGTTTACCAGCACTCTCTCAAAGGCTCTCTCATGCGGGTGCCAACAGCTTCGGGCGCCCACTTCAATGATCTCGCCATTATCAGCCAGCATAGTTGGCGCAGGCCTTTTAGTCCCGACTCGGTAAGAAAGTGGTGGGGACGGGCCGCCGTCCGAAACGCGAAGTCAGGTGGAGGTATTTGGGTTCTAATCTTTTGTTCTTTCCGGTTCCGGGGAGGCCAGGAGGTGCAGACCACGGCACAATGGAGGAGCCCCTACCGCTCTACGTCTGAACCAACATCATCTTTGCAATGAGTGAATAGGTGCTCGGTCGACTGCCTCAAAGCAGCTTGCTGATGGTGGTTCCTCCGAGAAGGAAGCGTCTTCTTTGCATAGTAGAAGCACCACTGAGCAGCAATTGCTGTTTGCTCTGCTCTCCTAAAGCAAATTATAGACCAAATATTTTCTATAACTTCCAGATACCATCAGTGGATAACAAGTTATTGCTGCCTCTATTCTTCTCAATAAGATTTACGATTGTTGAAATGGTCTGTTCTTGTTCCACATCCACAGTCAACCCATGGTGGTGGTCCTGCATGTTGACTTTGCCTTATTCTAGCTTGATGCCTTCCCCATTTACTACCTCTAGCTTAACTCTTCGATATTAACCTAGACTGTGCTCTTAATGATGGCCTTCAGATGCATATAGTCATCGACCTGTAACCAGAATCAACTCATAGAGTGACCTTTGCAATCGAGAAGAAAGGTAAACTGATTTATGCTGAACCCTTTCACTGAGAGAAAAAATGAATTTGAACAGTTAAGCTAAGCTAAGCTAAGCTAAGCTAAGCTAAGCTTTTGCCTCACACTTTGTATATAAATTGTTTTATGAACAATACATAGATATCCAATTCCCTTTCTCAAGAGAGACTTTTACGGCTTGCAGAAGCGGTGAAGCTTTCAAGCCGCCCATCGAAGACATGTGCAGTGTCGTAGAGAGCCCTCTATGTTAGCCATTACACCAACTTCTTTTGTCTGTTTGTGTGTGTGTGTGTGTGTTTGTATATATATGTGCGTGTATGTGTGTCTATATGTGTGTGTGTCTTTGTGTGCATGTGTGTGTGTGCGTGTGTGTGTGTGTGTGTGTGTGTGTGTGCGTGTGCGAGCGTGTGTGTGTGTGTGTGTCTGTGTGTGCATGTGTGTGCGTGTGTGTGAATGTGTGTGTGTGTGTTTGTGTCTATGTGTGCATGTGTGTGCGTGTGTGTGAATGTGTGTCTATGTCTGTGCGTGTGTTTGGGTGTTTGTGTTTGTTTATGTTTATATTTGTGTGTGTGTGTGTATTGTTTGTGTGTGCATGAATGTACGTGTGAATGTGTGTGTGTGTGTGCGCGCGCGAGGCTATGAAGGAAAGACCAGGCACAGAATACGGAGATTATAGATCTCAATAAATACCCAAGACGATTACCCATCCTAGAAACTTGATACAGTAAGGAACTATCCCCGGGAATGAATACCCACCTCAAGGAGTTAAAAATCCTACCGAGTGTTGGGGATCCTTTCCCACTGAAAACGAGACAATGAATACCAATATATGCCACCCAACAACCAATAGGAGAACAGAGAACTCCGGCGATGCCAACGAATGACGACCCACCAAAATCCCCCACCTGAATATGTAATCTCCATACATCAGCCTTTAGATTCCTACCTGCCACTGAAGGAACACCAAGAGGTGTGAAAAAGCAGAAATATTAGAATTACTGTCTATAGAAGGCAAGCTTACTTTAAGAGAGAAAAAATACGACAAGAAGCATTGCCATAACAAACATGCCATTCACTTCAATGAAGTATGAATGAACGAAAACCTCCTGCGCCCATATACACTATGAATATATATATATATATATATATATATATATATATATATATATATATATATATATATATATATATATGCATGCATGCAAGCAATCACGTCACCGTGATACGAAAATGTAAAATAACTACAGGAGAAGGGAAACCTGTAGACTGAAGATGTAATATACGAAAGTACTTACTGTCTACAAGTTTCCTTTCTCCTGTGGTTATTTTGAAATTATATATATATATATATATATATATATATATATATATAATATACAGTATATATATATATAATATATATACAGTATATATATATATATATATATATATATATGTGTGTGTGTGTGTGTGTGTGTGTGTGTGTGTGTGTGTGTTTACAAGGAGCGCACACGCATGAACTCTTAAGAACATAAGAATGGAGTAGATTGTAAGAGACCATAAGTCCCTCACTAGGCAGTTGTATGTCCCTTACCACATGTCATCCCGATCCATAGTTATCTAATTTTCTCTCAAAACAACTAATCGTTTCAAGGCTCACTTCATGGTTATTAGGTCTGTTCCGTACATTACCCACTCTATTGTAATCCAGTCCTTGCCTACTTCTTTCTTAAACCTAAATTAGTCCAAATTAAATCCATTACTACGAGTACTGCCCTGTTGTCTTAATATGATGACCTTACCTGGATCACCCTTGTTAAAACCATTGACCCATTTTAATACCTCTATTGGATCATCTCGCACTCTTCGTCTTTCCAAAGAATGTAAGGTGCCTAAATCTGTCTTCATATGGTATGTTTCTAAGTCCTTTTATAATTTTGCTCAGTCTCTTCTGTACTGATTCTAGTGAATTGATATCCATTCTATAGGACGGAGACCAAAACTTTACCACATAGTCAAGGATGGGTCTAACTATCGGCATTTTATCTGTAATCGTCCTGGCAATACATCCCAATGCCCTGTTAGCTAAACTCCTAGCACTAATGCACTGTTCTTGGATTTAAAGTCAGGATTCGCTAACACTCTTAAGTCACATTCTGTTTTCTTTAACATGACATTATCCAAGTTATACCTATTAGCTGGGTTGTGTAATCCTACGTTTAATACATTACACTAAGATATTGAAGTTCATTTCTCCGACCATGCAAATAAATTATCAATGTCCTTTTGCAGTATCCTGGCGTCTTCTCCTTAATACGGTGTTCTATTTTTGTGTCGTCCGCAAACTTACTAACATTACTATCAATCCCATTGTCCAAATCGTTTATATACATAATGAACAACAAGGGACCCAAAACCAAGCCCTGAGGAACTTCCCTAGTAACATTACCCTATTTGGGTTTTACCGTTTATGGTGATCCGCTGTTTTCTGTCACTAGTCCATGCTATAACCCATTCAAACACATTTCCTCCGATGCCGTGGGCCTTGATTTTAATCAGTAGTTTATGGTAGAGCAGCTTGTCGAACCCTTTACTAAAGACGAGGTATATAACATCATTTCTATCATTATTATCTACCGCTTTGTAGACATTAATGTGAAAGGATTAAATATTGGTCACACACGACTTACACGATTCAGATTTTGCCTTAGTAAATGTTCCCTGATACTATTTACTATCAATGATTTCAGCATTTTATCTACAATCGATGTCAAACTGATTATATATAGAAGATTCATCGCCCTTTTTTAATACAGGTACGAATCCAATGCCAAACGATTTACTAAATACTTCTATTAACTGCTTACATATTTCAAATTTGTATTCATTCACTCTTGGAAAAAAAAAGTCTGGCCCCAGGGATTTTGTAGCTTTAAGTCTGTCTGTTTGACTACTTCTTCCTTGCTAATGCTGATGTTAGTCTTTCTCTTCCCCGCTGAAGACAGGGTTGTAGTCAGGAACCATATCTAACCTCTCTTTAGTAAATGTTGAGAGAAAATACTTATTAAACGCCTCGCTCATTTTTTCCTCTGTATCTATCAAGACATCATTGTCGGATTCAATTGGGTCCATCTTTTCCTTGTTTCTAGTTCTGTAGAGATGAATGAATCCCTTGGGGTAGATCCCGCATGTCTGGCAACCTTAATATCGTAGCTACGTTTTGCTGTGCGCGTGTTCTTTTCAATAAATCTAGCCATTTCATTATACCTAATCCTAAAGTGTGTTTTTTCCTTTTTCCTCCTAACATAAAGCCCTCTTTCCGATTTCGTTTTTCAACCTATCCGTCAACCATTTGGGTGTATTAGTGCCTGATCTAGCTTTCCTGCAGGATATCGATTTTTGTTTAGTCAAGAAATCATAGCAGTTAGGGTATTGTGCAATGCTTCTAGACCCCTGACCTCGCTTGTGACCTCTGGAGTGACCTCAC
>NC_134777.1:34575893-34583384 GCF_046742065.1 Oratosquilla oratoria | reverse complement strand
AGTCCATTGTGGAAATGAAACTAGAACTTAACGACGTTTCGCCTATACCTTAGGCATCTTCTGGTAAATTTTATTTTCTAAAGATACATACATGCTTATGAATACAAAAGTTACAAATGTGAAATACTAGGAGAGATGGTGGTGCAAGAGTGTTACCGGACTTTTCATCTTCGTGGCGCGACGTGGGATGCCCCGAAAAGTTCCAAATGTCCGCACATGTTTTGCTGGATGTTGATATTTGGCATATGGTTTTTTTTTTTTTTATCAAAACTGCCTCCAAACATTTTAATTTTCTTTTGTCGTTGGTCTTTGAAATTATGACTGTGTTTTCGTTTAATTGGTCTCGTGATATGATAGTGTTGTGTGTTTTTGTGATGTGATTTTTGATAGCACCGTTTTGCATGTGAAATGTCAGTCTTTGTGTTAATGTTTTCGTTGTGTGGCCTATGTACTCTTCGTTGCAAAGCACACCGTCTTTGTTAAGATTGCATGAGTACTTATACACAACGTGGTCTTGTTTTAATTTGTCTCTAGTGGCAAAACATGTGCGGACATTTGGAACTTTTCGGGGCATCCCACGTCGCGCCACGAAGATGAAAAGTCCGGCAACACTCTTGCACCACCATCTCTCCTAGTATTTCACATTTTGTAACTTTTTGTATTTATAAGCATGTATGTATCTTTAGAAAATAAAATTTACCAGAAGATGCCTAAGGTATAGGCGAAACGTCGTTAAGTTCTAGTTTTCATTTCCACAATGGACTCCATCGGAAATATTATTTATCATTTACCAAGTTCTAAGAAGAGAATAATTAGAAGAATTGAAAGTGTTAAGAAAAAGATCACGAACGCTGAGTATGCTGTGATATTCAATAGAATATATAATATATATATATATATATATATATATATATACATATATATATATATACTGTATATTATATAATATATATAATTTGTATATATATTATATATATAATTTGTAAATTATATATATATTTTGTATATATATTATATATATACAATTTGTATATATATGTATATATATATATGTATATATATATGTATATATGTATATATATATATGTATATATGTATATATATATGTATATATATATATGTATATATATAATATATACAAATATATATATATATATATATATATATATATATATATTATATGTATATATATAAAATATACTATATATACATATATATATATATATATATATATATATATATATTATATGTATATATACATGGGGAAGTGACGTTTCTGTCTGCTTTTTTTGTTCATTCTTTTAAACTTGATTTTCAAACTCCTTCCCGCATTTCCCCTAATTTCCTTTTGCTCTCCGATCTCGTATTTCTTTGTTCCTTTACCCACACTCCTGCTCTCGCGTCACCTCCCCAGTTCGTGTTCTCTTACCTTCACTCATTGCAATCTGACATTTTCTCACCAAATTCTTTTGGCCGTACACACCATACACCAACCTTTTTTCTCCACTTTCCTTCTAAGCCATCTTGAACAATCCCCCTTGCTAGCCCTTTCTATGTATATATTTTTTCAAGAACTCCCTTTTCCCACACTTCATCTCTGGCACTCCTCCTTGACTCCTCCTAAATTACTCTCCCACCTCACTCCTACCTCCCATACCTTCCACTCTAATTCCTCACTTTTGAGTTCATTCTTATCAAACAAATTTCTTATCGTTTTCCCGGATCCTCATTTTTTCTCTTCTTTATCCTTCATTCCCTCTCTTCCCTCTTTAATCAGTTTCTCTCGTTTCCTCACTTCATCCTGTTTTCTTCCTATGTATCCCAATTTCCTCTAGTTGTCATAATCAGTTTCATATCATGAATCCATTTTGTGCTAAGTTATTACCCATTTCTGTCACATTTCCCCTGTGCTGTCGGCGGTTTCCTGACACAGTGTGTCATGCCTCTCCTTCGTGTCACTCTGTCCTTAGTGTCGTGTTCCCCTCACATGTTACGATTTCCTCTTTAGGCACTTTTCCTTTTCTGTTGTTATCTCCTCTTTTGGGCGTTGTGTCGTCGCGTTCTTTGGTGTCATATTTCCTCTGTGTGTCAAAGTTTCCGAGGACCAGACTTGCTCTTGCCAAACAATCTTAAATCAACAAGAAATATGAGAAACACTAACTCTTGTTATGACCTTTTGCCAAAAGCGTACCGAACAGTTTGCCTTGCATATCTGTATTTCCTTTTATTCCCTTTAATAGGAGAAACGTTCCGCCTTTGCAAAAGGAAGAACTCCTGCCCCTAGTTTTGGCTTAAATCTATCTACACGATCCCAACGATTTTTCTCCATCTTTCACCCCTCTTTACTAAATAATCTATTTGATCATGATACAGACCTCTCCTCCTTCTACTACGATCCTGTTAGTTATCCACTATTGTTTATCTTATTTCATATTTTTTTATGAAATGTGCTTTCGCACTGAATCTATAGTGTCTACCTTTCATTATTTTCGTACCACTCACGCTGAAAATATGAGGACACTCAAATTTGGTCCAGATAATTAGTATTAGCGTTTTACCAGCAATTACCAGCGCTTTCATCATTGAGGAACAATATGGCACCGAAGACCAGGAGTCATATAAGTGGTCAACGATAAATTTAAGGAGAGAAGCTGAACGAAGGGATGTAAATGCTAAAAATGACCAACATTGTTTTTTAAGTGGAAATTAGTTCCTAAGAAGAGACTGCTACACTCTACCCTCCTATCTCTATTCTACTTTTTGTTCTATCCTCTACTGTTTATTCATTTATGTATATATATGTATATGTATATATATGTTTTAAATGGTGGCAATCTCCGACCTTTCAAAGGAGGGCTGCATTTATCGCTAATATTTTGGGTCGATTTATGTATTTAATTAGTTACTATTCATTTTATCCTCTTCAGAAAATGAGTTAATCCTACCAAGGTAATCTGTACCCTCATAGGCATCCTATCAAAAGTATATCCTGACATATCGTACACTGGTTAATACTGAAGTACAGTGTTAAACGTACTTATCCTCTTTTTAATTCCTTCAATGTGAATTTCTCCCACCAATCCGCGCACCTTCCTGTGCCCTCCCATTCCCTTACTTTAATTCGGATAAATAATCCTTTCCCATTCCCTCCCTCCTTCCATTCCAACTGTAAACACCTCCACAATCACCTCCATGTTTACCAGCACTCTCTCAAAGGCTCTCTCATGCGGGTGCCAACAGCTTCGGGCGCCCACTTCAATGATCTCGCCATTATCAGCCAGCATAGTTGGCGCAGGCCTTTTAGTCCCGACTCGGTAAGAAAGTGGTGGGGACGGCCGCCGTCCGAAACGCGAAGTCAGGTGGAGGTATTTGGGTTCTAATCTTTTGTTCTTTCCGGTTCCGGAGAGCCCAGGAGGTGCAGACCACAGCACAATGGAGGAGCCCCTGCCGCTCTACGTCTGAACCAACATCATCTTTGCAATGAGTGAATAGGTGCTCGGTCGACTGCCTCAAAGCAGCTTGCTGATGGTGGTTCCTCCGAGAAGGAAGCGTCTTCTTTGCATAGTAGAAGCACCACTGAGCAGCAATTGCTGTTTGCGCTGCTCTCTTAAAGCAAATTATAGACCAAATATTTTCTATAACTTCCAGATACCATCAGTGGATAACAAGTTATTGCTGCCTCTATTCTTCTCAATAAGATTTACGATTGTTGAAATGGTCTGTTCTTGTTCCACATCCACAGTCAACCCATGGTGGTGGTCCTGCATGTTGACTTTGCCTTATTCTAGTTTGATGCCTTCCCCATTTACTACCTCTAGCTTAACTCTTCGATATTAACCTAGACTGTGCTCTTAATGATGGCCTTCAGATGCATATAGTCATCGACCTGTAACCAGAATCAACTCATAGAGTGACCTTTGCAATCGAGAAGAAAGATAAACTGATATATGCTGAACCCTTTCACTGAGAGAAAAAATGAATTTGAACAGCTAAGCTAAGCTAAGCTAAGCTAAGCTAAGCTTTTGCCTCACACTTTGTATATAAATTGTTTTATGAACAATACATAGATATCCAATTCCCTTTCTCAAGAAAGACTTTTAAGGCTTGCAGAAGCGGTGAAGCTTTCAAGCCGCCCATCGAAGACATGTGCAGTGTCGTAGAGAGCCCTCTGTGCTAGCCATTACACCAACTTGTTTTGTGTCTGTTTGTGTGTGTGTGTGTGTTTGTATATATATGTGCGTGTATGTGTGTCTATATGTGTGTGTGTCTTTGTGTGCGTGTGTGTGTATGTGTGTGCGTGTGTGTGTGTGTGTGTGTGTGTGTGTGTGTGTGTGTGTGTGTGTGTGTGTGTGTGTGTGTGTGTGTGTGTGTGTGTGTGTGTGTGTGTGTGTGTGTGTGTCTATGTGTGCATGTGTGTGCGTGTGTGTGAATGTGTGTCTATGTCTGTGCGTGTGTTTGGGTGTTTGTGTTTGTTTATGTTTATATTTGTGTGTGTGTGTGTATTGTTTGTGTGTGCATGAATGTACGTGTGAACGTGTGTGTGTGTGTGCGCGCGCGAGGCTATGAAGGAAAGACCAGGCACAGAATACGGAGATTATAGATCTCAATAAATACCCAAGACGATTACCCATCCTAGAAACTTGATACAGTAAGGAACTATCCCCAGGAATGAATACCCACCTCAAGGAGTTAAAAATCCTACCGAGTGTTGGGGATCCTTTCCCACTGAAAACGAGACAATGAATACCAATATATGCCACCCAACAACCAATAGGAGAACAGAGAACTCCGGCGATGCCAACGAATGACGACCCACCAAAATCCCCCACCTGAGTATGTAATCTCCATACATCAGCCTTTAGATTCCTACCTGCCACTGAAGGAACACCAAGAGGTGTGAAAACGCAGAAATGTTAGAATTACTGCCTATAGAAGGCAAGCTTACTTTAAGAGAGAAAAAATACGACAAGAAGCATTGCCATAACAAACTTGCCATTCACTTCAATGAAGTATGAATGAGCGAAAACCTCCTGCCCATATACACTATGAATATATATATATATATATATATATATATATATATATATATTGCAAGCAATCACATCACCGTGATACAAAAATGCAAAATAACTACAGGAGAAGGGAAACTTGTAGACTGAAGATGTAATATACGAAAGTACTTACTGTCTACAAGGTTCCTTTCTCCTGTGATTATTTTGCATATATATATATATATATATATATATATATATAATATACAGTATATATATATATAATATATATATATATATATATATATATATATATATATATATATATGTGTGTGTGTGTGTGTGTGTGTGTGTGTGTGTGTGTTTACAAGAGCGCACACGCATGAACTCTTAAGAACATAAGAATGGAGTAGATTGTAAGAGACCATAAGGTCTTCACTAGGCAGTTGTATGTCCCTTACCACATGTCATCCCGATCCATAGTTATCTAATTTTCTCTCAAAACAACTAATCGTTTCAAGGCTCACTTCATGGTTATTAGGTCTGTTCCGTACATTACCCACTCTATTGTAATCCAGTCCTTGCCTACTTCTTTCTTAAACCTAAATTAGTCCAAATTAAATCCATTACTACGAGTACTGCCCTGTTGTCTTAATATGATGACCTTACCTGGATCACCCTTGTTAAAACCATTGACCCATTTTAATACCTCTATTGGATCATCTCGCACTCTTCGTCTTTCCAAAGAATGTAAGGTGCCTAAATCTGTCTTCATATATTATGTTTCTAAGTCCTTTTATACTTTTGCTCAGTCTCTTCTGTACTGATTCTAGTGAATTGATATCCATTCTATATGACGGAGACCAAACATAGTCCAGTCTTATAACTATCGGCATTTTATCTGTAATCGTCGTGGCAATACATCCCAATGCCCTGTTAGCTAAACTCCTAGCACTAATGCACTGTTCTTGGATTTAAAGTCAGGATTCGCTAACACTCCTAAGTCCTTTTCACATTCTGTTTTCTTTAACTTGGCATTATCCAAGTTATATCTATTAGCTGGGTTGTGTAATCCTACGTTTAATACATTACACTTTAAGATATTGAAATTCATTTCTCCGACCATGCAAATAAATTATCAATGTCCTTTTGCAGTATCCTGGCGTCTTCTCCTGATTTAATACGGTGTTCTATTTTTGTGTCAACCGCAAACTTACTAAAATTACTATCAATCCCATTGTCCAAATCGTTTATATACATAATGAACAACAAGGGACCCAAAACCAAGCCCTGAGGAACTTCCCTAGTAACACTACCCTATTTGGGTTTTACCGTTTATGGTGATCCGCTGTTTTCTGTCACTAGTCCATGCTATAACCCATTCAAACACATTTCCTCCGATGCCGTGGGCCTTGATTTTATTCAGTAGTTTATGGTAGAGTAGCTTGTCGAATCCTTTACTAAAGACGAGTTATATAACATCATTTCTATCTTTATTATCTACCGCTTTGTAGACATCAATGTGAAAGGATAGAATATTAGTCACACACGACTTACACGATTCAGATTATACCTTAGTAAATATTCCCTGATACTATTTACTATTAATGATTTCAGCATTTTATCTACAATCGATGTCAAACTGATTATATATAGAAGATTCATCGCCCTTTTTTAATACAGGTACGAATCCAATGCCAAACGATTTACTAAATACTTCTATTAACTGCTTACATATTTCAAATTTGTATTCATTCACTCTTGGAAAAAAAAAAGTCTGGCCCCAGGGATTTTGTAGTTTTAAGTCTGTCTATCTGTTTGACTACTTCTTCCTTGCTAATGCTGATGTTAGTCTTTCTCTTCCCCGCTGAAGACAGGGTTGTAGTCAGGAACCATATCTAACCTCTCTTTAGTAAATGTTGAGAGAAAATACTTATTAAACGCCTCGCTCATTTTTTCCTCTGTATCTATCAAGACATCATTGTCGGATTCAATTGGGTCCATCTTTTCCTTGTTTCTAGTTCTGTAGAGATGAATGAATCCCTTGGGGTAGATCCCGCATGTCTGGCAACCTTAATATCGTAGCTACGTTTTGCTGTGCGCGTGTTCTTTTCAATAAATCTAGCCATTTCATTATACCTAATCCTAAAGTGTTTTTCCCCTTTTCATCCTAACATAAAGTCCTCTTTCCGATTTCGTTTTTCAACCTGTCCGTCATCCATTTTGGTGTATTAGTTCCTGATCTAGCTTTCCTGCAGGATATCGATTTTTGTTTAGTCAGAATCATAGCAGTTAGGGTATTGTGCAATGCTTCTAGACCCCTGACCTCGCTTGTGACCTCTGGAGTGACCTCACAAGTGACTTCACTTGGAAATTCCCCTACTTCCCACGTGTCATGACCTAGGTTAGGTCTATTATCTCTGGAGTTGTACCAAACTTACTCAGGTATTTCCTCATTCCCTCCAAATTAGACTTTCTAAAGTCAGTACTTATATGTTAT
>NC_134777.1:34543393-34570893 GCF_046742065.1 Oratosquilla oratoria | reverse complement strand
TGTAAGGTCACAGCATTACCCATAGATCGGACCTACGAGCTCTGAGCTCTCTTCCGGGAGGGAAATAGCTGTCGATCACGAGTCCAACACGTGATCCAAAGACCAAAGACCAAGTGAATACACACACACACACACACACACACACACACACACACACACACACACACACACACACACACACACACACACACACACACACACACACACACACACACACACACAAAACTCCCCTTCCAAGAGAGTTGGAGTAACGGCTCTCAGCGCAGCGATGCCGAACTTATTTCAGCCCTGGGCGGGATTCGAACTCGAACCCCTGTAATAGCGGTTGCGAAAGGTGTACATGCATGCGCCTGTTGACATCAGGGCGCATAGCGCGCGTGGGCAGCGTCTTTGAGTTCGTGTTTATTTGTTGTTGCACACCTACATACGCTTTTGAGTTTCCAAGCGTGTTTACACAAGCGTGTTCAGTGTACAGTACTACGAGAGCACCCGTGTGAATATACGCCTAAATGTCAAATGCCACGTCCACAACTACTGACTGACCGTTCCCAGGTCCTCGCAGTAACGATGACATGAAGACTTTTAGCCGAGAGGTTCTCAAACTGTTTTCTCATCCACCCGATGCTTCGGTTATAACGTTTATTAACTCCCAGGGAATGATTATGATGTTAAATGAATTGGTTAGGCACACACTCACTCATTGTCACTGATTTTGGTGTGTGACCCCATATACGACACTATGCCACCCCTTTCCTTCGGGGAGTGCTGACTTTGGCTATAGATTAAGAAAAACCCCTGTTTTCTCCAATGCAACCATTGTCAAATTGCTGGTTTGAGTGGATAACATTATACAATGTACTAAGTAGATACAGGAATGGAGGCATTCAGCGACTAAATATCATTGTTATCTCAATGGGCTACAAGTCTATAGTGAAGATGAATACCGACAGGAGACGTCTCCATTTGTCGGATGGAGAAAGGGACAAAAAAAAAAAAAAAAAAAAAAAAAAAAAAAAAAAAACTGAAATGACAAATGAAACAAACAAAACAAAATGAACAATCGGTGAAAAAAAAATCCTCCAAGGTCTTTATACAACTGAAATTTAATACCTCGAACGTACCGTCACCTCTGCGAAAACCCGTTATCAAGGGAAATGGAGCTCTTCAGTGTTGACTGATTACTGTTGGTCACTAAAAAGGGATCTCCCAGAAGCAAAATATACTCGAGAATCATACATTTCTACATTTTAAAGGTAAGTTTATTTGAAATATCAGCCTCATTTATTAGTTATAACTGTTTAAAATTGAATACGCTATCACAGAAAAACGATGCCTGATAGAAAGATTCTGAAAACATATTTTAAATCACCAGAAAAAAATCTATCAAGTTCACCTCCTTTTGCTTGTGGGACAGGTATTTTGATAAATTTTGTTGACCATCGTAATCATTCAAAAATACCTCGCAACAATAGAAATATGGCTGATAACAAAACATGATGGCTATATTCTCTCAGAAATCCACAGTAACAACTTTTTATCCCTGACAATTATGAAAAAACAACAACTAATGGCCAAACTGAGTGGCCAGCCCCTGGCACTAGTCAAAGAGCCTGAAATGTTTGTCCTAACGTTCGACATGCACGCGATCTTCGCGACCCACACAAAAGACAAAGGAAATGGGAAACTGAATGTACGCTAGCATAGGATTTGGACAACAGAAAAGAACATCTATAATAATGTACAAACAATTCCTTAGAACTATAACTAATTGTTCTTCAATAGCTTGGTAAACAACAAAAATAGAAATAAAACAAACAGACAGTACAAACAAAATCTTTAAATGTAACCAATGACTGCAATAAAACAACACCGATTGAACATCTATATTCCGTAACCAAATATCTTCCCACAGAGCAACACATGAAAGTGAATGGCATAGATTTCCGTGTTAGAGCTTTCAAATTCATTCACTCAGAGCATCATATCGCAGAAATACAATACACAAAGTAACAAATGACCAACCCCACCAGTCTATTACTCAAACATCTCAAAATAACCTACCTTTCATTCCCCATAACAGAAACCACTCTTCCAACAAGACCAACAAATTCAGTGCTTTGTCAAAGACCCGTGGGCATTAATCGAAACTAGAACTCATTCTCAGAATATGGAAGAGTGAATGTAGCACTCCTACGATCAGATCCTCTCCATCAGTATCAACTAACGCCACCAAAAGCACCACTCTTATGGACAACTCTATTTTCCTCTGCTTATTCTTTGACCTGATACCAGGCACTAAGTGTCACAGATGAAATTGTCACACATAAGACAACACATCAATTTACTTTGTCCTCTATTTTCCTCTGCTTATTCTTTGACCTGATACCAGGCACTAAGTGTCACAGATGAAATTGTCACACAAAAGACAACACATCAGTTTACTTTGTCCTCTATTTTCCTCTGCTTATTCTTTGACCTGATACCAGGCACTAAGTATCACAGATGAAATTGTCACACATAAGACAACACATCAATTTACTTTGTCCTCTATTTTCCTGATACCAGGCACTGTCACAGATGAAATTGTCACACATAAGACAACACATCAATTTACTTTGTCCTACACTCACTCCAGACAAATACACAAAATCTCTCCACTGGATGACTTTCGGCTTGCTGAGGCCCACGAGTCTCCAACAGGAGAGGTTCAGGGCAACGGATGATTGATTGGATTGTAGACAGGAAAGAAAAATCGTCGCCACCAATTTTTGACTCTCGATTGCTATTTGCCCGACAATTCGCCGCCCCCACCCCTTCTTGTCCGCCTCTTCCATTAGTTCTGTTTTCTCCTCCATCTTTATTTTCCCTCCCTAAACCGTTCCCCTCCTCCATCCTCTCTCCCTCCATCCATTGAGTTGTAGCGAGGCCGGAGTATTAAAACGTCCACGTGAAAATCGCTGTGATTTTTCTTATCAACTTTCGTTATTGCCGTACTACCTCCACCTTTCCACCGTCCACCGCTTTCTCTTCCCACCTCACACTGCACTTCTTTTCCCATCGTTTTGATCTTCGTTCCCTTCCTTTTCTTCTCCAACTCCTCCATTTTTTGTCGTTTACCTCTTTCTCCATCCTGATCTGTTTTTCCTCTTTTCTTCTCATTTTCCTTCCCTTCCTTCTTCTCTCCCTTCCTTCCATAAATACCTCCTCCTCTTTCTTCATCCCACCTTTTCTTATTCCCGTCTCCATTCTCTCCGTTCCTCCTCTTCTTCCCCCTTCTCCTCCTCCATTTTTCTTGATCTTTTCTGTTTCCTTACCTTTCCTTCTTCTCCTTCTATTCTTATCTCGCCCTTAACCCATTCAACTCATATGACAAGATGTCTTGTCATTTGGTCAAATAAAACAAAAAATCATAAAACACCAAAATGTTTGATCAAACACCAGAAAAATATGACGTCAATCCTCGCTTCGCTCGCAGCGAAGCGAGGATTGACGTCATATTTTTCTGGTGTTTGATCAAACATTTTGGTGTTTTATGATTTTTTGTTTTATTTGACCAAATGACAAGACATCTTGTCATCGGAGTTGAATGGGTTAAACCTCCTCTCCCATTCTACTCCATTATCATACCCCGCTCATCTCCTCTTTATTTTCCCATCTCTTTCTTTCCTGTTGTCCTCGCCCTTCTCCTCCTTTTCAATTCCCACAATTTCTACACAGAGTACCTTCTTTCTCTTCTCTGCTCCCCCACTTCACCCCCACTCCTCTTCTCTTCCCTTTCTTGCCTTTCTCCCTAACATTTATATTCATTTTTCCCTTTCCATATTTGACTTTATAAACTTACATATTTACCTCATTCTCTCCATATATCTTCCGTTGCACCCCCATCATCCCTCTTCCTCTTTTCAAATCCTTTTCCCTTTGGTCTTTTCCAGTGTCTCGCCCCGCCCCCAACCCGCCCCTGCATCCTCCTCCTCGTCCTCCCGCCTTTCTCTCTCATGGACACCTCTATCGTCGCCTGCTTTTGTTTTGACTCTGTCTTCCTCCCGCGCTCCTGCAGAAGGGAAACCGGAGGATAGATCACATAAAATGAAAGGAGGTTTTTGAAAAGACATTGTTATCCTTCTTTACGGGCAGCTTCAATAACAACTAGATTTCAATCAAGTCGACTGCCGTTGCCACTGAAGGGGGAACCAGCGCACATATCACACCAAACGAAAAGAGCTCTTTGGAAAAACTTTGTTATTCCTCATTATGGGCAGGTTCAATGACAGTTGTTGGGTGGCATTCGATATAGTTGTCTCAACGAGAAGGGTGTTGACAGGTCGACCGAGGGTAGTTGAGAAGAGACTTACTAGAACCCAGGGTATGCTGAAAGGATAGTGCAGTGTATCAGTCATCTGTAGCCTGCCACACTCTACTTCGGTGGAGGACCTAAGAGAACACCCGGGAGCTGATGGAATATTCTCCTATGCCACATAAAAAGATTTCATGTAATGCTAGAGTGTACATGTAATAGTAAGCGTTGGACTGACTTTGTGTGCATATGTTGTCTGTTTAAGGCATCAGGTGAGCCGGATAGGGTGTAAACATAGATGGAAATTCTATATGAAACAATTTTTGTGTTGATCTGTGAGAGCTGCATTCGGGTTATACGCGCGCAAAACGAAAACACTCCACCTGAACCTCCCGGGATTCTTGTGGAAAGCGTTACGACGGTTGACGTCGGGGGAGTGTCGGATGCTGAAGTCTCGTATCACGTAGACTTTTTCCTTTGCTCATTTTAAGAGTTGGGAGAGGAAAAAAGATGACGACAACTGGAAAGAACAAGAAAAGTTGATGGGGGGAAGAAAAGGGAGGAGAAGGAAGGATAATTAAGAGGAAGGAAAAAAAGAATAGAAAGAGAGAGAGAAAGAATAGCAAATAGATGAGTGGATAGAGGGTGATGGGGAGGAGGAGGAGGATCAAGAGGAGAGGAAAAAAGAGAAGGAAGAGTGGCAGAAAGAATATCAAACAGAAGAATAGATAGAGGTTGATGGAAAAAAGAAAAGTAAGAGAAAGTGAGTGAAGTAGAATCAAGGAAAAAATAGGGAAACAAAAAAAAAAGAAGAAGGAATAAGAGAAAAGAAAATGAAAAAGAGGGGAGAAATAAAGAAAATAAGAAAGGGGAAGATGAGTAAAGAAAAGGAAGTGAAGAAGAAAATGAAGAGGTTGAAGGAGAGGGCAATGAGGGAAAAAAGAGGGAGCGAGGATGAGGAAGGGGACATAAAGGGAAAGGGAAGGGGACATAAAGGAAAAGGGAAAGGGAAGTGAAAAGGAAAAGAACGAAAGATGAGGAGGAAGTGAGGGAGGACGAAACGAAGGAGGAAGGGAAGAAGGAAGGGAAGGATGAGGAGGAGGAGAAGGGGAAAGAAGAAGCGGAGGAAAGGAGGAAGGGAAGGAGGAGGAGGAGAAGGGGAAAGAAGAGGGGGAGGAAAGGAAGAGATGGCTAGAGAGAATGCGAATGTGGAAATGGCAGAGGTTAGAAAGAAGAGGAACCGGCACTCATGGAACCGAAGAAACAAAGCTGCTCCGAAAAAGAGAGTTCGTGAAAAAGGGCAAGGGAGGAGGCGCTTTGAAATGCATCATCCTGATCACGATGTCAGGTCAAAGCGATTTTTCATCATTTTTGAAAAAAGTGTGTATGTAGGGAGAGAAAGGAATCGCTAAAAATTAGCTGTAGTTGTGATAAATTGATTTTTAGGTTACAAACTCCTACGTTCAGGACCCAGAGGATGGTGCCTTACGAGAGGACTTTCACTTTTGACGGCTATATGGGGAACAGAATAAATGTACTTCCTAGCCTTCTATGTACCGTAACCAGGATTCGAACCTTTCGGGCACTGGGGACCATTGCTCAGAGTGGGCGATGCCCTTCTTAACCTTTGAGCACCTGGCCAGGATTCGAGTCGCGCGCTTGAGCTCCCTAGCGTTAGCCAGCCGTGCACGCTACCGCTGTTACAGTGGAAGCCGTGGACATAATACATATATACATGTATAACTCGACGTAAAAGTAAGATAGCATGAAAAAGGACGCAGGAGTTGAACGCTATTTCATTTATAGAATAGAAAATCTGGACTGACCTTTTTCGTTCCCTAAACTGGAAAAATGTCATCTGTTTTATTGTGTCACCCTTTTCTTTTTGGTCCGAAATTTATATTTCTTGACTGTGGATCCCGCTTCCGATTCTTATACACTATGTCGCTGATCCCAGGAGTGTCGTCGACATCCAAACCTATGGCAGGTGACGCAGTAAACGGTATGGGAAAGGTGGTTAAAAGCACCTTAGGGTCTGCAGGTCTCTACATTTGTCGTTTTGCCAATTAATTATTTTACTCTCTGTAGGAGAATATCAGAACGATACAGGTCTTACAAGTGGTGTATGCTACCCGGGTAACACAGACACGTTTCTTAAGAAAACAACAAATAATATAATACTTCACGTATGGCATGGGCGTTAGAAATCTCATATATGCTACTGCTCCTGTCACAGGTGCTAAATGCCATATACCGAAAGTGTCGCAAATGCAATACTTGTAATAGATACATTAATTGCACTGAGGCGAGGAGTGTACTTGCAGTTGCTGCCTCCTACTTATTTTGTATTCATTTGGTAGGATGCAGGGTGGATAAGACGTTCCTACAAGCTAAGTTACTAAATACACTGCATGTCATTCTAACGAACAAGAGACCGCTAGATAACGCTACATTATTTCAAGCTCAGGAGTCAGATGCTCTCGAAAACGGATGAAAAATGCAGTGTTCTTTGCATGTCATGCTAAGGTCACTTCTTTCATAGTTAGCGTCAATTGCTTAACAATAGACTGAAGTAGAATATGTAGAGAAACCATGGCAAGTCATTATTAACATAGTTACTGATATCTATAATCGTTTACAGTTCAGTAAGTCGAGATTTTTATATAATACAGGTGTTCCGCTTGATACTCGTGCATACTGTAGGCTTTCCTATATGATATCGAAATATCATACAAACCTTACTTCGGGGTAACTAACGCTGTATGTCACCGTCAAAGACCCGTGGTTTTGGTGTGTCCCAGAAACACAAGAAGCATTTCTGGTGCTCAATATACCTCAGGTGGTACAACACCGGTGGTGAGGTTTCCAAATATGTCAGAAATGATTGTCAAGCTATATTTTTACTATATACAGGAAATACTAAGGACGCAAATCTGTACGGGGTTCTTTGGAAACTGTGTGTACTCAAAATTGAAACTTCTTAGATATGAAAATGTTTTCAGATAGACTGGGTGAAAAAACCAAGCACGTGGAATGACAAGGCCTCTTCAACATTGTGTAAAAGAAAAGTTAGAGTATTAATCTTTGCCATCCCCATGTTTGTGTTCTCCATCGTAAAAATCACTACCGGGGGATCATGTACACCGCAGGTGCCACATGAAATTCAGGCGACGTAGGCCCCACATACCAAGTCAATTTCAGCAGTGCAGTTTACTTTACCTTCATTTGAAATGCTTATTACAAGCGCGCCGCCCGTAAATGCTGCAGACGGGTGGCACAGGTGGCACTGCTAATGAATGATTTCAGAGACACCCTTTGACATTTACAATGGCTGGAGTTGTTGTTTGTGCCATGCAGGTGGCAAAAGAATACATACTGCACATACCAAAGCATATCGCGTATGCTACGTCTACTGCGTGTCTAGAAACTACAGCAACCGTCGTGAAATCTGCCGAAGACGTTGCGAGCGTTGCCAATGTCGCCGCTGACACTACCCCGGGTTACGGTCGCCGTGCAGAGTCAGAAGGAGCATCGGGAGGAGCCGCAGGTGTTGCACCTGAGGGTTCCATGAAGGGGAACTTCCTCCTCTTCCATTGTCGCCGTTGCTATTGATCATCCCTAAAGCAATGTTGCTTTGACACACAACACTCCCCACTCCTGCGTGTTTAAGGTTACAGGACGGTCTCACAGCTGGCTGGCTGGTGAGCTAAAGGGGACATCTCTTTCTGAGTTCGGGGACTATGGACAAGGAGGAGGAGGAGGTGGTAGTAGTGGTGTTGTTGGGGGTGACAGTTGTGGATTTCTAATCCATCTTAGTTAACTGTGATTGGTCAATAGTTTACTTTCGGATCCAGGTCAACTGCTGGAAACTTTTCTTGATTTGGTCCTCAATTCTTCGACCTTGTTCTCACTGAAAAAAGAAAAGAAAAGAAAAGAAAGGAAAATCAGATTGTTTTGTCCTCTCCTTGGCTCCTCCTACCCTCAGCAACCTCTCAGTGAAAATTTTTCCCTCTCCCTGCCCTGCTTCTCCTCTTCATTCCCCCGTTCTCCTCCCTTCCTCCTTCACCTCTCACCCACCTTCCCTCAATGAACATTCCACTTTTTCTCTCTAAGTCAATGCTCCTCCCATTTGCCACGCCGTCTTTCTATTTTTCTTTTTCTCCAACAGTGAATGTGTAATAAGCTTTAAAATCTCCCTCCTTTGTTTTCCTTAATGTCTCAAATATTTTTATTATTTTTTCCCTTTTTCATTCTTACTACCTGTTCATTCGTTCTTGTACAATCCATACCCTCCTCCTCCTCCTCCTCCTCCTCCTCCTCCTCCTCCTTCTCCTCCTCCTCCTCCTTCTCCTCCTTGCCTGATTTCCCTGACCCCTTCCAGAAGCCTTCTCTTACCCCGAGAGAACCACAAATCCAGTGACTTTCGTCCCCCTGCGAACCGTTCTGCCTCATTTCTCCCAGTCCAAATACTTCAGCTTTTCCTAATTACATTAGAGAAAGACCGTTCACAAAATTTAACCCCTAATGGAGTACTGACTACATAAATGTATTGGAGTCAATATGTTCGGGGGAGGAGGGACTCTTTAGTGATACCCCTGCGGACCAGAGTAACATAATATCATTTCATGATTGGAGACATACATACATATACTAAAAGCTTTTCCCCCTTACAAGGGAGGTAATCAAAAAACAAAGGCATAAAAACCACTCCCACCCATTCCATCCCTAACATACTCCACTCCCCTCCACCCTCTTTCCTCCATCTTGGCACCTCCTGGATGACGGGTCATCCCTGCATCTCGCCCACTGGCCTGGGTCAGAAGCATTGTCGCAAGACACAGCACAGCACATGCACACCAAGCGCTTCATTAAATCGGCGACCCCCCCCATATCATGCAAAAAAGGAGAAGACGGGGAGAAATTCCTTCGGGCTGCATCAATTTCTTTTTCACACATACTCCCTCACACCCCATCCCCCACCCACTCCTCCTCATGCATTACAGCATCATCCATACACAATCATTATCCATTCACCCCTATCTTCTGTCCTCTCCCGTCCTTGCTCAACAGACATTCACCTCTTTTCCAATGCCCCTTCTCTCCCATCAATCCATTTCATCCTAGGTCGCCCCATCATGTTCACTCCTTTCACCTCTGCATTCCACACCTCTTTTACTAGTCTTTCTTCACTCATTCTTTCCATGTGTCCAAACCATCCCAATACTCTTCCATCAACCCTTTCTCCCAATTTCCTTTCCACACATGTTTTCCTTCTCATCTCCTCATATCTCACTCTATTCAGCCTAGTAACCCCTATCATACTTCTCAGGCACCTAATTTCAAACATATTCAAACTCTCTTCCTCTCTTATATTCCATGTTTCTGCCCCATACAGTGCTGTCGGCACAATCACTCCTTCATACAATCGCCTCTAAGCATCCATTCTCAAATGTCTATTTCCCATTACACATCTTAATCCTCACTTCTCTCAATCTACATTCTACCTCCACCTCCACTTCTCCCTTTCCTACCACATTCGCACCAAATATCTAAAACTATCCACTTCCTCCAGTCTCCCTTAATATTCACATCCAATCTGCTGCCACTTTCTCCCCTTGTACATCTCATCACCTTACTTTTACCCACATTTATCTTCAACCCCCTTCTTTCGCACGCGTTCCCAAACTCTGTCATCAACTTCTTCAATAACTCCTTTGATCCTGCAACAAGCGCAGTGTCGTCAGCAAATAACAACTGGCTTATCTCCCACTTTTCCCCATTTTCTTTAAACATCTCCAATCCCTGAACCACTACACTTGCATTTACCTCACACCACCCTATCCATGTATGAATTGAACAGCCAGGGCGATATAACACATCCCTGACGAAGTTCCACCTTTACCTCAAACCACTCACTCTCTCCGTTTCTAATCCTAACATAAGCTCTACTAATCTCGTAAAAACTCTTGACTGCTCTTAAAAACTTTCCTCCTGTACCATATATCTGCAATACCTCCCACAATGCCTTCTTGTCTACTCTGTCATAAACCTTTTCCAGATCCATAAAGCCCAAAAACATTCTTATCTTTTCCTATAGCTTTCTCACATGTCTGTCTTACCATGAAAATCTGATCTACATAACCCCTACCTGTCCTAAAACCACACTGTTCCTCACCAATTACTTCCATTGTTCCTCTCCTAATCCTCTCAATCAAGACCCTCCCATAAGCCCTCCCAAGTACACTTAACAAGCTGATCCCCCTGAAACTACTACACTTCTTGTCCCTTTTTCTCTTGTAAAGTGGAACTATATAGGCACTCCTCCAGTCCTCCGGCATTGTGCCCTCTCTCCAACAAACATTAAATAACCTCACTAGCCAGTTCACCACCACTGTACCTCCTTTTTTTCAGACATTCTTCATGCATGACAACTATCCAACCTAGGTGCCTTACCTGCTCTTCTCATCTTAACAACTGCCTTCACTTCATCTTTCCTTATTTCTTCTCCATTTTCCTCATTCATCACGGTCATTTCCTTAGCGCTTCCCACTGCAACTACCTTTCCCTCCCTATCCTCCTTCACATTTAGCAAGTCCTTAAAATACTCTGCCCACCTTCCTCTTTTGCATTCTCTTCCATTATCATCTCTCCATTCGCACCTTTAACCTTATCTTCCCTACTTGATTTGCCTCCTCTTCCTTTCTTAATTTCTTTTTAAAATTGTCCATCATATTCTTACCTCATTTCACATCTGCTCTCCTCTTTGCCTCCTTTATCTTATGCTTTACTTCTCTTCTCTTTTCTTTGTACCTCTCATATAATTCCCTCGTCCTATTTTGTAACCAATATGTGAAAGCGCGCTTCTTCGCTTCTACAACCTTCTTTGCTTCCTTATCCCACCACTCACTACCCTTCCTTCTATTTCCTCTCGTACTCCTTGTTCCACACACCATCTTTGCATACTTTGTGACTCCCTCTTTGAACCATTCCCATTCCTCCTCCACTCCTAGTTCTACTCTATCCTTCACTCCTTCTCATTCCTCTCTCAGCCTCCTCTTATATTCCTTCTTCTTTTTCTTTCTCATTTAAGCAGTTCACTCTAAGAACCTCCCTACCTTCAGTCTTTTTCCTCTTCCTCCATCTAACCTCCATTCTCAACTTACCTTCCACCAAAAAAATTATCTGATATTCTCCAACTCTTTCCCCTTAGAACATGTACATCCTTAACTCTTCCTACTATACTCCTGGTTACCACTATATAGTCCATTAACGCTCTATCTGCCACCCTTCCATCCACCCACTCCCATGTGTACTTGTGCTTGGCTTTCTTCCTAAACACTGTATTTGCTATCATCAACTCTTTTTCTAGACATATCTCCACCATCAACTCTCCACTACAATTTTTTCCTGGAACTCCACACTTACCAACCACTCCGTCTATTGATTAATTTCTTACCCTAGCATTAAGGTCTCCCAATGCCACTACATTGACATTTCTACCAAATCTCTTTATGCACTCATTTAAATCCATCTAAAAAGTCTTCCTTTCCTCTACACTCTTCTCACTACCAGACCCATATGCACTTACAAAAACCCACATCTCCCTTCCCAGTTTCACCTTCATTCACATTAACCTTGAAGAAATCTCCTTCCACCCCACTACATGCTTATCTATCTCATCACTTACTAGTATAGCCACCCCTTCTCTCCCTCGCCCTCTCCTTACTCCTGAGATCCTCCCCACTACACTCCCAAACTCACACTCGCCCCTGCCTTTCAACTTAGTTTCACTCAGTGCCAACACATCCATCTTTCTTTTCACAAACATACTACCTAACTCTTTCATTTTACTCTCATCTGTGCCACATACACGCACATTAAAAGACCCAAACCTTAGGGTACTGGTTGGAAAATTCCTAGACCCTCTGACGCTCTACTTTTTTTTTTTTTTTTTTTTTTTTAGGATTGTCCCCTTTGGGGTTACAGGGAGAAGGATGCCTAATCCTATCCCCGTCCCGTTTTTTGTCGCCTCGTGCGATTCAAGTGGGAATACTTCGTGGCAGTATTCTTTTCCCCCACCGAAGGGTTCGGCGAAAAAAGGAAATGAATATTCAGAGAAATGGTACAGGACAGTAACAAGGGGTGGGGGACAGCATGGTGGATGGACAGTCGCAGTATAATAAAGTATCATTATTTCTCTATAACCAGAGATTTCCTCTATCACAGACCAAATGATGTGAGTCTCTGGTCCGTAGGGGTGCCCCATATATACCCTAAAGTATCGGCTGCATGCTGCTTAGCCACAATAACATGCATCCAGTACCCAAGACGGGGTATTGGGAACGAAAAAAAATCTCGTATACCACATCTATCGACACGATATTGGCCCTGCTGACTCAATTCACCCATTTCAAGATGAGGAGGAAGAAGAAAAATCTGATGGACTGATTCTCACCTGTGAAATGAAGGGAGCGAACACGTGCCAGGGTTGCCGTGGTGTTCATTGATGAGAAGAAATAAAATGAGCATGGCATCGGTCATGGAAGTGAAAATAATGACCACAAGGAACAATGTCCCGACTAATATTTCATTTAGAAATACAGACCATTCTTTTTACTGAGAATCTCTTAAATTCAGAAATCTCAGGTATTCGGTACGAAAAGGACAATCGAAAATATATTAGAATATTGGTAAGGGATCCTGGTGTCAGGGGTTTCCTTGTCAAAACGTTCCGTTCTGAATATTGGCGATATTCATATGTTAGAGATACAATGGAAGGAAATATTTGTAATTAGAAATAGGTTTACTAGTTATGTAGTTCATGAACGGAATAAACTTGCCGTATTCTTGGATGGCTTGTAGTACAGTTGGGAAGTTTAAGAGTCTGGTTGAAGAACAACCTAAGTGATATAACATGTCTGTTTATTTACTTATTTACCTGCCTGTTTCTGTGTTTGTTTGCCCGACCTCACTATAGACTCAGAGGTCTGTAGGAGTTTTTTGTCACAGTGTTCTAATGCACAGCGCAAGGTGTGGTGGACATGGCCAGACTTTCGTCGCCAGCTTTCTCGAACTAATATCACGATGTCGTTTCCCCTGCCCGAGACGAAACAATACGTACTCACACTTGAAGTATTCACGATTTCCCTTATCCTCTTGTGGTCGGACACTATGCCACCAATCGCTTCTCTGAAGTACTGGTACAGCAGCAGTAGGAAGACCTCATGGTCTTTCATGTGCAAGAGATAATTATCGAGGCAGGAGAACTGATACAGACTCACCCAGAATCCTGTTAAGGAGTGATGTATACTGACCGATAGCTAGTCAGAATAAGTTGAAAAGGGCGGGCTGGGCTGGGTGTACTGTACGTAGTTGGAATGAATGTAGTTGGAAGCGGGACAAAAGCTGGAGCGCGCCTCGGAGAAAGGAGGAGGAAGAGGAGTGACATGGGTTTCGGGAGGAAGTGGAGGAGGAGGAAAAAGTGAAGGAGGAAGAGAAGGAGGAGAAGAAGGAGGAGGGAATAATCTTGTTGGTGTTGATGGGGGTATTAGTAGTGGTGGCAGGTTAAGGAAAGAATGGAAAAGAAGATGGAACGGAGGTTCACTGAAAAGCTACATGTGGAATCAAGTGGGAAGAGGACCAAGGAGAACGGGAGGAAAGGTTACAGATATTTGCAAGACCAAAAGACAAGTGAAAGTGAGGGACGAAGCAACGGCCTTCTTTAAAGAAGGAAGAGTGACTATAGTATTAATGCATATTTACGGTTACAAGTTAGACAATTCTGCGGAAGTACAAGGCGAGGAGTTTCTGGCTGTGAGAGCCATACCATCTCGTTAAAAATCCTTTCGTGGCGGGTAGCGATTTTATTCTGGGTGCCTTTAGGCTATTTTATTCATCTCCGTGACATTCTTCCCTTTGGAAGCGAAATGGTCGAAGGCAGTGATATTGAAATGAAGGGACGACTTTGCACAGCGACGAGACAAGTCTTGTTGGCGCTTTGCCCATGCACTGCATGTGCGAGCACAATGCGTCTGACAAAAAGTCAAATCCGAGCGAAGGTCACCTCACGTGAAGTACACCTTCAAAGAGTTTATTCCTTTTTTATTATTATTATTCAGACTGTACAGAAACAGCTGGGGGTAGTCTGAATATGGTGCAAGTTTAAAATGTATGCTGGAACAGGTGAACGCGTGAAAACACACACACACACACACACACACACACACACACACACACACACACACACACACACACACACACACACACACACACTAACACTAACACTAACACTAACACTAACACAAAGGAAAGCAGAAGACTAAAGACACCTGTGGGTGATCAAGAGAACTCAAAGGAAAAAGAATGACGTAAAGAAGTACAGCTTCCATGCTGGATTAGTGGAAAGATAAAAAAAGCTGTCACTGGAGGTAGTGAACGCAAAACCACAATAAATAAAAGAACAAAGAGCGAAAAATAATGATATGGAAAAGAGGAAAGCCGAAGAGTGAAAGAGAGAGAGGAGAGACAGAAAGGACACCATAAGGAGGAATGAAAAAGATCAAAGGACACCATAAGGAGGGACGAAAAAATAAAAAGTCCCAATTTACAAAAGCCAACGAAGTTCTCTTTATTATGGGTAGTGGCACTGGGGACACAGGCAGCTAGAGGGAGAGGACCGTAGCTTTGTAAAAATGGAATGTCACTCGGTGGATTCAGCGCTGAGAGCAACCAGTGGTTGGATTTTGAAGTATTGAGGAACAGAGATTGGATGCAACGAGCAGTACACATTTCCTGTAAAAATTGTGTTTGATGAATTTGCTCAAATATCTCCACACACATGCACAAACAACACCGCCCCATACGCATACATACACACACGCACACACACACACACACACACACACACACACACACACACACACACACACACACACACACACACACACACACACACACACACACACACACACACACACACACTAATACTAACACGCGCGTGTGTACGCACAGATACACACACGCAAACGTGCGCGCGCACACACACTTTATTGCAAACCGACCAAATCCGAGTAAAAAATGGCTACATATTTGGGTTGGGGGAACAAAATTTGGATATTTCATCTCTTGCTTGTAGAATTACAGTTACGTAAATACAGAGAGACACAAACATAAACATATACACGTATTTGTACTTTGTGCTCAAATACACATAGATACACGTATACGTATATTCCCACGGACTCTGGCCTACTTACAGGCAATTCACAGACATGTGTTCCCGCGCACGCAAGGGCAAGCAAGAGAAGTTGTCGAACTCGACGACTCTTAGGAAGTGGGTGGGTGCCTTAAACCCACTCCCACCCGACCCTGAATGACAGATCAAAGCGTCTCATTACTTCCTCCCCGGACCTCTGGCATCTCATTGTGGTTCCCGTGGTTAGTTATGCTTCTATGATTTTCCCCTTCATTGCCTTCCTCTTGGAGGGTCGTTACCTCTCCTTCGCAGCAGCCCCACCTCCTCTGCCACTCCCTTTGTTACTCTGTGACCTACAGGAGCTCTTCCCGAAGTAGCACCTCCTTACCCACTCTGTTGATTCACTGACGCGACATTGCAAGGATGAAGTGTTTCGCTGCAGCTTCCCACTATTTCTGTCTATAGTTCAACAGGACGAAAGTCCATAATCTCTCTTCCTCTCTCTTCATTTCCTCTCTTTCTCTCATCCTCTCTTTCACTGCTTCTCTCATCCCCTCTCTCTCTCTCTCTCTCCCTCTCTCTCCCTCTCTCACTGCTTCTATCATCCTCTGTCTCTCTCTCTCTCATCGCTTCTCTCATCCTCTCTCTCTCACTGCTTCTATCATCCTCTGTCTGTCTCTCTCTCATCGCTTCTCTCATCCTCTCTCTCTCTCTGCTTCTTTCATCCTCTCTCTCTCACTGCTTCTCTCATCCTCTCTCTCTCTCTCATTGCTTCTCTCATCCTCTCTCTCTCTCTCACTGCTTCTCTCATCCTCTCTCTCTCCTCTCTCTCTCTCACTGCTTCTCTCTCTCTCTCTCACTGCTTCTCTCTCTCTCTCTCACTGCTTCTCTCTCTCTCTCTCTTTTCCTCCTTGCATCTTTGTCCCTGTCTTAATCTATCGCTTTCTTTGGATCTGTGTCTCTTAATTAGTCCTGTATCTAATTTTCAATGTGTTGCAAAACCTGTTTTGGTAGCATAGCACCATTTTTCTGTTTTGTTGAAAGATAAGCATGTTCTTGTCCTATACAGGGATAAGTGATTAGATACCACAAAACGTGTTGAAGATAAGGTTTGTATCTCGTTGAGCTGCACCTAAGCTGACGTGAAATCACGCTGATGTTCATGGGTAGTAACCAAGCAACCAATTTCTATTTCTGTGGTTAAGGAAGTCCTTGATATTCTCCACAAACATACTTTACCTTTGTCCCCTCTTGATTGTTGTCTTGTTAGCAATTGAAACTTTGCCCTATAGGACTTTCCTTATGTTCAACAAGTGATGTTTACAAGGTGACTTCAAGCTCGTATAGCGTATGTCATGTGTGGACGCATGGAATAATGATAATCCCCATCTTCAAGAGAGGAGACAAAAATGCATGTTAACTTTATAGGAATAACACTCAGCTCCCTTATGGTTATTAGGTAATGGCAAGGTAATTTGTAATGGACTGAGACCTGTAGCAGAAGAAATTATAGGTGGGTGCCAAAGTGGCTTTTGACCTGGAAAATAAACAAATTATTACCTTTTTTTTTTTTTTACCACCCGGAAAGTCATTTCAAAAGAATGAGAACACAACAAGGTACTATGGTACAGTTCCATTGCTTTTAAGCAAGTTTACGTTAGTGTTTATGGACCATTAAGGGAAGCATTGAATAGTTTTCACAATTCACCAAAACAAATGAAATTAAAACAAACAAGCTATGAAACAACGACAGCATCAAAGTTGGGGAACAGCGAACGGAGGCGTCCGAGATAGTACTAAAGCAGGGGTGTATTTTGTTCCCATGGCTATTCAATCTCCTTGAGAGAGCGACGATAGAACTACCTAAACGACCTCAAGGAATAAGTATGGAGGATGGAAACATTAGGGTCTTTGGATATACAGACAATGCTGACATTACTTGAGAAAATAAAACTAAACTGATTAGGAGTATAGACTTCTTAAAAAATAAAGACTGGAATATAGTTTAGACTCTACCAAGATGTAAATAAAACCAAGTTGATGCATGTAGCCTAACGAAGAGAAAGGAACAAAAAATATCAGTGCTGATCAATGGTGAAATACATAAAATTATATCAGAATTCAAGTACCTGGGGTCTGCAGTGCTTAATAAAAAAGATAAAAGTAAAGAAATTAAGGATCAATTTCTGCAGCTAATAGATGTTTCTTCAATGCAGAGAGTATACTTAAAAGGTTAGACATAAACCGAAAGAGCAAATATAAGATGTATAATAATACACTGAAACAAGTTCTTTTAAATGAATGTGAAACGTGGGTAATAGTAGTAGAGAAAGGAAAAAGGGTAGAGGGTTTTTGAAAATGCGGTGCTGACAAAGATTTTGGGTCCAATCACTGACCCAGAAGAGGGACGGTGGTAAAGGAGACACAGCCAAGAACTGAAGGAGATGTAAGCTAAGCCCTACGTGAAGGGAGCTGTGAAAGTTATAAGAAGAAAATGAAATGGACTGGCCATGTAGCTAGGATGTCGGAGGACCGTTTGCCTTAAAGATTAATGAATGGACGTGTTAGCGGTGGGTGGCTGAAGACTACCTGGAAGGCCCCGGGAAAGATGGGGGGGAAGGCAACGAAAAGAGTGACCTGGAGAAGATGAGGGCAACGTATTGGCAATACTGGAGGAAAATAGCAAGAGGCAGAGAAAGATGGCCGGAGCTCACGTCAGCGGGCATGGATCTTAAAGAGGCCTGAAGACCACCGGAGTACAACATATACACGGATATATATGTATACATACATACATATATACATACACACACATACACACACACATATATATATAGATGTATATATATATATATATATATATATGTATATATATATATATACATGTATGCATATTTACATATATATACATTATATATATGCATATATATATATATATAACTTGTATGCATATTTACATATGTATATACATGTATGCATATTTACATATGTATATACATGTATGCATATTTACATATGTATATACATGTATGCATATTTACATATGTATATACATGTATGCATATTTACATATGTATATACATGTATGCATATTTACATATGTATATACATGTATGCATATTTACATATGTATATACATGTATGCATATTTACATATGTATATACATGTATGCATATTTACATATGTATATACATGTATGCATATTTACATATGTATATACATGTATGCATATTTACATATGTATATACATGTATGCATATTTACATATGTATATACATGTATGCATATTTACATATGTATATATACATGTATGCATATTTACATATGTATATACATGTATGCATATTTACATATGTATATACATGTATGCATATTTACATATGTATATACATGTATGCATATTTACATATGTATATACATGTATGCATATTTACATATGTATATACATGTATGCATATTTACATATGTATATACATGTATGCATATTTACATATGTATGTACATGTATGCATATTTATATATATGTACATGTATGCATATTTACATATATATATATATATATACATGTATGCATATTATATATATATATATATATATATATAATATAATGTGTGTGTGTGTGTGTGTGTGTGTGTGTGTGTTTGTATGTATATACTGTATATATATATATAATGTATGCATACACACACATATATGCACATTTACATATATATATGATATACTTGCTTCTCTCACTCTGCAATTTACCTCCACCTCCACTCCTTCCTTACTTGCCACATGCAACCCGAAATACCTAAAGTTTTTCAGTTCCTCCAGTCTCTCTCGTTTTAGACCTCCAACTCACTGCCGTCTTGTACCCTTGTACATCTTATCACCTTATTTTTACCCACATTTACCTTTAACTTTCTCCTATCGCGTACCTTTCCAGACTCCCTTACTAACTTCCTTAATCCCTTGTATGTATGTATGTATGCATGCATGCATGTATGTATGCATGCATGCATGTATGTATGCATGCATGCATGCATGCATGTATTTACGTATGTATTTATGTATATAATATATTTTCTAATGCTTCTCTTGCTACAAGTCTGATCGTTACATGCTGATTTAGAGAAGACAGGACAAAATTATTCTACGTAATTCGTAAAATCATGTACATATCAGATTACTCTTATTGCACATTAAAGGTGAAAGGTGCTTCATAAAGAGAGCAGAACTGGAATGGAACTAATTGAAGTGGAGACCTCTCATTTAATAGGTGAAGAGGTTTTCTACCTCGACTAAATGTCGTCGATTTTTATTTCGTATTCTCTTTTGGTACATTTTTTAACCATTGGAAGAGATAGCTCGGTTGTATAGATTTGATTATTCTTTTATTATCTTGTGAGTATTGCATCTTTCGATACATCGAGCATTTTATTCATCATTTGATTTGTATGGGCCTAATTCTAACTTGTTTCTTTTTCTTTTTGTTGCAGGTTTGACACATGATGGGAGACAGACGATGTATAAAGAAGTTCATAGAATGAATGAGGTGGAATTCGGCCGTGGCTTTGCAGGTAGAACCATCCACTTCTTCCCTTCATCAGGAGTTGACCCTTGACTACCTGGCCAACGACATACGATTCTAGTCCCTTTAGATAGTGTCCTCAGTCTTCTATCATTACTCTTTTAATAAAATAACTAGTATAGTCTACTGTTGATGTCATGCGATTGGAGCATGTTGATTCGTGAATCCAAATGTATTCTAGGTTCTCCGGGTCGGTTGTCAAAATTTGGTTCTCTAACTTTTGCATTGACTGCCTAAATGATTTGGCCGGTACGCTACTTGAGAACTTCAATAGTTATTCGTGTTTTGTTTTATTTTTATTTAGTTGTATCACTGGATGGATTGTCTAATCTATCTTTGCCAAGGTATCTGGGGAGTATAAACTGGGATTTATTTACGGTAATGTGAAAACGAACAAATCTGGCAAACCACTCAGGTCAATTATAAGCCAAATCCGAACGGCTACCTACATGTTTGTGAAGAAACTCGTCGAATTATTCACCCTTTATATTCCCGACCGCGTTCGTCGGTAAACTTCCTGTAGCTGATCAGGACTGTTTCGGTTGGTATCATGGTCGCATTCATGAATGTGGAATCCTTATTCTCCAGGGAATGAGTGAATACTACCATTGAATACATCATCAAATGTTCCTATAGAAATAGTTCAATACCAAATCTCAATATCCAAGAGAAGTCACTTTTGGTGCATATTTCTAACTGGAAAAATGCACCAAGGAAGCTCCTTTTATGTGTCCCAAAGGAAACATGTATATCCAGACCAATGGGTTCGCCTCTGGGTGTAGTATTCGCCAATTTCTTAATGGGTACATTGGAGAAAATGTTTTTTTCAGGAACATCCCAAACCCCACACATCGATAACACCATCGTCGCCGTAATCAATAGACCTACGCCATCTCTTAAAACAAATCCGGACTCCGTTTCACTATTGAGGAAAGTCGGGATGATGTTCTACCTTTTACTGGATGTCCTCGTTAAATCAAACACGAGGCATTGCCTTGCCGGACCAAGTGAATGACCACAAAGATACCTAGAGACAACTATTTGCATTTACGTCAGGAGAGACCTGTCCCATTGCATCGGCTGGAAACATTACACTCATCAAGGGACTGAGGGCCTATCCAGATCTTTACTGACAATGGATACCAAATTTACTCTTGTCCAGAGTCACGAAAAGTGTTTTAGAAATGTGGTATGATAAGAGAACCACTACCAAAGGGCAGTCTGTCACTATTTACTAGAAATCACGTATGTCCTAGGTGAAACACATCAACGTATCATGAATGATAAAGCAAGAAGTAAACATAAGACCCACCGACCATCTAACTAACTTAACATTGTCATCTACTAGAAGTCCCGAAAAACTTCCAACTTTATCCTCTGAAATAATATAATACTCAAACTTCCTAACTTCACGAGTCATCACGCGTATACTTTTTAGTGCCAACATGAGAGCTGATTGGCCTCATACGTCATACATAAGGAAGATGACAACAAAACTATCCAGAAGGTTTATGTGTCATCTTCTAAATGGTGCACACAAACAACACTACGAGTCCGTTCGTGAACAAGACCCATCAGGAATAGTCTATCTGTCTATATACCAAGAGCTTTTTCCCCCTTATAAGGGAGGTAGCCAAGTCAAAGGCACGTACCTACTCCCACCCATTCTACTCCCAGCCACCACCCTTTCCCCCCCCCTCATCTTAGCTCCTCATGGATGCCGGGTTATCCCTGTATCCCGCCCACTGCCCTGAGTCAGAAGCAGTGTAGGATCATCTAATGAAGGGAAAATAAATTTGGGCTTAAAAATCATATCCCAGGTGCCTCACGATATTGGAATCTCTGACAACAGAAAAGGAATGTTCTTCTATGAATTTGCAATTACACGAATTGTATGTTCTTTCAAGTGCCAAAATTGTGCATCCCACGACGTGCCATGAAATTGAGCAATCGTAATTGATCACGACTCTTATGACATTCCTTCTGTTTAGTATGTCCTCTCCCAGTGTTTATGATCCTTATTTTAAATTCTGTAACCTTTTCTACTCAGTATATTACTTGGTAATGGTCTTTGAAAGACCAAAGCGTGGTAAATATAGTATTAGATATTCAAAAACTGTTTTAAAACATGAACTTGCCCAGCTCCTGTACTTTCTCTCGCCTGATCAACGTTCAATAGCGGGAAGAATAGAAAATCTACAGATAAAAAAACTAACTGTGTTACTGTTTATTCATTGATTCATCAGAAACAAACTTGAACATAGCTCTATTCTACAATGGGAATATATTCCCCTTCGCTCCTCTGCTTCTTTTAACTAATGCGGAGTCACATAATATCATAAAAATTCTTTTGAAAAAAAAAAAAGATGGAATATATGTGGTGACATGAAGGTTGTGTCACTTTTACTTGGAATGCGGCTTGGTTATATAAAGCTCCGTTGTTTCCTCTGTGAGCGGGACAGCCGATGTAAGAAAAATAACTATATAAAGAGTGTCTAAAGCAAGCATTGCTGACTCAATGGAAGAAGAATATCACCAAGCCTCCTCCTGTAGGCCCTGAAAAAATTATACTCGGGTAGATTTTTTCATTCATTTAGTCATTTATTTGATTACTTATCTATTCATCTATGTATAAATTTATCTACCGTTTCATTTCTTTATTTATCTATTTATTTTCTCATCTTTATTTATTCGTTTACTTATTCATCTATTCATTTATGCATTTTTGTTTGTTCATTATCTAATTTATTTATTTGAATATTCATTTCGTTATTATCTATTCATTTTTTTATTTAATTATTCGTTTATTTATTTGTTTATTGATATATTTATGAATTCATTCACTCATCCATTCATTCATTTATTTATGTATTTACCCATTCATGTCTATATATTTGTATATAAACTTATTGGATTGTTTAAGTGTTTGTATATTCACTTATTTTTTATGGCGAAGAACCAAGGCTACGGTGTTTTTAGGACCATAGCATTTTCTCACGAACATTATGGTATCCAGTGATTGAAAGCAAACTTTCTTTATAAGTCCTCAGACAGTGTTTTTTCGGACTGGCCGAGACGCATACGTTCCGGTGATAGAATTGTAGGTGTTTTGCACAAATTTCACCTCCGTTTTCTTTGAAAATGAAAAAAAATTTAGGAAGACAACTCTCCCATAAAGTAACAAGAGGCATACTTATGAAATGAAATCTGTTTAATATGACCTTAATTAGGTCAGGTAGGGGGAAGCACAGTTCCCATCTAGGGGTGAGTTAATTTCCTAACAGACAAATGGTCCGGAGATGAACTCTGGCGGTCTGGGTCCTAGGACTAAGCTAGGTGTGGGGCCACCTAGGGCCGAAGTCCCCGAAAAGAGGTTTCAATAGATCAGGTAGTTTAGGATAAGTCACACAGACGAATTACCAATGTACAACTTTACTCAGAACCCTGCTTACCGTAGGTAAAGAGGCGAGAGATTTAACCAAGATAGAATATATGTTGTTTTCAAAAGAAGAGGAAATAGAAATTAGTTCAACGAAACTACAATACCAACTGTAAGAAGATTACTTAATTTCTGATTTAGGTTTGTCAATACACACGTACCGTTGATCGAGCAAGCTTGGTGGTCTACATGTTACATTTATTGAGAGAATCACTTTTACAAGCTCTGCAAGATGAAAGAGGCCATAGAGCATAAACATGTTATAGAATAGAACAGCCATAAACTACTTTTACCAACAATTAACATATGCCCGATTTATATTTACAGAAAGTCTGTCATTCGCATCGCAAACGAGTGTCAAATGTTTCACCTAATCAGGTATGTTTTTTTTTTATCCTCTTCCAAAGATACTCTGGTGTCGTGGTAAACTACACATAAATCTACTTCACGGTGTATACAGTTAGCCAAATACCTGTCCGTGTCCAAAAGATCTGTGCCATCAATGTTTGATGTTACTGTGTCTGTCGAAGTCCGTCAGTGGTAGAAAATTATTTCAAGAAAGCCCATTTACAACGGGACAAAGAATTATATGGCGTTAATGGAAATGTTTTTTTTTTCAGGAGTTTTGTCATTATTAAATGTAAATGAGACATTCAAAAAACAATTCAAGAATGTGGGCAGAAACCTAAAGGAAACACTTGTTTCTCTTGCATTGATTGTCGATGGCTAATCTTTGGTAGCATTCGGGTTTTGATGACGTGGACCACGAGTAAGCTCTTGATTTAACAGCATTCATTTGTTATAGGACAAGGTCCACTGCTCCCCAAATGAAAACTAGATTCCTGTTCTACGAAGTTAAAAGAATTGAACCAAGAAATTTGACTGAAAGTCGTTCCTTTAGTACCAGACATAATAAATCTTAAAAATCCCTTTAAGTTGCCGCAGCTTTTAAAGGTTTTATACTGGTGAGTTTATTTTTTTTTCAATAAGAAGAAACTTTCCCTCAAAAAGGGCTAGATACAAAATAATAGTATAAATAATAACAACTATAAATAGATAATAAATGAAAATGAATCATCACTACAAGGACCTCAAGTAATGAAATAAGGTGGTCTAATATCATATACATATAACGATATCAGACCACCATAGTTGCCAAACATCACACAATGTTTATATATCATAACAGGGTTTCTCTGACCCACATTTTCTTAACCTCCTGGCTACAGTGACGTTTCTTGGGCTCACTTAAATGACTTAGCACCAGCTGGATTAAGTGTAGAATAGATTATCCTCGCAAAGCGGGTTAAGGATATACAATTCTTTATTTCTACTCTTGTTAATGCAAAATTATAGTTCATTTTACTAACTGCAACAGCTAATGATACTTGCCTGTACCAGTTCACCCCTCAAAATTCGCCTTATTATTTTTTCAATAACTTTTTTGCCATTTAGTTTCTCCTGGTGCACATCGGTACTACTTTTTGTGGTGAACGAGTCTGTGTATCTGTCTCTATCGGCGTGCATTGTTTTTTCACCTTTGCTGGGTGTATTTGATTTTCAGTCATAATAGCGACACAAAGTTAACTGTAATGAATAGAGCATTTTTATTTTATTGTTAAGTATAAAGCTTGTCATTGTACAATGTAGATCCCCACTAGAGGAGTTGATTACACGAGGACATATAAAAAAGTTTCACATTTTAGGTTTTCGCCGCATCCACAACAAGCACACTATTCGACGCATTTTGACAAAGGCAACTACTCTGACTATATTTGCTGAAATTTTAAGATTTGAACAAGAAATAAAGATACCAACAAAAATCAGTTTACTGATTTTAGCGAATCCTTCGGGAATAAATTTCCAATGCAACGAGAGAATAAAATTTAATACCAAAGAATTATTTGCCAATTTTCCGTATATAAATTCGCAACTGTCCGAAATGTGTTATTTACCTATTCATCTCTGTCTACTTATCTGTCTGTCTCTATTCATCTATCTCTATTTATCTATTTATATACCAAAGGCTTCTTCCCCCGTATAAGGGAGGTAGCCAGCCAAGGGATGCACCAACCCCCGCCCAATCCACTCCCGTCCGAGACCCATTTATAGAATCTCTTCGGACCGCGTCAATTTGATTGTCTATACCCATTAAACTCCGATGACAAGATGTCTTGTCATTTGGTCAAATAAAACAAAAAATCATAAAACACCAAAATGTTTGATCAAACACCAGAAAAATATGACGTCAGTCCTCGCTTCGTGCGAGGACTGACGTCATATTTTTCTGGTGTTTGATCAAACATTTTGGTGTTTTATGATTTTTTGTTTTATTTGACCAAATGACAAGACATCTTGTCATCGGAGTTTAATGGGTTAACAACCATTCTCTACTCACACCTATTCCTTGCGTTCTCCCTTTAATGGTAAACAAACATTCCCCTTTTGATAAAGGCCCCCTTCACCCTCATCCATCCATCACATTGTCGGTCTTCCTCTCAAGCTCGTTCCATCCACCTTTTCTTTCTACACTCTTTTTGCTAGTCTTTCCTCACTCATTCTTTCCGTGTGCTTAACCCATCCTGATATTCTTTCATCAGCCCTATCTGCCAGCTCCCTTTACACCCCACTCTCCTCTTCACTTCTTCATTTCTCACACTATCCATCCTTGTAACCCCACCATATTTCTCAAACACTTCGTATCAAACACATTTAGGTTTCTCCTTACTGCCTCCCTTAACCCATTCAACTCCGATGACAAGATGTCTTGTCATTTGGTCAAATAAAACAAAAAATCATAAAACACCAAAATGTTTGATCAAACACCAGAAAAATATGACGTCAGTCCTCGCACGAAGCGAGGACTGACGTCATATTTTTCTGGTGTTTGATCAAACATTTTGGTGTTTTATGATTTTTTGTTTTATTTGACCAAATGACAAGACATCTTGTCATCGGAGTTGAATGGGTTAAGTTTCAAGACTTCGCCCCATATAGCGTCGTTGGCACATTTACTTCTTCATATATTTTTCTCTTTGCATACATTCTTAGATACCTATTTCTCATGGAACTTTTCATTCCCCTAAAAAATTTCCTTGTTCACCTGACCAGTTTACCACCACCACAACTCAACTTCCTCTAACCTATCTCGTTTAAGACTTATCTCTAACTTACTGCCATTTATCCTCTTATACATCTCGCCACCTTGCTTTTACCCACATTTACCTTTAATTGCCTCCTATTACATACCTTTACAAAATCAGTCACTAACTGCCGCAGACCCTCCTCTAGCCATAAGCGCAGTGTTATCAGCAAACAACAGCTGGCTCACCTCCCATTTGTCTCCGCTCTCTCTAACCATCTCTAAATCCTCTGCCCATTACCCTCGCATTTACCACCCCTAATATCGCATCCATATCCATATCAAACAGCCATGGCGACATAACACAGCCCTGGCACAGCCCCGCCTTCACCTCAAACAACTCTGCCACAATGTTCGACCCTAACACAAGCTCTACTATTCACGTAAAAGGTTTTGACTATCCTTAACAGCTTTTCCCTAATTCGATATACTGTGCCTGCAATACTTTCTACAATGCCTGTCTACCCTGTTTTAAACCTCTCTGTATCGTGCTGTCTGCATGTTTATTCTACGAGAGGCTTGTACTACATTAAAGAAATAGCCTATTAATTATCGTGTCTTAATGAGCAATTTACGATGATAGTGTGCTTGATTTGGAAAATATTATTCTAAACCCAAAATATGACTAACATTTTAACTTCTAGACATTACATCAAATTTTTAGCTATATCTTTCTAACCATTATTATTTTGCCATTGAAATCAACCAAGGTCGATGGACAGCAGTTGGCCCATTAATATCTGCCAACACTAGACTTGAACATTTGAAGAAAAGTGTGTGTGATATCTGAAACATCTACTTCAGTTCTGTATTTGGGTCCTCATAGTCATTGTACTAGAATACTGAGTGCATAGCTA
>NC_134777.1:34503393-34513393 GCF_046742065.1 Oratosquilla oratoria | reverse complement strand
CATATAATATATATATATATAGATATATATATATATATATATATATATATATATATATATATATATACAGACTTTGTATGGGAGCTTCCTGTCAAGTAGCGAGGATGACCTCCGAAAAAAAAAAAAAAAAAAAATCGGATCATGACACGACGGCGTGTTGGTGCCCCTGTAAGAACGGACTTCCAGGAAAGATTCCATCTACCCCATCTCCTCATTCGGATCCTTTGCGCGGAAGAGGAGAGATCGTGTTCTTCAGATTGAGATGGCGGTGGCCGTCTTTGACGACTTCCGAAGACCGAAGAGGACGACAGTACCAAAGACGACAACGACGACAAACAGTATTCTTACCACCAGGACTGGAACAGCGCTGAATTTCTTTGGATCCTGATTAAGAAAAAATAATAGTGAATAAATGAAGAAATCTATATAATTAAAAAATAAACTGACCCTTCGCGTTTGGTGGTAAATCGGTTACACCGCCAACTACGGTGAAGAAGAAGAACTCGAAGAAGAAGAAGAACTCGAAGAAATCGAAGAAGAAGAAGAGGAAGAACTCGAAGAAGAAGAAGAAGAAGAAGAAGAACTCGAAGAAGAAGAACTCGAAGAACTCGAAGAAGAGGAAGAAGAACTCGAAGAACTCGAAGAAGAAGAAGAAGTAGAACTCGAAGAAGAAATCGAAAAACTCGAAGAAGAAGAACTCGAAGAACTCGAAGAACTCGAAAAAGAAGATCTCGAAGAACTCGAAAAAGAAGAACTCGAACAACTCGAAAAAGAAGAACTCGAAGAACTCGAAAGAGAAGAACTCAAAGAAGAACTCGAAGAACTCGAAGAAGAAGAAGAAGAACTCGAAGAAGAACTCGAAGAACTCGAAGAAGAACTCGAAGAAGAACTCGAAGAAGAACTCGAAGAAGAACTCGAAGAAGAACTCGAAGAAGAACTCGAAGAAGAACTCGAAGAAGAAGAACTCGAAGAAGAACTCGAAGAAGAAGAACTCGAAGAAGAAGAACTCGAAGAAGAAGAACTCGAAGAAGAAGAACTCGAAGAAGAAGAACTCGAAGAAGAAGAACTCGAAGAAGAAGAACTCGAAGAAGAAGAACTCGAAGAAGAAGAACTCGAAGAAGAAGAACTCGAAGAAGAAGAACTCGAAGAAGAAGAAACTCGAAGAAGAAGAACTCGAAGAAGAAGAACTCGAAGAAGAAGAACTCGAAGAAGAAGAACTCGAAGAAGAAGAACTCGAAGAAGAAGAACTCGAAGAAGAAGAACTCGAAGAAGAAGAACTCGAAGAAGAAGAACTCGAAGAAGAAGAACTCGAAGAAGAAGAACTCGAAGAAGAAGAACTCGAAGAAGAAGAACTCGAAGAAGAAGAACTCGAAGAAGAAGAACTCGAAGAAGAAGAACTCGAAGAAGAAGAACTCGAAGAAGAAGAAGAAGAACTCGAAGAAGAAAAAGAAGAACTCGAAGAAGAAGAAGAAGAAGAAGAAGAAGAAGAAGAACTCGAAGAACTCGAAGAAGAACTAGAAGAACTCGAAGAAGAACTCGAAGAACTCGAAGAAGAACTCGAAAGAGAAGAACTCGAAGAACTCGAAAGAGAAGAACTCGAAGAACTTGAAGAAGAACTCGAAGAAGAAGAACTCGAAGAAGAAGAACTCGAAGAAGAAGAACTCGAAGAAGAAGAACTCGAAGAAGAAGAACTCGAAGAAGAACTCGAAGAAGAACTCGAAGAAGAAGAACTCAAAGAAGAAGAACTCGAAGAAGAAGAAGAAGAAGAAGAAGAAGAAGAAGAAGAAGAAGAAGAAGAAGAACCCGAAGAAGAAGAACTCAAAGAAGAAGAACTCGAAGAAGAAGAACTCGAAGAGGAAGAAGAAGAACGAATGAAGAAGAAGGAGGCTAGAAAGGAACGGAGAGAGGCCAATGCAAAAGATTTAACAATTCGCAAAGTTTTGAAACAAGAAAAGCAAGTAAAAAAAAGTTATTACTTAAAGGAAAAAAAGAATAAAAAAAATATAAAAAGGGTATTTTGAACGGAAATTTAACACCAGCACAAATCGCCTATATAGATGACTTGCGAGAACAGCTAGATGTTGACAAGAAATAAAAAGCAATATGATTTTGATATTTTATTTTCCAAAAAAGGGGCGTAGCCCAGGGCGCGCAGCGCCGCAGGCCAAGGCCCCCGGCGTAGCCGGGCCGGCGCAGCCGGTGGGCTTGTAAGTAAGAAAAATCTTAAGTTCCATTAAAACTACGGCTGAAAATTTCCTGTTCTTTGTCAGAATTTGTCTCAACTCTCTCAAGAGGGATTTTCTTAAGTGCACAAGCCCTTGCCACTTCTTTGTTTCATTTTCCAGGTGATTTCCGAGAGAAAAAGAAGAAAGTGTCCCAACCTTTCCTATGACGTACCAGAAAATTCTCGTCAAAGTAGTAGAAGTCGACCACAGAAGCCCTCACACTCTTACAAATCTTCAAGGTTCTTACAAGGTTTCCTTACAAATCAATATCGAAATTTAACTTTACAAGAATATTGGTCACAATGGCATTTTCTGTGTGGACTCTTTGCCTCTCCTTCACCTTCTTCTTCCCAAAGTGGAAGTGGACACAACCCCTCACCCAACCCCACCCCACCTCCCTCGTCATCTCCCAAAGCTTGGCTTCTTGCGCCCTTATTCACTCTTCAAGTTTGTCTTGCTTCTTGTCTCCCTTACTCTTAGGCCTCTGCTTTGCTTATTTGTGCCTTCCTCTCCACACTTTCTGTGAACTTGTGCTTTCTTTGTGATTACTTGTGTATGTATGTTGATTTACCTAATTGTATTTACCTAATTGTAGTATACGGGAAAAGAGCTACGCTCGTGGGGTCCCGTCTCCTATTCTATGATTTTTTTTTTATCATACCTAGACTCAAATTCATGTACAGTTCCAAATTAATCTATATCCTTGATTTTCAATGATCATATTTAGATATAAATTCGTGTGTGTGTGTGTGTGTGTGTGTGTGTGTGTGTGTGTGTGTGTGTGTGTGTGTGTGTGTGTGTGTGTGTGTGTGTGTGTTTGAAATATGGTCACATTGGAAATTACACTCGATGTTCCTCATGACATTACCAGTGAATTCCATGAACTCATTCCTGTTTTGAAGATAATGGTCAATTTTGTCAGCAGTGAAAATATGCTTAACTCATTTAGTTACGCTCCCTTTTTCTAGGAAATCAAAAGAGTGTTTACATAATAACTGTTTTTAGTTCTGGAGATGAGGTGTCCATTTCTCTTCGTACACGCCTAGATGTGCTGCAGACAGGTCTTTCTCGTACTTGTATACAACCATCACTAACGGCGTCAGCGTAAACAAGCCTTCGCACCTGTGTCAGAGATGATTCCCTTTAGTATAAATACTTCAACTAAACAGGATCTGCATCATAGCATATTACCAAGTGCAACAAACGAAAGTATTGATAATACTTCTACAAATCAAACAAAGGTACACGCTCCATTACAAGAGGATGAAAGGTAATTGTTTGTGTTCACATTGTTTTCTCAAAAAAAAAAAAAAAAGACACTTTTGATCTCTGAATAGAAATGGTTGCTCTCTACAGGGAAGAACGATCGCTTGGTCATATTTCGATTCTGGGAGCAAATGGCATCCTTCCACGTCCGTAAACAACAGTGACGTCATGGCTTACGTCATGATCATGCTGAACAAAAGATGAACCCGTTGCTCAGCCTCTGAGGCTCATAACAATGTTCAGGAGCGGAATAAATCGCCCGTAGTTAGCCACCACTTTCGTGCACAAGAACGCATACACACACACACACACACACACACACACACACACACACACACACACACACACACACACACACACACACACAATCATACATGAATTTGAGGCTAAGTATGAGAAATTGGAGATTAGGAGACTATCGTAACTTCTTATCTATAAAATCTAATTAGATAAATACACACACATATACACAATGAAGAATAATAGATCAGGGAATGAGGAAGTGGTATCGAAGGAGAGATCGGGGGGGATAAAGTAACGGATTAAATAAGATTAACTTCAACAAGATTACAGATAAATGACATATCATTAAAAGAGAAGAACCGGCTATAATGTATTGGGTCGAAACCAAGCTCAATGGGAATACAGTAGTAATGTTTAATTGGGAGAGGGAAAAGAAGACAAAGGTAGTGTAGACAACAGTCAAAAATAATGGATGTGTATGTGAATAAAAATGTAAATGAATTAATGAATCAGTAAATAGATAATTAGATAAGATAATTAGTAATAGAGAGAATAAATAAATAGATAATTGTATAAATAGATTTGTAAATAAATAGAAGAAATAAAAGTAGATAAATATGTAAATGAATAAATGTGTTAAAATATACATACATACATATATATAATATATATATACATATATATATATATATATATATATATATAATATATATATAAGATGAGTAAATGAATGGGTAAATAAACAAATGTATAAATAGATAAATAAATAAAAGTATAAATCTAGAAGGAAAGGTGATGGGAGAATGGGACAATAAAATGTTGAATATAACAGTGAATAGTATGATGATCCAATTGATTAAAGAACCAACAAGATACCTGTGCAAAGATATCGCAGCTAGACTAGATTTGATCTTACCAAAAGAATCGGTAAAATACAAGAAATCTATAGGTAAAAAGATCATGTAGTCATTGAATTTATTTTGGAAGTAGGGAAAGCAGAAATATAGTTATGGATCAGTATCGATGACGTGCACAAAAGCCGAAACGTGAGAAAAAAATTAAATAAAAGTGGATGAATTACTTGAATGAGAAACAAACCATGGTTAACAATAAACTTGGATTCCGAAAATTAAAGTCTTGTGTAACCAACCTTTTGATTTTTTCTTTGAGAGCGGTGAGTATGCTACATAAAACAGAGGCTTGAATAGATCGTGTTTACCTGGACCTGAACAAAAGGCTTTGGACAAGGTGTCGCACACAAAATTAATATGGAAGTTGTTCAACGTTACAGAACTTCAAGGCGATGCACTAATGTCTAATGAGAGACGATTGCGAACATCATTAACGTACTGAGTGCTGAATTGGAGAAAAGTGATTAGCGGAGTGTCACAAGACTCTATACTGGTACCAGTAATGTTCTTGATGTACATCATTGATATGAGTAGAATAGGTAGCTACGCAGACTTATTTGCTGATGATGCAAAGTTTGTGAAAATAGCAAAGGTGAAGAGGATTGTGAATTTCTAAAGGGAGATCTACATAAAGTTGTGAATGGAAACAAAAGTGGAAGATGAAGTTCAAGTGCAAAGATGCGCAAAATCTTGAAAATCTTGAAAAAAAGAAGAGACCGTCAGGGAGTTATAATAGAATTGGAGATGAAATCATTATAAAAGCAAAGGAGAAGAAGGAACGAAAAAACCATCTTAACCCCGAATGATCTGTCGCAGGAAGTTTATATGAAACGAATAACAAAAGAGACTAATAAGTTGTTCTTGTACATAAGAGTGTAATCTTAATATATAGATGAGGATGTGATTAAAAAATAAAACCTTGATTCACGACAGTCTGGAACAAGCAACAATGTTATAGTTACTATACAAAATGAAAGATGTAAGGAAAATAGAGAGACCACAGATGGTGACAGCCAGAATGATCCTCAGCTTGGCTAACGCCACACACGTGGGAAGAGATGATATAAACTGGGTAGACCTAAGTTGGAAAAGTGAAGAGACCGGGCTGATTTGATAGTTTTGTTTAAAGCAGAGAAAGAAATAGAAACAAGTTGATCGAGTGGATCTGTTAACAAGGGAAGATGGAAAGAACATCAAGATGATATAACGATGAATGAATAAATGAATAAACAAATAATACATAAACACAAGTAAATAGATAAATAAACGAATATGTATGTAGACAAATTAAAGAATAATAAACAATTAGGTAAACAAACAAATAAATCAAGTAAGGACAGCTTCAAGAAGTTGGAAATCATAGCTTTAAACATAGATACCTCAGTTTAGAGAACAAATTAGAGGAAGAACCAGTGCAGGCGGCAGAGCTTTAAATGAAACTGTGGTAAAGTTTTATAAGTGGAGGCATGGCGGTGGGACGACGTGACCACAGTTAGGTACATGAACTAAGCACACACACACACACAAACACACACACACACACACACACACACACACACACACACACACACACACACACACACACACACACACACACACACACACACACACACACACACACACACACACACATAACACACACCACACACACACACACACACACACACACACACCACACACACCACAGCACACACACGTATACATATATAATACAATTATATATATATTATAAAATATATATATATATAAATATATATATATAATGTTTATAATGTATTATAATATATGTGCATATATATATATATATATATATATATATAATTACCTTGTATATACATATATGAAAATATACACACACACAGTATGGTATATATATAAATATATATATATATAATGTGCATATATATATATGTGCATATATATATATAATAGATGTTTTTGGGGTATATATAATTATATAGTATATTTAAAAAATAAGATGTTGTGTATATATATATATATGTATGTATATACTTGTATATGCATATATATATATGTATATAACTTGTATATCATATATATATATATATATATATATCTGCATAATTTACATATATATATGCATATAAATAGATACTTGTATATGCATATATAAAACACAACACACACACATATATGTATACTATATATATATATATATATATGATCATATATTATAGAAAATAAACATATGAGAAATTCGCTAGTGATCAACAACATCAATCAGACTTTCCCAAATCTCGGGAACCAGTTAGGTTCTGAGTTCACACGATTTTAATCATCAGTGGTCGAGTGGTCTAAGGCGAGCGGCGATGGAGCCTCTTCGGTTCCAAAGCAGCAGGTTCGAATCAAATATATATATCTATATATATGTATCTTATATATATATATAGATATATATATATTAGTATATATATAATATACATAAATATTTATAGTGGATAAATATAAATGTATACATATACATAGATATATACATATATTACATAATATATGTATATATATACATATATACATATATATATATAGAAACATAGATATATACGTATATATATATATGTATATACATCTATACATATACATATAAATACATATATATATACAGATATATATACATATATAAATACACAGATATATACATATATATACATAGATATATACATATATATACATATATACTATGTATATATATTATATATATATATATAATATATATTTATATATCTATATATAGTATAACCTATATATACATAGATATATACATAGAAATATTTATAATACTATATATATATGTATATATATATTTATATATTTATATATTATTTATATATTTATATATATATAAAAATATAATATATATATAAATATTTGCTATATTTATATATATAAAATTTGTATATATACATATATATATAAAACAGACATACATATATATATAAATATATATTATATATATATATATAAATATATATAAATATATATATATATATATATATATATATATATATAACAGGGAAAAAAACTTTTTCTCCAGAGCCATTTTTCATTTTTTTTTTCTAAATTTCGCCAGATCAATTTTTTTTTTAATTACCAGAGCCCTTCTTGATACTTCCAGAGCCATGTTTTTGCAGGTTCGATTTCCTTTAAACTATTGGAAGGCTAAATCATTACTCATGTGCATGAATTTTTTTTTTTTTTTAAACAAATCAGCCTTTAGTTTTGGGGGGAGGGGGATAGGTGAAACTGATTGGCAGACACAGTGCCTCTGTTTCCACTGGCAGTGGTTGGGGATGGAAATGCATGACAAGCCTTGCAATACACCGTTAGAGTACCATCACTGCCCCGATCCACTTCAAGCCAATCTAGGTTCCACGAACGTATAGTAGATTTATGCTTTACTGGTTTTCGTTTTCCTTGGCCCTTACCCGTAGAGTTTGAATAGGCTTTGCTGGTCCAGAAGCGGTTCCTGCCGTCAAAACACTCTCCCTTGATTCTGAAAAGACTGAGTCTGAGGGCAAACCATCTTCACTCGTCTTCACTCGCTTCACTAGAAATCGCTCCATGATGTACGATCATCGAAAGTTTGGCATGGACGTGACGTACGAACGTAGACTGTAACGGGACGGGTGTAACGGTATCGTTACATCATTTCCATCCAACGTTACTTGTAGACACAAAATGTAACGGGGTCGTCACATCATCACGAAAAAGGGTTCACTTGCACAAACGCCTCTAAGTTTTTGTTCTTTATTGTCGTATCCAAAACAAACTTAGTTTACACACTATTACACAGTCTTATCACTAGGGCACGTCACTTAGAACCGACCGCTCTTGGGGTGTGTGAGCTAGTTTTCATGCCCGGAAATGATGAGTAGACAAAAATCTAGAGTTGCTCTGAATCGTGAACTTCTCTTATTGTCTTGTTAATTTGTTGTCCCACAAGGGTGGGGCAACTGCATTAAATTACGTATTGCTGTCTACTAATCATACATGTTAATTATATATCCAGCGGGAGGACCGTCAGTATACGTAAATATCGTATGTCAGTACTGGGTGGCTACTAGAATTGATCGCGTGTGTTCGTTTGTGTGTGTGTGTGTTTGGTGGTCGATGTGTTGGGTCTGCGAAGCCAAAGGTTCGATGTGTCAGGGATTTGTGGATCACACTGGGCCTCGTGATGCTGACTCAGCGTTTGAATGCCCGTGGTGGACAGTGAGTTAAGAAGTGGGTTATATGACTGGGGTTATATTACTCGTCGTGTATATGAGACGTATACAAGACCTAGCTAACGAATAATTTTTTTTTTGTATTTTTTATTCTCCCTCCAAAGATCCATATTTATGAACTAAATATATAATTATCAAATGTTCATATTTATACTTAAATTTATTTACTTTCAATTACTAACCAAACATTTGATTCTATTTTGTTTTCTCATAAATACACGAACGAGGTTATAAATAGGATTTCCCAGTTTCCCTCTTAGGTCTCGAGCGAGTTTGCAATGTACAGTGTACGTATGCATGCGGTGATGTGGTATTGGGTATGGTGCATTGTACATGTAGTCAGCATGTTGATTGGGCAGCTAGCTACATGTAACCAATGAACTTCCCTGCATACAGGTACCATGCAATTCGCAACTAGCGACATTATGTAGCACGATAGTTGTGTAGAGTCTAGTCAACATGTACTAAAGAGGGGGGTAGGGGGTGGAGGGGGGGGGGTGGGGGGGGGGGGGGGGAGGGGGGGGGGGGGGGGGGGGGGAGGGGGGGGGGGGGATGTGTTGGTGGATTTGTGGTGGGGGGTGGGCGGTGGTGGGGATTGGTTAAGTGGGATGCTTGCGATTAAGGGGGGGTGGCGGGGGGTGGGGTAGCGTAGGAGGGGTAACGGGATTCGCGGCTAAGTTCTATGGCTTAAGTACCTAGCCTGAGCTTCGTATCAGGAACGTAGGCTAGGTATACCCGCGTGCATGCCATTGAACTAGGCTAGGTAAGCCATTGAACTCTAGCAGCTATACCGCGTACACATACGTACGTACATCAACAAATCAAAGTTGATTGATGCGTTGCGTTTATGATATCGATTGATAAAGCATTGATTGATCACGGGTAAGTTGTGTTTGCTCTAATCCTTTCATCAATGGTGATAGGATTCAGCGATTACCAAATGAAAAACGTTGAATCTTGCCGCGGAAGAGATTTTTTTTTTTTTTGGGGGGGGGATCGCTCCCGCTATTGGATTTGCGAGAGCGACATTGGATATTTCCCGAGCGAGATCGCGCATCGCTCCCGTGTATTTTTTTCGCAGTATATATATATATATATATAGATATATATA
>NC_134777.1:34493393-34498393 GCF_046742065.1 Oratosquilla oratoria | reverse complement strand
AAGCTAATTTTAGTAAGTTAGTCTTTCGTGTGGGACGGTATCAAAAGCTTTTGCAAAGTCTAGATATATTAAATCTATATTGTTTCTTTTGTCATAATTCGAGACAACTGTGTTGTAGAATTCGAGTAAGTTAGTCACGCAAGAACGTTTCCGTCTGAAACCATGCTGGATATCATTTATTCAAACGGTTGTCATTCTAAATGATATTCGATAGCATCTCTGATGATAGTTTCGCATTATATTTTTCCTACGATCGAAGTCCAAACTAATAGGGCCTATAGTTATTTTGGTTTCTTTTTGTCACCTTTTTTGAATATGGGAGTAACGTATAAGCTAGCTTCCCATTCTCTTGGGACATCTCCGGATATGATGGGATTTCTTGAAATAATTTCTAATGGAACAACAATCTCATTTTTCATTTCCTTTTAGATTCTTGGTTACCAACCGTCAGGCCCTGGTGTTTTATTAACTTTGAGTTTGTCTATACACCTTTTAATTGTTTCTTTTGTTATATTTACCGTAGTGAGTAAGTTTACCCCAGACTTTTCACAGGTTTCAGTTTGGAATTCACTTTGAGGTGTTTCGTTTACGAATACCGAGCTAAAATAATTGTTTAAGAGATTACACATATGTCTATATATCTATATTTATACATTCATATCTATACCAATATGTGTATATACAGAAGGAGATTGATTCTGCACACAGTTATCTGCTTGGTATTTTTTTCTTCAAAATAACATATAAACTTATTTTTGATATAATTTTCTTTGAAGTCAGTGCTTTGGTGCAAATTTCTCCCATATTATGCAATGATTATTTGATATATGATTTGCAGAAACCTTTGAGCACCTATTTTTAAAGCCAGCGATTAGTATTTTTCCACTCATGACAAATTGGACGTTGGCATTCTTTTCGATAGGCACAAATCTAAGCATGTCGATGTTTGGTATGTCCCAAAGCAAAGGCAATTCTCCTTTCCAACATCATAACGAGACGTGTGATTGGTTTTCGATTGGATTACCTGTGGCACCAGCGACTGGGCGACGTATAGGGGACATCATTTGTGCCCACAAGGCTTTGATCCATGGAAGAGGTCTGAGAAGACAGGTAGGATGGGGTGCGGAGAATGGGAACTGTTGCGGCCTGACAAATAGCACGCAAAAAAAGAAAGAAAAAAAAAAGAAAAAAAAAAGTGAAAATGAAAGTGTGTGAGGTAGTAAAAGTCGAAATAAAAATATTCAGAGTAGGAGAAGGTTGAAAAGAAAAGGAGAGAAATAAAAAGGCGATCTGAAATAGATCGTGAAAAAAGAGTAGAAGGCGGAGTGAAATGGGACAGAATGAATGAGATCTTTTCGGAGCGAAAATTCACAGGGAGCAAGCGTATTTATGACTTGATTGAAATATTACTTATGTATAAATCTTGGTGATAAAAAGTGATACAAGAAGGATCTCTATATAAAGAGGAGTGACGACAGAGTGGACAAAGACGAGTAGAATAATCTTAGTGAGGATTAGAAAAAAATAATAGTAATAGGGAGAAGAAATGTAGTCTAAGGAGAATTCATAAAGGAATCACAAATGTTGTACAGACCAGCACTTGAAAGGGCATACAATAGTGTTTTTCGTTTTTATCGAGGAGACTATAGTTTAGAATTATTGGTTATGGAAAATCAAGAAAGGCTGTTTCAGGAAATGATGTAAGCAAGAAGGTGTACAGGTAGAGGGGCAAGGCGGAGCGGGGGAGGGGGTGAATTAAAACATTTCCTCTGGAAATTGGAAATGAGACCATGATGTGTTGTACATGGTATCATCTGTCCTATGCAGTCTTCTTCATTTTTTTTTTCTTACAATGTACTGTAGATGATTATATTTCTGTTGATGGTTTTGAAAAAAAAAATGAAGTGAAATGTATATATGAAAACTCATGCAAACATGACATACACATACGTCTACGCACACACACGTGCACACACTTCCGCTCACACACACAGACAGATTGGACCACGCACAAGACACAATCACACACTCACACACTCACACACATACACACACACACACACACACACACACACACACACACACACACACACACATACACACACACACACACACATACACACACACACACACACACACACACACACACACCCAAAAATATATATATAGATATATATATATATATATGTATATATATATATATATAATATATATAATATATATTACATATAGGGTGTTCGGAATAAATTTGATAGTTTTATTATCGTCTGTCATCTCAGAACCATTTGAAGGATTTAATACCGGTAAATTGCAACGGATAGCTGATTCTGTGTACTATTGGTAGGTTTAAGAGCTAGAGAGCATGGACGATTGGAAAGCACCGGAATATTGGAAGAGAGTGACCTACATCAGTATGATTCGTGCCGGATTCCAAAATTCGGAAATCTTAGCTGCAGCTCAGTGCTTCTTGAATATTGTGAAGGCCGTGAGATGTGAGTTGGAGAATTGCGACGGAGATGTGAAAGTAGTGGTTAGCAGGAAGGATCATAGCAGGCGTTCTGACTCTGTCCGTACAACGAATTTCGTCGAGAAGTTGAAAAAAAAAAAAAAAAAAAAAAAAAAAAGGTACGGCAAGATCCAGGGAATGCAATGCGGACCTTGGCTACTCATACAAAAGGCACGAGGTCCAACTACTCACCGCCAAGGCCCAAGAAAATCACCTTACGATAGCCAAGAAACTCCTCAACATTGTCACACACCCAGTCGAGCCGGGGATGCTCTGGTTCTTATACGAGAAGAACTTCTGCCAGGACCAGTTGCACAACGCACAGAACAACAGGTGACTAGCCTACAGACCGCACGAAGTCCCACAGTTCATGAAGACCAAGTTCCCTCAAACTGTGATGGTCTCTGGGTGTGTTTCCAGCGAAGGCTACGCTATGCCACCCCACATCTTTGAAGAGGGACTCAGACTCACTTCAGATGGGTGGAGAGAGTGGTTGCGGGAAAACCACAAGTGTAGCAGCAGGACTCAGCTCTGTGTCACACCGGGAAAACCCAGAAGTGGCCGTCTGAGAACTTCTACGACTTCACCAGTTCCAACATCTGGCCCCCCAACTCGCTTGATAGCAACCTCATGGACTATTATGTATGGGGCGCTGTGTGTGTGTGTGTGTGTGTGTGTGTGTGTGTGTGTGCATAGATGGGGCTTTACGGGAGGTTAATGCGAGGGTAATAGGCAAGGGATTGGGGATGGTTAAAGATAATGGGGAAAAGTGGGATGTGAGCCAGTTGTTGTTTGCAGATGACACTACGTTTGTGGCAGGGTCAAAGGAGGGATTAAGGCAGTTAGTGACGGAATTTGGGAAGGTATGCGATAGGAGAAAATTGAAGATAAATGTGAGTATATGTAAGGGGATGAACTGTACAAAGGATAGCAGGGAGTTAGAAGTAATTCTTAAATAGCGAGGCTAGAGGAAATGGACATTTTTATGTATTTGGGGTCGCATGTGATAGGAAACAGAGAAGTGGGGTGAAGGTAAATTGTAGACTGATAGAAGGGGATTAAAATGTGTTATGAGAAATAGGCATCTAGGAATGGATGCAAAGAGGAGATTATATAAAGATGAAGTGCCAACGACACTGTATGGGTGGAGACTTGGAGTCCAAGAAAGGTACAGAGGAGAATTTTAAATATGTCTGAAATGAGGGTTACAAGGTTGGATAGAGTGAGAAACAAGGTGAGGAGGAGAGCCGGGGTGGAAAAGGAGATGGTAGATAGGGATGATGAAAGAGTATTGGGATGGTTTAGACACATTGAATTAATTGTTGAAGAAAAAAAGAGCAAAAGATGTGTGGAAGGCAGAGGTGGATAGAATGCACTTGAGGGGACGACCGAGGATGAGATGAATGGATATGGTGAAAGGGTTTCTGAGCAAGAGGGGGATGTCTTTTGAGCAAGGAAGGAGAGGCACGTGATTGGATGAATTTAGTATGGCTATGTATGGGTGATTGATACAGCCCGAAGGAAATTCTCAGTCTTTTCTCTTTTCCATGTTTGTTGAGTAAGAGAGGGAGGGGGCAAGGATTTGGGGGGAGTGGTTGTGTGTGAATGATATTTTGACGCAGTTCGAAGGAATTTCTGCCAGACTTCTCTATTTTCCGCATAAGGGGATAGAGACGGGGGGTCGCCGATTAAATGAAGCGGCCTTGCTGTGGATGTGCTGTATCTTGCTGCATTGCTTCTGATCTGGCAGTAGGCAGGAGACAGTAATGGCACTTCATCCACAAGGAGCTAAGATGAGAGGGAAATAAACGAATGGCGGATGGAGCAGAATGCGTGGGAATGGGTGCATGCCTTTGTCTTGGCTACCTCATTTATAACTGGAGAAAGCCCTTGGAATATAGAAAACAGATGTGTGTATGTATATGTACATATATACATATACATATACATATACATGTATGTATATATATATATATATATATACATATATATATAACATATACATATATATATATATAACATATATATATATATAACATATATATATATATATATGTATATATAACATGTATATATATACATATATATATAACATATATATATACATATATATATACATATATATATACATATATATACATATACATATACATATATATATATATGCTAATAAGAACACGTACTTGTTGCACTTAAGATGTAATTACAAAGGATTTACAAAGGCGGAGCATACCGACAGGAGACCTTTTGATCCATATCTAGGTCGGATGCGAAAAAAATAATATTAATAATAAGATAATGATATACGAAAGCGCTCTGCTTCGTTAGTTTCTTTTTCCAAGTGGTCTACTTTGCATGTATATATATATATATATATAATATATATATATATATAAATATATATATATATACATATGTATATATATATATAATATATATATATTTATATATATACACATAATGTGTGTGTGTGTGTGTGTGTGTGTGTGTGTGT
>NC_134777.1:34465893-34468393 GCF_046742065.1 Oratosquilla oratoria | reverse complement strand
CGTTTGTATGAAGTCTTGTCAAAGGCTTTTACTAGGCCTAAAGACAGGCGGTTAACTTTTCCATCTCATCTTGTTGTATACAACCGCCCTTGAGAAAAGTCTTTACAGATTTGAGAGACGTGAGCGCTCCAGCATTACTCTTCGCTGTCTGACTCCATCCCCCATTTCCCTGAGGATCTCTCGAGGCTAATGTAGTTGGTCAATCATCCTGACTTACACTGAAATGCGGCTCACAGTGTATTATGATACATTTGCCGTTGCCTTTCCCCCAAGTATAAGAGGTAGGAGGAGGTATGCATATAGAATATGGAAAAGTTAATTGACTTTTTAATTTGTTTCAAAGGTAAAGTAGAAAAATATATATATCTTTCTTTTTTTTACTCTGGTGTTTGTTATATACACGTTTGATCACAACTGTTTCCACTGTGTCACAAACGAGATACAAATGGTAAACAAATTATTTAATACGATCATAAGTAATGAAAAAAAAAGGCAAAGAAAATATGTATGCTTGGAGAGGTTTCAGACAGAGGGTCAGAGGGGTACGAAAACTCTTGCAGAAGGAGCATCAGACTAAAGATGACACCAGAAGAGGATGATCAAATGAAATGTGGAAAAAGTGTGAGGCAGAGGAAGGTGGGGAGGAGAGAGGAGGTATGAGGCAGAGAAATGGGAAAGCTGAGTGATGGAAGGCGTGGGGAAACGAGGGAGAGGTTGCGACAAGTACGAGACAAAAGAGGAGTCGGGAACAAGATAGAAAATGAGAGATGTATGGAAATGGCCAGCGGTTTGGAAGACGTCCCAGGAAATGGAGGAGGTATGAGGGCGGAGGTAGTAGAGGTACGGAACACGGAGAGGGTAGGAGAGGTAAGAGAAACCATGACACAAACGTGGAAGATAGAAGTAGCATGAGACACAAGGATAGGTATGGTACGGAAAGTGGGCGTGTGGGGTGGTATGAAACAGCAGTGAAATACGATCAACGCAATGTGGAGGAAGTATGAGGCGGAGAGGGGTGGGAGAGCTACGAAGCGGAGTCTATGGGAAATAGAATGGGGAGACAGAATGGGACAGATATTCGACGGATAGTGGGAGAGTTAGGTCGGGGAAAAAGTGAGAGTTGGACTTCAGCCACACCACTGTCCGTCCACCCCTCACACAAAGAGAAGCACGCGCGTGCTGGCACCCTCGTAATCATTCTCATTTCATATTCCCTATTTTGGCCACAGCTGCGCCATCCTGTCCATCATCATAATCACTACGTCCACCGTCATGGTTATCGCTACCACCACCACGGTGCATCTTGCACCAGGAAGAGCATTGCTTTCCTCGTAAAGAGCACCTTCATGTTCCTCGACAGCAACAACCCTCCTCCATGCGATGTTCATTTTCAGCACGTCGGCTGCAGTCACACTTTGCCGCCTACCTTTCCTCATCCTCGTTCTCTTTCCTTCTTCTCCTCATCTTTTTTTCCCAGCTTCACCGTAGTCATTATTGTTCTCGTTCATTTTTTCGTCCCCCGAAATTTTTTGTCTTTACCACTTTTTCCTTCAAGATTGGCAGAAACTCGAGAATTAAGGAAGGAATAAAAAGTCGTCTTCATTCAGAAATATTCAAACATTTCTGCTCAACTTTTTTTCTCGAAAATTATATCATCAGTGAGTATGCCCTCTTCGAAGACGCGACGCAACTCTCTGATAATGCCGAGTTAATAAGGCGTCGAAGAGAAGAGCAATTTGCCTCGATGCAACCCGTCGTTCAGGCTTCACAGCCTCCACAGAAGTGATGGGCCTCCAGGTCTAAGTATAGCCTTTCTCTGGTACCTGGCCAAGCTAGTGTCTTCCGAAATATTGAGCGACATCTTTTTTAAGACCATAACATTAGATACTATGTAAATGAAAACAAAGTTCTTCTTATATTACAATCTTTTCACCTTGCTATTTTTAAGGAATCCATTTAGCTTTATGTGATTTTTTTTTTTTTCTTTTACACCATCTTCACGGAGCCTTTCGTCCATGATCTACTTTCCTTCTTTAACCCTCATTTTTTCCTCCTTTCTCTGCTACTCAATTTTTCTTTCAAGTTTGCTAACGTATTTCTCCCTCTTTCTCCTATTGCTCCCTTGTGCAGAACCCAGAAGAGACCAAAGGCTCACCTGTCTCGGGTCCCCACGCGGTTTCTGCTCCTTCTCATTCCAATCTCTGCCTCTTTCCCCGTCCCGATCCTCAAGCGAGTCGCTGTGTCGTCAGCCCAGTATTACCCGTTTTCTTTTTGTTCCTCCCTTTCTGCTTTTATTCAACCCTTTCCCTTTTCTCTTCTCGTTTCCTTTCATCCTCGGCTATTTCTCCTCTTCGTCCCTTCCATCCGGTTTGTATTTCAATCCTATTAACTCGTCTCCTTTCTTCTTTGTTGTTTGCGTCGCACGACTGACCCTCGCAACGTTCCTCTCTACAAACTATCCTACCCTTCCCTGTGTCCTCTGCTTTGTCTTTCCTCTACT
>NC_134777.1:34448393-34460893 GCF_046742065.1 Oratosquilla oratoria | reverse complement strand
GCGTTGTACCTGTCAGTGGTCCCAGCATGTTCCTCCATCCGGCTCTATCATAGAAGGCCCTTTCCTCCCTCAGAGTTTCGATGTTGGGCAAGTCATGTCTGCTGAGGGCTTCTTCATCATCATTATTGTTGTTATTACTTTGGTATCTTGTCGTCAAGATCCAGAGCTTATAGCCTTGGGGGATACTATGGCACCAAAGAAGCGTAAAGATAGAGATAATAAGGAAAGCACTAGAACTCTGCGTGACTCTGTACTGTAAGGGTTTTACGAAAGTTCCCAAAAGAGTGACCGCATAAAACTAGGTGAGGAAATATTCCCGGGGTTAAATGTAAGGCACCAATGGAGCTAAAGGGTATAACTTGTACGGATAGACAACCTTGTTTCATAGTCTCACTCTCTACGTAGATTTGTATTCCTTTACGCATTTAGTAAATGGCTGCAGATGGCTGTGTCCAATAGATGCAGTACCGCAATTGGAGCACTGAAAGCAGACCGACGTCCAGTTGGCCCATTTGCTATGCTGACGCTCTTTGCAGAGCCTTTATTTATTTATTTACTTATTTTTTTACCTATTTATTTATTTATTTATTTGCTTATTTATTTGTCCATTCATTTATTTATCTATTCATTCATTCAATTTACTAACAATATTTTCTCTATTCATTATTTATTTATTTGTTTCTTTTCTATTATATGTTAATTTATTCATCATTTGTTATTTTTTCTTATTTCTTTTCAAACACCAAACTAATATATTCAGTGAAGAGGTTTAAGATTAACCTATTGTCCAGGTCACGTACTCCTTATGAGTTTTTTTTTTCTGACTAACACCAAGGGACCTGAATAAGCTTCCGATCGCGGTTACTGTGGAGTCAAGCCAACACTTGGGAGGCGAGAACGACGACGACGTCGACGACGACGACGACGACGCTTCGGTGAAACGAATCTCCCCTCAAGAACTAATGCCAATCACGTTCAACTTCCATTAACTCTCCCCTCTGCAACTTTTATTTGTTTATTTTTTCTAAGTTTTCCAGAACCATCTCTATGACTCCACCTCTTAGGTAAAATGTTGTTCCCAAGGATAGAAGACCTAGTTATCGTCTTCATTCTTATAAGGAGAAGGTAAAGAATCCTCATCTTCGGGCATTGAAAAAAAAAAAAAAAAACATTATGTTTACAGACCGAAAAGGAAATGTCAATATTTTCTTTTCTGAATAAGACTGAAATAAGATACATTTTTCAAAGAAAATGGAAAATTTCCGATACGAAATGAGACGTGGCCATTAATGGTCCCTCTGACGTTAGGATTGACTGTTGAGAGTTTAGGGTAGGTTAGGGAGTGCCTCGTGAACATGTTCGGTTCACAGCGAAACATCTTGATCCTATTTCACCAGAAAAACAGTAAATCACCTTCTTCTTCACTTTTCGGAGGTACCCTATTGAGGTCATTTGAATGATTAATTGATTGAGTGAGTGATTTAGGCCTTTTGTTGATCTTTGAAATAATGTAAATAATTGTAGAATTAATTTAAGTATATACAAATCATAACTTATAAACAACATATTTCTTATGAAAAAAAACCGCTTAGCTCATCGAACCAGTATGACAAAATAGTATGATATTTGAGGCTCAGAAATTTTCTCTCACTCAAATATCACTGTATGTAAGTATAAACATATATATGTATCAATCAACCGAATCAGGCACTTTGAGTCCACTGCTGAACAAAGGCCTCTCCCAAACTATTCCATGAGTCGTATTGCTGTGAAAACCTCCTCTCAACATTTTCCCTGGTTTTCTTCTTCCACGCTTCCCATCTCGCGATGTCCAGTTAGTTTCACAATCATTCAGTAACCCATCATTCTATCTGGCTAACTTTTCTACCCAGTCCCATTTGCTCTTTTATCGGGTGCGGCAGAATTATGGCAACCAAATTAAATTTGTCCTACCGCAAACCTATTTTATTGCAGCCAAATAATTTTTGTTATACTGAATTCTCCGTACTTTTTTGTGCTAGTTATGTTTATCTCAAGTTTGTAACGCTTAATTCCTGTTTTTTTCAGAATGGCAAACAAACGTAACGCAAATTTGGACCTGCATCGTCAAGGAAAACGTCAATGTGACATTGTTCGTTTGCTCGGTGTTCGTAAAGATGTCATTTCAAAAGCAGTCAAGCGGTTCAAGGAGCTTGGTCATGAAGGCGACCGTCCAGGAAGAGGAAGAAAACGCACCGTCAACACTCCCAGGAACAGGCAGATCATCAAGAAGCGAGTCCAGCGAAATTCGAGGGTCTCCATGAGGAAAATCGCCCGTGAAACTGGCATCAGCGACCGATCAGTGCGACGAATGGCGAAACAGGAGCTCGAACTCAAGCCCTACAAGATCCAAAACGCTCAGCTCCTGACGGACGAAAACAAGCGCGTACGGCTGCAACGATTTCGCCAGCTCATTCGCCGGGCTGCAGGTCAGCAGTGGGAGCGGATCGTCTTCGCGGATGAGAAGCTGTTCACCGTGGAACAAGCACACAACCGCCAAAACGACAGGAGCTGGTCCGCAGAGGCTCCCGGCACCTCGGCCATCATCGAACACCGCCAAAATCCGCAGTCCGTCATGGTATGGGGCGGAATTTGCGCGAGCGGCAAGACACCCCTGGTTTTCGTGGAACAGGGGGTCAAAATCGACAAGGACGTGTACCGACGCGACATCCTCGAGGCCGTGGTACTTTCGTGGACCCAGCAGCACATTGGCGATGCGGAATGGACGTTCCAGCAGGATTCCGCTCCGGCCCACAGGGCGAAAACGACTCAGGAGTGGTGCAAAGCCCATTTTCCGGGTTTCATCACATCTGCGGAATGGCCGCCGTACTCTCCGGATCTAAACCCGATGGACTACAGCGTATGGTCGATTTTGGAGGCCAGGGCCTGTGCTAAGCCCCATAAAAGTTTGGAGTCGCTGAAGCAATCGTTGCGCCGGGAGTGGGACAGAATCACGCCGGAGGAGCTGCGGCCCATCGCCGAAAATTTCAAGAAGCGTTTGAGGCTTTGTATCGCCGCCAAAGGAGGCCACTTTGAAACCGCTTGAATATGATAGTGCCAAAGGTCCATATTAATGTTATTTGTTGTCGTTCTTTGAAATTTCTTTGTTTCAATAAAATTATATGCAAATGAATGAGTTGCCATAATTTTGCCGCACCCTGTATATTGTTTCCACGATATCAAACTCAGGTGTTCTCTCTCTCACATCAAACTTGCCCTTTTCCTGTCCTTTCGCGTTATTCTATCAACATCAGTTTCTTCACTAGGCTGTCTGCACTCCATAGTTTCTGTACATTGCCTTTGTCATTTTCAAAGTCTGATATCTGTTTATCATAATTACCATTGTATAATGGTTGCTAGCTTTGTGTTCATGAAAAACTTGTGGGATTTGGGTGAACCTGCAGAAATTTTCATCCTCATAGATATGTATACACATTCACACAAACACACACACACACACACACACACACACACACACACACACACACACACACACACACACACACACACACACATACATACAGGCACACACACATACACACACACACACATACACACACACACACACACACACACACACATACACACACACACACACACACACACACACACACACACACACACACACACACACACACACACACACACACACACACACACATATATATATATATATATATATATATATATATATATACAGTATATACATATATATATATGTATAAATTGTATATATATATATATATATATATATATATATATATACAGTATATACATATATATATATTGATAAATTGTATATATATATATATATATATATATATATATATATATATATATATATATATATAAAATAGGAAAATATAAAGAGGGGAGCAGAAAAAAGGGATTGTGGCAATGAAAAAGTAGTAAGGGAGAAATCTAAGGTAGGGAAGAGAGACTAGGAAGAGCGGAGTTGTCTCCACTCATAATTTTGTAGAAAGTTGCGTGACTCTGGTTCGAAGGCTTATCATTGATGTTCTTTCGAAAACACTGGCTGAATAAAGTCAATGCCATGAGTACCCTTTCATGCGGATCATTGTAGGTATGTGGTTGGATGGAGCGACTTGAGAAGAAGTAAAACAGGGCAGGGTAGGTGAATCTGTAAAATACAAACATGATGATTATATGGTATAGAGTAGGTGATTCTCAATATTTCCTTCATCATTAACTCCTTCTGGTTGATGTATTTCCTCATTTATCCCTTTACTTCTATACAAAAAATTCATAGCCATCACAAAGGGACAAAAAAAAAAAGTCAGAAAGTTAAATATATTACGCAGGTTATGCACAAAAATAGTATTCTCTCTCTTATACATACATAATTTACAAAATTAAATTTTTATTGAATTATCATTCAACTATCAGATACATCAGTTCCTTAACCTTTGCCATGTCATTTTTTACCTCCAAGGGGTAAATTTACCCCTGGTTAAGAATTACTGGTATAGAGAGAGACAGAGAGGGATGATAAAATAGAATGTAAGGAATGGCAGGGTGCAAAACAGGAAGTAGGCGAAGACTAAGCGTAAATGGACGAGTTAAGTCAGTCAACACCATACATATTTGGAGGAAAGAACGGGTGGAGGATCTTGTGTAGGAAGTGGAGGAGCATCCATCTGAGGAGGTGCAGCTCGCGAAACATCACGTGGATGGATACTGCTGCAGGAGTCGAAGCCGACCTTTGCTCTCGACGGAGGAAATAAGAATAGATATTGGATCAGCTGTAGCACCGTATGGAGGCGCTCGGGAAGAAAAAGAGGAGGATGGGGAAGGAGGGAAAGGTTGTGTGTATGTGAAGGGGGGGGGGAGTCCATTGATTACAGGGGTCACACGGAGAGAGAAAGGAGGAGAAATCCGTTAAAGGTGGGAGACTGTCCGATGCGGGGAAAGAATGACGAGTGAGGACATGTAGAAAAGGGAGGGGTACACGCCGTGAGGCTCAGGTCTCCGTGACTGTTGCATATTGTATCTGTATGAGTCATAGCGATAGGCTCCGGACTTGCTTAATCACACGTAGAGCCCTGGCAAGGAGTGCCTAGGATTGGAAGAGGGGTACAGGTTGTGTTTTGAATGTAAACGAATAAGGTTTATTTGTAGATAGGGAGAAGCGTATCAAAAGATATAACCATGGGTTTTGTAAGGAGTTAATGATCAAGTTTATGGTGAATCATTGATAATTACTAGTTAAACTAGAAGATGATGCATCTTCTTTCATATAAGATTATGAGGTTTAGATTATTTGGTCAACGCTTGAGCTCATATGATCACAACTTCACTGTTAGAGGCACTGTTCGGGACCACTTTAAAAATCATGTAGCTTAACATTCACTATTTCTCATGATTAACATAGTTCCAACTCCAAGCCTCAAGCAGGAGGTCCTGAATTGGAACAAAAAAGGGTTGCTTGGTGCTACCTTGGTCAAAAACGACAAAGAACCTTACTAAATGGGTAAATTGAAAGGATAGCATCAGTACAATGTCCAAAATTCGTCTCCATAGAATAGGTTTACCGCTCTGCAGAACAAAATATCTATGGGAATGTCTCGAAGATTTTTAGTTTCAACCTAATAGATATTTATCGTATTTTAAAATTTTGTATAAAGAGATATTTATTGATGCTTTGCTCATTTATTGCAAATGTTCTTGGGTCGTATCATCCAAAGGAGCTTTAGTCTCAAAAACTCGGCGCCAGACTATTTCATTCAGCTTTGAATGTGAGCGTAGATACCAAAAATATAGTTATCTAAACAGTGTATAACTCTAGGTGAATGTTGCCATCCTCTGGTTTACTTATAGAAAAAATCTACATATAAGTTTACTCACTTCTAGTGAAGGTCCAACGTTCGCCTGTCAGGCAGCTCGTGATTGAAATTTTCGGGTAGGTAGGTAGGTAGGTACTCCATCCCGTGTGATGAGCATGTCGGGTTAGGTCATCCACTTTTTCATCAAGAACTCAATTCCATTTTCCCCAACGTGAGGACCTTCGACAACGCAAACTCTCAAACGCGAAGACAAGACAAAACAAGACAAGACACAAGACGAGACAAAACACGACAAGACTTGACTAACCAAAACAAAACAAGATATCTGTGAAGATGGTTAACAGTGGAAAGAGAAACGCAGAATCAGTATATTTAGGACGACAAATTTTTCTTAAGCTAAAAGTAGTCGGTGGGCGTTAGACAGAATAAAACCATGACACAACCAACTTGTCTACAAACGGGGGGAAATCGGTGTCCTCGTGGTGTCTGGGGAATGATAAACCATTCTTCACCTACTTTATCTTTTACGGGATCCATGTATTCCTGCAAACCTATTCATCTGAACATCAATGTATATTACATATCTGTTTATAAGTATATATGAACATATATCTACACATGCAAAGTAGACCACTTGGAAAAAGAAACTAACGAAGCAGAGCGCTTTCGTATATTACATCTTCAGTGCAACAAGTACATAGTGATAGGAATACATAGACAATATATACATGATACAAAGGAACAAGGACAGTTTGAATAAGCGTAGCGACTAATTACCCCCTGGAGAAATTTAATAGAGTGCAGTTTGATTCATACCACCAGTAATCAAAATACCAACCTACATAAAGGCTTGTACAAACTTGATAATTTCATTTGTCAAGAAATTAGTAAGATAATATCAGGTAAAATGTAATCCAACGAATTGACTTGATGTCGCCCTATATAATTAGTAGAAACAGTGACCCTTGGCGACTGTGACCTGATGTCGCCCGACCATCGTAAGATAATTGACAATGACCTTCCGCTCTCCAGGGGGTAATTGGTCGCTACGCTTATTCAAACTGTCCTTGTTCCTTTGTATCATGTATATATTGTCTATGTATTCCTATCACTATGTACTTGTTGCACTGAAGATGTAATATACGAAAGCGCTCTGCTTCGTTAGTTTCTTTTTCCAAGTGGTCTACTTTGCATAAGTGAACACACGTACCCGTGTTCTTATTAGCATATCTACACATATATACATACGCATTCATATGTATGTATACATATATATCATAGAATAAATAAATATTTATGATGTCTTTCAAATGGTTAAATCTGGCAATCGCAAAATTTCGATACTGGGACCTCATGACTAAGAGTCTCGTTTGCTATCATCTGCTACCTGCTTTTACACGATCCCTAGCGCCCGTCACCAGTTAGGCATACTGGGACCTCATGACTAAGAGTCTCGTTTGCTATCATCTGCTACCTGCTTTTACACGATCCCTAGCGCCCGTCACCAGTTAGGCATAGTAGCATTTGAACAAAGGTTATATTCATTCCACTGTTGTGAATAAATATTTACAGTACTGTCTTTCAGATGATTAAATCTTTCATTCGTGAAACCTCGATCCCAGGATTTCATGGTTAGGAGTCCCTTCTGCTACCATGCGGGCTGTAGATTTCGGCCGGCTAGACAAATGTTAGTCTTCGTTAGGAAATTCTACAGAACTGCACGATCTACCCAAGTGCTGAGTTCTCTGCTACCAATCATAGACTTGTGGTCGCAACACACACACACACACACACACACACACACACACACACACACACACACACACACACACACACACACACACACACACACACACACACACACACACACACACACACACACACACACACACACACACACACACACACACACACACACTCAAATATATATATATATTATATATATATATATATATATACACGAGGGGTGATTGAAAAATTCATAGCCGGTATAAGAATTTTCAAACCTTTAACGTAATTTCTTTGTTGTATTACAGGTAATTGATTTGAGACAGAAAAATATTGTAGAGAAAATTGACCAAATTTGTCACCGGACAGTCATTCAATACCTCCACAGCAAGGGCTTAACCCCAAAGGAAATTCACGAAGAATTGGTGGCTACTTTATGAGACAATGCTCCTTCATACAGCATGGCTAAATAATGGGCAGGTGATTTCAAGCGGGGCAGGTACTGCCTGGAAGATGACCTTCCTCAAGGAAGACATGCCACTTTCACCACTCCAGAAATCATCGACAAAACCCATGACATGTTGCTCACAGATCGGTGTTTGACTGAATGTTTTATTGCGACAGAGTTGGACATCTTCCAAGAACGTGTTTATGCAATTATCCACAACTATCTTGAAATGAGGAAGGGTCTCAGCTCGATGGGTCCCAAAACTTCTTGGACCTGATCCGAAGCGGCTGCGATGCAACATGTCAGAGAACAATCTTGTCATTTTTTATGCTGATCCACAAATATTTATCCGGCGATTTGTGACCATGGCTAAGACTTGGGTTCGCTACTTTCAGCCTAAGTTGAAAGAACAATCAATACAATGGAAACATCATGGATCTTCAATTCCAAAGAAGGCCAAGTCGGTGATCTCTGCAAGGAAGGCGATGGCTTGGTGGTCATACATACGCTAAATTCACAAACCCTTTTCTATAATTGGTTGAACTTGATGTGTTGATATTGGCTGCTTCATTGGTTTTTATTGTCTTTTTCATACCGGTGTGTAAGGTTTTGGTGTTGTTCCAAATAGGCATATGGCCGTGTTTTTTAGCGTGTATTACTAATGAATTAGACGTTCTGTGGTATCGTATGTCATTCATGTGTTCATATAATCTTTTTGTGATTCCGCGTGATGTTTCTCCGAAGGAGGCTGCGTCGCACCCGCCACATGGAATCTTGTATACTACACTGTTTTAATTTTTCTCTACCGTGTGCTGGTTATTGGACAAAATACCCCTCGTCTTCCGCCCTGAAGAGGGGACAACATCTATCCCTATTCTAGCGAGGAATTTGGAAATTATTTCACCTTTGTAGAATGAGGAACTACTAAAAAATCTTTTTCTTTTCTCTATTCTTCTGTGACTGTGTTTTTCCTTCTCCATATTTGTTTGGGTTTATTTTTCAATTGTTGTAATAGACCCGTGGATATTTTAGGCGGCTAAACGTCTATGTTATGTTTCTACACTCGTCATGCAAAAAAAATTCTCTACATATTGTAAATGCTCTGAGGAAAAAAACAATTATCATGCCATATTTCGTTCTTCTGTCGTGTGGCGATAAGTAATGAATGAAATATGAAAAAAAAAATCACAGAAGAACTCTGTCGAAACGTTAGAGGATAAAGTACATCTGCTCCTTCTTGGACTTTACCTACATCACTCTCTTTATATATATATATATATATATATATATATATATACATATATATATACATATATGTATATATATACATATATAATATATATATATATATATATATGTGTGTGTGTGTGTGTGTGTGTGTGTGTGTGTGTGTGTGTGTGTGTGTGTGTGTGTGTGTGTGTGTGTGTGTGTGTGTGTGTGTGTGTGTGCGTGTGTGTAAAATGTAAGGTGACCGAACGTTTTCGTCTATTCAAGACGTCTTGAATAGACGAAAACCTTCGGTCACCTTTCATTTTATTTTCCAAGTGGTTTTATTACACATTTTGTGAATCACGTGTTTATTGTGATTTATTCGCATGTATATATATATATATATATATATATATATATATATATGTGTGTGTGTGTGTGTGTGTGTGTGTGTGTGTGTGTGTGTGTGTGTGTGTGTGTGTGTGTATGTGTGTGCGCGCAAGCGTGTGTGTGTGTGTGTGTGTGTTTGATGTAGGTACGCAGATATTTTTTTATGCAAATTGAAATAGAATTGATAGCGAGTTCGGTGGTTCATATTTTTTCGATGTAATCTCTTGTTCTACATCTTTGGAAAATCCAACGGTTTCAACGTACGACACAGCACTTTGTGGTGTGCATGAGTTTAGCACTTAAGAGAACTTTCAAATCGTGTCTTTGCAGATTCACGGATAGACATTTTTATTGTCAGGGATTCCAGTTTTATGAAACATTTATCATCTGATTCTTTGTAACGGGATCAGTGTCCCTTTCTCTACAGGATTCCTGGTGACTTTTATTTGATGGATTGACTCGTGGTGTTGTTTGTGAACGCCGTTTTAAAGTTGATAAATCCACCCTCTGGATAGCATTGTTGTCTTCAATTTATATAAGAAATATGAAGACCACAGTACTTATGTTCGCACGAAGAATTATACACAAGGTGACTACTCAAGAGGTTAGGAAATTTGAACGCTTTTTTGTTTTTGAGGAGAAAGACAATTCTCGGCACTTATATCAGATGACACTGTCATCTTTACTGGAGAGGACATTAGGTCTTATTTCTTTCTTCAATATATCCTTCATAATACGTTCATTTGTTTTATAGGACAAGGACATGTGTGATTCATAGGAAATAGTGACAAATTGCCCTTTGGTGGGAGTGGTGTGTGTTTTCTTGTTTTACCATTTCTCTATGAAGCTTTTGGGACTCTAGACATGAGAAATTTTGGTATCCGTTTTCAGTCAGGTCCTGGGCAGGCCCCTCAGTCACTTGACGAGTGTCTTTTTCCAACTGTTGAAGTAGATCAGGACTCTGCTCACATAGGCGCAAATAATTGTCTCCACGTGTCGTCATAGGCATTTACCTTGTCCGTCAAGGCCGCAATGAGAGAGGAATATTTTAGGAATATTCCAAACCCGACGTTTATTACCGGCACATCGATGACGCACTTCATTTTACTGAGTGGTAATGGAGAGTAGGACGAACATCCGGCAGCAGGCGAGGCGTTAGGTGATTGTGTGAACAAGAGTAGTAGGGTGACATCCCACCACTGACAGATTTCCGGATGTGGAAGACATGGAAAGCCCGGCCCCTCCGAGCGACTCCAGTCGACTCCCAGACATTTGGTCACAGGAGGAGATTCTTGGGTTGGCAGGAACGAGGGTAGCCTGACCTAGTGACGGGTTCCCACAATGTTTCACCATGTTTCACCATGGTCTTGGATCACGTGCTGGGCTCGTGATCGACATTTATCAACCTCTCGGATGAGAGCTCAGAGCTCGTATGACCAATCTATGGGTAATACTGTACCCTTACACGCACACACACACCCAACTCCCCGCCCACGAGATTTGGAGTAACAATCCGCAGCGCAGTGATACTGAAATCATTTCAGCCCTGGGGGGATTCGAACCCAGACTGCCATAGTGGCTGTAACCAATTCTCCACGAGGTGTGTGTGTGTGTGTGTGTGTGTGTGTGTGTGTGTGTGTGTGTGTGTGTGTGTGTGTGTGTGTGTGTGTGTGTGTGTGTGTGTGTGTTTGTGTGTGTGGATGCGTGTGTGGATGTGGCTGTGTATGTGTATGTATATATATATATATACATATATTGAGACATTGTGATAGGTTTGAGGAAGGAGGAAGAGAAAGACACGGGTCTAGGGCCGAGTTTATTCCTGACCGGTTTCGCTTACAGCTTTTTCATTCCTCTGAAGAAGCTGTAAGCGAAACCGGTCAGGAATAAACTCGGCCCTAGACCCGTGTCTTTCTCTTCCTCCATGTACATATATATATATACGCACACATGAATATATATGTGTGTGTATATATGTATATAATGTTTTCGAAATGTTCATAATTGGTCATATGTGAGATTTTACCTCAATAATAGAACAACCGTTTTTTCTTGGAGTGTTAGTGTTTTACTGCTTTCCCTTTTATGCATTGCGATTTTTCCTATTGACTGCGATTTTTCCTATTGACATCTTAATTAGGATTTCTTCGTTAAGTCATTATACAGTGTCTATGACAATAATCATTAATGTTGGTTTGGACCATTTGAAATAAAGCTCAAGCTTCCTATGATTCAGGTTGAATATAAATGAGTTAGTATCGATAGGATTGCAATTGGAACAAGAGAGTAATCGACGAAAGGTTTTTTGTTTGAATTTTGAGTGGACTCATACTGAAGAGAGAGATTATCGTCTGACGTCAGCCAGAAGAGAAGTCTGTCTTTAGATAAACAAATTTGTCCTTTCAGAAAGTAAAGGGCTAATCATTGCAGGTTAAGCATTTCTGTAAACCAAGAAAAAGTAAATAAAATTGAATAAGTAGATAAGTAAATAGATGAACGAATAATTACATGACTAAATTAGTCTGCCATTAAAACAGAAAAAATCCTCATATGGGGTCGAATTCTCGTTTTTTTTTTTTTTTTTAACATAGGTTATTTTATTATAACGGGATCCCCATGTATTGTCTCAAAGCCTATATACAGAAGCCTTGACTCCAATTTGTGTCCCTTTTCTTTTCAGGGGATTGGCGAGGGAGGGACGCGAAGGGCGTGGCATGGACAACCCTTCATACCGTCTCCCTCCCAGGAACACCGTAAGTATACTGTATATGATATACGAGCCCTGGAAACCACGAACCTCCCTGGACCAAGATCAGTGTTTTTCAGTCTTCTTGATGTCGCAGGAACCTCCTCAAAGGGCTGTTTTTTGTCATCTTCCTCCT
>NC_134777.1:34440893-34443393 GCF_046742065.1 Oratosquilla oratoria | reverse complement strand
CCATAAATAAGTGGGAGAAAATCGCGAAAAAGTACGAAGAAAGAACGAGATGGATCACTCGAGAGGAGAAAGTGAGCAACAAAGAAGACAAACGAAGAATACAAGAAAACCAAAATCAAATAGAAGAAAAGAACTTTGTATCTCTATAGGTATGTAAATGGCAAAATTAAACAATAAGAAATAGCATTCAAATCTAAAGTTGAAGGGATGGGATAGGAAGAATAAAGCAGAGTGAAAAAATGAAATGATAAATGAAAATATTCGGTCTGTATTCACTAAAGAGGAAGAATACAAATATGGGAGCGCTAGAAATGAATTTGATACCAAAAGAATTCAGAGAACTATAGTTTGACAAATTACACACATTTCTTGTACATTTTGTAGTGTATATTTTGTATTGTATACTTTCCGAAAGAGGGAGGGCGCTTACTGAAATGAACATTGACCAATGTGGTTCCAATCTTCAGGGGAGGAAGCATAAAAGAATCTCAAAATTGTATCCTTGTCATGCATGATAGTCAAAATTTGTGAAAAAATAGATATATGTATATGAATTACTTGAAGGAGAAGAAGGTGGTTGACCACAGAGTAGTCCATGAGTGGAACCAAAGGAAAGATTAGTGCTAGTTAGTGGATACCAGACGATTTTGTTTAGTGTTGAAGGGGATTCCAGGGGGCTGAAGAACAGTAATCCATAAATATGGAATATGTGAGAAAGTAGGTTGAGAACTCTTGCTCTAGGACATTTGATGGCCTATAAACGACCGTAAAGATGATAAATAGATACTGAAATATTGTTTGGTGTGTAGCGAATAGCAAGTGCTCAGAAAACTGATACAAATATAAAATGATCAACACAAAAAAGTGTTGATATTACAATAGATATGATGCCTAAGCTTATTATGGTGTGATGGGATAACGTTCTTACTACTCACGAAATATCAATAAACAAGAAAATGGTACCAAGTCAAAGAAATACTATAGAATGTAATTTTAGCTAAATGTATGCAGAGGTAATGTAGTTGGTATTAGTCCAACTAAGAAAATATAAATGGAGTTTGAAATAGAAGAAAAAATGTATATGTATACTGTATACCTTTCATGCTAGGGTAGGAAATGAACAAATAGACGGAAAGATTGGTAAGTGTAGAGCTCCAGGACAAAAATTGTAGTGGAGAGTTGATAGTGGAGATGTGTCTAAAAAGAGAGTCAAGCATAAGTACACATGGGAGAGGGTGGTGGATGGAAGGGTGGTAGATAGAGCGTCAATGGACTATATAGTGGTAACCAGGAGTATAGTAGAAAGAGTTAAGGATGTACATGCTCTAAGGGGAGAGAGTGGGGGAATATCAGATCATTTTTTGGTGGAAGTTAATTTGAGAGTGGAAGACAGATAGAGAGAGGAAAAGGACAGAAGGTAGGGAGGTGTTTAAAGTGATCTACTTAAATGAGAAAGAAAAGGAAAAAGAGTACAAGAAGAAACTGAGAGAGGAGTGGGAGGGAGTGAAGGATAGAGTAGAACTAGGAGTGGAGGAGGAATGGGGATGGTTCAAAGAGGGAGTCACAAGGTGTGCAAAGATGGTGTGTGAAACAAGGAGAACGGGAGGAAATAGAAGGAAGGGTAATGGGTGGTGGGATGAGGAAGCAAAGAAGGTTGCAGAAGAGAAGAAGCAAGGTTTCACAGATTGGTTACAAAATAGGACGAGAGAATCATATGAGAGGTACAAAAAAAAAAAAAGAGAAGAGAAGTAAAGCATAATGTAAAGGAGGTAAAGAGGAGAGTATATGTGAAGTGGGGGAAGAGTATGACAGAAAATTTTGAAAGTAATAAAAAGATGTTTTGGAAAGAAATTAAGAGAGGAAGAGGAGGCGAATAAAATAGAGAAAAAAGGTAAAAGGTGCAGATGGAGAGATGATAATGGAAGAGAAGGCAGTAAGAGGAAGATGGGCAGAGTATTTTAGAGAGTTGCTAAATGTGAAGGTGGATAGAGATGGGAAGTGGGAAGCACAAAGAAAAAAGACAGTGATGAGTGAGGAAAATGGAGAAAGAATAAGGAAAGAAGAGGTGAAGGCAGTTATTACGATGATGAAAGCAGGTAAGGTACCTGGGTTGGATGGGTGTCACACAGAATGACTAAAGAAAGGAGGTACAGTGACGGTGAACTCGCTGGTGAGGTTATTTAATGTACGTTTAAGAGAAGGTGGAGGACTGGAGGAGTCCCTGTATAATTCCACTTTACAAGGGAAAGGGGGAAAAGTATAAGTGTAGTAGTTTCAGAGGGATCAGTTTGTTAAGTGTGGTTGGAAAGGCTTATGGGAGGGTCTTGGTTGAGAGGATTAGGAGAGGCACAGAGGGAGTAATTGGTGAGGAACAGTGTGGGTTTAGGACAGGTAGAATTTGTGTAGATCAGATTTTGTGGTAAGACAGGTATGTGAGAAAGCTTTAGGAAATGTAAGGATGTTTCTTGGGCTTTTTTTTTTTATTTGGAAAAAGTTTATG
>NC_134777.1:34430893-34435893 GCF_046742065.1 Oratosquilla oratoria | reverse complement strand
TAAAGAATCGATTTTTTTTCATTTAAATCAGATTTATTTGATTTAGATTTTTTTTTTTTTTTTTTTTTAGATTTTAAATATTGTGGGATTGCTATCTGATATGCGATCTGATTGCTAAAGGACATTTCTAGCATATCAAAAGTAGCAGTGCTATATAGACTTACCACAAGTATACAAGGAACGGTTTAAGCCCTATGTGAGGACGGTATGATCAGGTTCACTCGATTCCTCCAAAAGTCTTCTCATCTTGGTGACATTTGCTGCATTGTCTGAACAACACTTCTAATGTGACAACCAAAATCTTGTTCAGCCTTCTTGATCGAATTTTGTACAAGTTGTAGAAGATATTCAGCAGTGTGAGGTTTCACTGATGTTTCTATTGTGTCAGCTAAATAAATCTGACCAGTGGATATTGTTAGAGTGACACATATTACGGGCTCATAATGGATGTTAGGCCACCCATCAATTGAAAGACATACAGTTTCATTATTCAGGTCATCTGCACACTTTTTATATTCCTTTTCATACACAAGATCCAAGTACTTATCAGTAATATCTTTTCTGGATGGAGGAATATAACCTAGCGTCAGGTTCTGAACCATCTTGAGAAACTGAGGATGCTGAACAAGACGAAATGGTGAATTTGTAGCAAATATCATTCTTGCAACTTCTTTGTCGAGGATTTTCCTTTTGCGAGGCTGAAGTTTTTATGATAAATCTGTCCAGAGATGTTGATGACTTTCTTTTAGATGAGAATGATTAAGCAGAAGTGGCGCCTGTGGAGGAGACTGATAGTAACATTTTTAATGGTGGAGTCAGGTTCGCAGATAATTCAAGTGGAGCCGATGATGAAGAGATTGAAGCTGTTGGTACAGATCCTGAAATGGAAACAGAAAATTTTAGCATATTGCATAATTTTTAAATGAATAAATAAATGAATGAATACAGTGTGATTTAGGCTACTTTTGAGTACAGTAGTTATTTTTTTAGATAATGATCATATTCACACAAGCCACTAAATTATTTGGAAATAATTAACAGGATATGAAATAGGTGGGCTTGGAATTCATCTCACACAGGATTCAGTCCACTTTTAAATTCACTAAAAATAATGGGTTAGTTGGGTTAGGTTAGGCTAAATCTCTTTGGGCTGAATCCCATGTGGGCTGAATTTCAATGGAACCTATGAAATATATTACACAATGTTGAATGAAATGAATAACAATCATCTAGGCCCCAAAGTTGAGTGGATACAGTATATCATATTGATATAGTCATTACCCAAATTTAGAAGTAATGAAGTTGAAGTATCATCTCTTTAGGCCTTCACATTTTTATTGCACATGCTCTCCATTGTTCACCAAATTTATATAGTTGCGTATGAAAAGGGAGAAATGCACACAATATAAGTAAAATTATTTACCTGGGTCATCAATTTCTTCTTCTGTATGCTGTGGCTGACCTTGGCATTTATCTCTGTGAGATTTTAATTTTGACACAATGCCCTGTAGTTCCTGGCTGCAGTCTTTGCATTTAGCTGGGTACTCTTTGCCAGAAGTTGTTGGTAGTTTTTCAAAATAATTCCATACAGGATCATTTTTTCTGCCTGAAGGAACCACTCTGCCAGGTTCAGAAGACATCCTTCCTGGTTGATTCCAAAGCAGCAACTGACTCAGTGAGAAGCTGCTTACCTAGAACAAGTTTCAACAAGAATGTTGTTGAAACTTGTGGGATGCACAGTGATATATACTATATGTAGGCTTATACCGTTACTTGTATACTTGTGGTAAGTCCATATAACACTGCTCCTTATATTGATATGCTAAAATTGTCCTTTAGCAATCAGATCGCATATCAGATAACAATCCCACAATATTTAAAATCTATGAAAAAATCTAAATCAAATAAATCTGATTTAAAAAAAATCTATTTATTATATTTTTTAAAAGGATAAAAAAGAAAAAAGAAAAAAAAAAGTCGCCAACCCTGGTGTCCACTAACCTCATACAATAATACCTGGGCATGTAAGGTATGTAAGGAGGTTCAATCGTCCGGTACTAGTGTGTGTATATATATATATATATATATATATATATATATATATATATATATATTATATATATGCAAAGAAATCACAAACAACACGTAATTTATAAAATATGCGAGTAACCACTAGGAAAATGAAAACTTGGTAACCAAACGTTTTCGGATATGACAGCTTCAAAGGTACAATATAAGCAAGAGAAATAAGGATATTATATAGAATACATACAGAACATAAAAGAAACTAGGAAAGTTCCACTGTGACTAGCTCAACAGAGGTAGTCAAGGTACATTTCTACCACCTAAAATCAGAGAAGGGTGCATTTATAGCATCCCATGTAAAGAATGTAATTTTAAATATATAGGTCAAACTGGTAAAGATTTTTGAAATTGAGGATAAGCCAGCATAAGTATAGCGTCAGAATAGGATTTTAACCATTGCATTGAATGGAATAAAGTTGAAAAACTGTCTTAGATAAAAACATTATGGAGAGGAACATTATTAAATCATACTATATTAAAAATACCTTTGAGAACAACATGAATATGATTTTTGGATTGTACAAATTGGATAATTCTATTACTAAGAATGTTGTCGATGGTAGAAATGTAACTTGACAACCTGTGTTGAGGTATTCATAACGGACCTTCCCTAGTGTCTTTTATGTTTAGTATGTACGCTGTATAATGTCCTTATTTCTCTTGTTTATATTGTACCTTTGAATATGTCTTAAATAGACGAAAACGTTCAGTTACCAAGTTTTCATTTTCCTAGTGGTTACTTGCATATGTATACGAGCGTCGTTACAAAAGTAATACCTCCTATTTTTTTTATTCTGCCCGAAGGAATCCGAGAGGATTGCAAATTGCATTGTTAGGATGACTGAACTTATGCACTCATGACCTGAAAGTTTCATTTCTCTGTTGCAGATATTGATGGTGTGACACTCTAAGAAAGCAATCTCTGTCATGGACGTGCGTCAAAAGTAGAGATGCGTCATTGAATTCCTCCACGCAGAAAAAAATTAACCAATCAACATTCATTGGCGCCTGATGAACGTTTACGAAGCCGATGCAGTTGATGTCAGCACAGTTAGGAGATGGGTTCGTCGATTTCAGAGTGGCGACAGAGATGTGAGTGATAAAATGCGCTCCGGACGTCCATGCACAGCCACCACCCCGGAAAACAAAGTGCGACTCGATCAACTCATCCGTGCTGATCGGCGGATAACGGTGAATGAAATGCGTGTAGAGTTGGATGTGAGTGTCAGTGCACTGGAAACGATGTTGTCATCCCTAGGATACGCCAGGCCACACACAAGTTTGAAGACCACGGAATGTGCGACAAAGTTCGGTTGGACGGTGCTGTTTCACCCACCGTATAGTCCCGATCTAGCACCGTCAGACTTTCACTTGTTCGGACCTCTGAAGGACGCATTATGTGGGCAGCGTTTCCCCGACAACAACGCCGTAATCGCAGCCGTGAAAAAATGGACCGCCTCGGCAGGCGCTGACTTTTACGACCAAGGCATCAAGGCTCTCGTTCATCGCTGGCAAAAAGTGCATTGAGAATGGTGGTGACTAGGTAGAATAATAATTTCTGGAGCACAAAAGGTCGCTCGTTTTAATAGTGCCACTCCCGTCTTCGTAGCTCTTCAAATTTTTGAGTTAAAAAATAGGAGGCATTACTTTTGGAACGACCCTCGTGTATGTATGTGTATATATATATATATATATATATATATATATATATATAATGTGTGTGTGTGTGTGTGTGTGTGTGTGTGTGTGTGTGTGTGTGTGTGTGTGTGTGTGTGTGTGTGTGTGTGTGTGTGTATGTGTGTGTGTGTTTGTGAAGAGCTAGAGTCCAGGAAATATTGTTTTTTGATGAAAGCATACACTAGACTCGTCGTTTAAAGTTTATTCCTTCGTTTCGAACCCTGTCCGGGGTTCGTCTTAAGGGTAATACTGTGGCACAAAAAGGAAATCTATAAAGGATCTATAAAAAAAAAAGTGTCCTACCTGGTACACTGGGTTAGGTAACCCCCATTAACCGTTATAGTCCAGAAAAATGCATAAAGTAGAACAGTCTGTCACCGGAAGTATGTATCATGAGAATAAAACATAGCATAACCAAAAATACTAGGAAATACAAGGAGATGGACACCCTATAGCACAATTTACAGATCAATACAGATATCGAAGAAAATGGCAAATGTAATCTCTAGGCTAAAATGAATGCGAATAAAGTATGCAACAAAGGCCCTTAAGCCCAAATATGATTTAACTACCTATCGCCCGGAATGCAGGGGAACAAAACGTATAATACAGAAATATATAAACGTAGAAAAACCCACAAAAAATAGGGGAGTGGCCCACAAAAGATGATTCAAAAATTCACATGTTAAGACTCACAATGCACTCATTAACATAAGGCTGATACGTGCAACGTAGAATTAAATAAACAAATTAAATAAACACAGACTAAGGACAAAATCCCACATTCCAAAATCAGCTGCACCGCTAACTTAGAAAAAATATAGATATGACATAAAAAAAAAATCCTAATGGGCACCATATCGCATAGTTCACAAGTCGTTTTTGGTATAAACAGGAAATGGAATAATAAATGACATCGGTAAGGTGCGCTCATATAGAGTAGATTCACACGTCATTTGTCTATGTTAGAGTAAAATCTCTAATCATGGATGTAAGAGGCTGGCAGAAGTGAATAGAAAGTGGGGTAAATGGTGGGTCAGGGTTTCATTTTTATGTATAGGTTGTTTGTAAACAGCACAATTCGTAGGCGAAGGTTTGCGCAAGTCTTAAAAATGGCCGGGAACCTGTATGTGTAGTGTTCTGCTGATGTAGAAATTATGTAACCTAAGTAGATTATGCAGAAATTCGAGATTGCATGAGCAAACAATATTGCATATAGACTTGAAACAACAAATCTG
>NC_134777.1:34398393-34425893 GCF_046742065.1 Oratosquilla oratoria | reverse complement strand
ACTTCAGTGGGTGTGTCCAGGTGTATGTATGAGTGAGAGAGAGAGAGAGAGAGAGAGAGAGAGAGAGAGAGAGAGAGAGAGAGAGAGAGAGAGAGAGAGAGAGAGAGAGAGAGAGGCAGACAGAGAGAGAGAGGAAGAGAGGCAGACAGAGAGAGAGAGAAAGAGAGGCAGACAGAGAGAGAGAGAGAGAGAGTAGGCAGAGAGAGAGAGAGAGAGTAGGCAGAGAGAGAGAGAGAGAGTAGGCAGAGAGAGAGAGAGTAGGCAGAGAGAGAGAGAGAGAATAGGCAGAGAGAGAGAGAGTAGGCAGAGAGAGAGAGAGAGAATAGGCAGAGAGAGAGAGAGTAGGCAGAGAGAGAGAGAGAGAGTAGGCAGAGAGAGAGAGAGAGAGAGTAGGCAGAGAGAGAGAGAGAGAGTAGGCAGAGAGAGAGAGAGAGAGAGAGAGAGAGAGAGAGAGAGAGAGAGAGAGAGAGAGAGAGAGAGAGAGAGAGAGAGAGAGAGAGAAATAAGGACAGAGAGATGGGATAATAATAAAAGTGGAGAACGGTTGAAGACGAGAAAGCGAAAAGGAGGAAGGATTAAAGAGAGAGAAGGAAAACAGAAGGAAATAGAACAATAAGTAGAAGGAATTGAAATGTGAAAGGGAGTGTAATGTCAGGTGTGAGAGGACAGGAGATAGCTTAGGGGATCAAAAGAAGGACGTGGGATATTCTTGTTGCGTATGAAGCAACCAATTTGAAGACATCGAGAAGCAAAGGAAACGAAGGAAGTAAGTGATGAAGGTATTGTAAGAGATTACACTAGTACTTGACAAATGGAAAACAGAAAGAGGGAGAATTTCTGGCGTGAGCAGAACAAGCTAAAAGGGATAATGTAAAAGAAGATTGAATATCACTTGCGGAAAGATAGATGGTTGTGTGATATCTTCCTGGAGGAGTTGATACATGGAATAGATGGACAAGTTCACCCTCTACGACTGTGTTTTGGTGACCTCCAGACTTAAAGAGAGAACTTAGATGTGAACCTTCCGAGAGAGCTGAGGAAACAGTGCCAAGTCACGATCACAAGATGGTGAGGTCAAAGAGAGAGACATTTTCGAGATGGTAGAATAGAAACTGGAGAGGAACAAAAGAAATATAATCAAGTCAAAGGAGGCCGAGACAGGTGAAGGGGAAGAAGTTGTGGAGAGAGATATGAGAGAAGAATAGAAGAGAGGAGGGACGTAAAAGTAAAGGGGGGGGAGGGAGAGAAAAATGCACAGAAGAATAATGGGAGAGATCTAAAGAAAATCATGAGAAAAGCCGAGGAAGGGGACGGGCACCACAGTGATTGGAATAAAGTTGAATGTGAACAAGCGGTGTGATGAAGCGATAAGTTGGTGAATGAAAAAAGAAAAGATGTACAGGAGAGGAGGTTAGAATGAAAAAACAGAACACAAAGGGGTGACTTAGAAAACAAAGAGAATCGCGAAGACAAAGAATAGAGAGATGACGCTTTCTGGGTCAGGTAAGAGGAATAAAAGAAGCGCTTGTGTGACGAACAAGAGTGATGAAAGAAAAGATGGAGATGGAGGTGAAGATGAATAGCGCTAGTTAATGATACAGAAAGACAAGAGGGCAAGACTCGCTGTTATATATTTATATTGAACAAATTTAGTTTTAAGAAAAAAATAAACAAGGACTGGTTGACCAATAAATTGGTCAACGAATGGAATAGATTTAGTAACCATGTTGTGAACGCTGAAGCTATCGATTGCTTTAAGAAAAGGTTAGACAACTTTAAGTATGGGGATGACAGATGGTAATGGACATGGAACTGCCTAGTATAGGCCTTAGAGGGGGTTTATACGGTCTAACGGTTCATCGAACGCGGTTCGACAGACACGTGTGAATGTGTGAACGGGGTATTTGGGGTTTAACCAACGTGTTCGACAACCAAATACCCCGTTCACACGTTCACACATCACTTTAAACACGTGTAAACCCCCTCTTATGGTCTCTTGCAGTCTCCTTCATTCTTATACTCTTATGTGAAGATGGAGTTAAAAGAATATGGTGGGTGGAACATCTTTCCACATTGATGACTATTTTCTTTTTTATGGTAGTAGTAGTAATAATAGTAGTGCGTCAGCGATAGCCACCGCTTTTGTCATTTGGGACAATATTCCAACAGGGAGGAGTCATAAAGGTTGTAAAAGAGATTTAATGAGGGTAGTGACAGAAACGAGGGGTAATACAAATTGAAAGCAACTAGCATTTTTTTTTCCAATGGAGAATGCAGCATGTCTCTGGTCAGCAGTGACATCACCAAAATCAGTAAAATGCTGACTTATGCAACCATGACCCCACACGGGGTTGGTCCACACTGATGAAGACATGGAGCCAACAAGAAGGGGACCAGACACAAATGTCATTGGAAGGGATGCAGAAGGGCAGAGATGCAAGAGGAAGAGGAAGGGTGCAGAAAATGCTGACGACGGGAAAGGCGCTGGCGATGAACGGGATAACAAATGAAATGGTGGAAACGGGAAGAAAACAGGCAAATTAGGGATGAAGGATATTTGAAATATCCAAGAGAGCGTGGTGAATCCAGGAAGGTTGTTATTAATGTTATTGTGAATATTATAAAAAAAAATATCATCATTATTACTTTTGCCATCATCATCATCATCATCATCATCATCATCATCATCATCATCATCATCATCATCATCATCATCATCATCATCATCATCATCATCATCATCATCATCATCATCATCATCATCATCACCATCACCATCACCATTCTTCTTCTTCTTATTATTATTATTGTTATTATTAGCGATGACTCATTAGTACAAAGGAAGCGAACGAAAACCATATTGACAGTGCCTTTGGGCAAAGCACGTGATGGATTGAACTGAGGAGTGATGTGAAAGGTAATGAAAATGTATGAGGTGCGTGAAAGGCTGATTAATGCAGTGAAAAACAAACACGAAAATGGGAAGGTTGGTTCGGGTGAGGGGAGGGGGACGGGATGGTGGGGTGGGGGGCATATCGAAGTAGGAGGATGGGATGCTTCACAAGGGGATGGGGCTTAAGATAGAAATGTCTTCAATGGCCTTTGCTATATACATACTTACACATACACACACACACACACACACACACACACACACACACACACACACACACACACACACACACACACACACACACACACACACACACACATATATATATATATATATATATATGTGTGTGTGTGTGTGTGTGTGTGTGTGTGTGTGTGTGTGTGTGTGTGTGTGTGTGTGTGTGTGTGTGTGTGTGTGTATAAACAAGCATATAAACATGCCAGCATTGAAAGATCACAAAGAAAGAGGTAATATAATGACAGTACTCAGGTTGCAAAAGGGGATAGACTACACTGACAGAAGAGATGTCTTGATTGAGGAATGGATATTGCTTTAAGAGTTCACGAGAAGAATTTGAGAAAGACTAGATCTTTAGACGATGAAAAGAACTACAGTTTTCAATGCAGTTGCATTAATACATGGAATAGCTAATATGGTGATGTAGCACTAAGCATGTTAGAAAATAAGGACATACACGAACTTGAAACCATGTATAAGCTATACGCTAGGTATAACAAGTTGGATTGAAAGAGATAGGACCACACGAGCGTTGTTCCTTTCATTCATACTACAATTAAGCAGCTGTAATTAAGCAAATACACACGCGTTCACACACACACACACACACACACACACACACACACACACACACACACACACACACACACACACACACACACACACACACACACACACACACACGACTCGGTGGCGCGTTGGTAGAGCACTGGACTGGGAAGTACGGTAGTGCTCGCAGTACTCAGTTCGAATCCTGCCCGGGGCCGAAATTATTTCGGTATCGCTGTGCTTCAGGTCGTTACTCTGACTCTCGTGGGCGGGGAGTTGGGTGTGTGTGTGTGTGTGAAAGGTCATAGCATTACCCATAGATCGGTCCTACGAGCTCTGAGCTCTCTTCCGGGAGGGAAATAGCTGTCGATCACGAGTCCAACACGTGATCCAAAGAGCAAAGACCAAGGTGAATACAGACACACAGACGTCGATCGTCACAGTGTAAAGACGCCTCAACTAGAGCTTCCGAGAAACAACGGAACTTCTCAACTATAAATATAACAGGAAACCTAGTTCGTGACAAATGGGAAGGGGAATACGTGTGGATGCTCGTGATGATCTAATATAGTAGAAAAAGTGAGTATTGAGGAAAGTGAAAATGAATCGAAACAGACCAGGAAATGGCGATGGAGTTGAACCTAACATAAACATTAGAACAGCAGTGACACCTACTGGCACAATACCGAAGCATAGCGAAAACGTCGAAACACCATTAGGCGTTGTAAGGTATGATGAAGATTTTTTTTCTGGATTTGATAAATATGACAGAAGACTGATTAGAATTATAGATATAGAAAAGGAGATGAGTTAATAGAATTAAGATATTATGGAGCTAAAGAAAGAAATCATGTACCTAAAGAATGAGTATAACGAAACCTACAAAGAATTGAGGGACTTAAAGAAAGAAAATGCAGAAATAGATAGAGAGGTAAGTGAACTGAAAAACAAAAACCAAAGTAAAAATGAAAGGATGAAAAACGAAAATACCACCAATAGTGAGACCTTAAAAGGAGAGATGAATGTACAAATTAAGGCGGTGATCGAGAAGGTTGAACAAAATATAGGAGGGGGAAGATTTGCAGAAAATCACAAAAGAATAGAAAAAAGGACCAAGAAAGCCAAGAGATAGGTTTCAAAGAAATTATCCAACAAATACAGGAAAAGACGAAATACTAAGTTATTCAAGTAATTAAAGAGAAAGAAAATTGGGTTAGAGATACAGTAAACAAAAAAGAAAATGCATAGTAGCATATGGTATAAAAAGAAAACTTAGATACTTGAGAGAAAAGAAGAGAAGAAAATAGAAAAAAAAAAAATAATAATAATAATAAGAGCAGTACAAGACGAAGGGCAAGAAATAGAAAAAAGGAAATAGAAGTGCATAGACTGGGATAATACTAAAAAAAAAATCGACCCCTAAAGATCAAATTAAGGTCACAAATGGTAGCAGAAGTATTAGCAAAAGCAAGAAGGTTAGCAAATATTGAAAACTATAAAAGTATATGGATAAAGATATAAATGAATGATGAGGAAAAAGAGAGAAGACACTAAGATGTGAAGCTGAAAAAAAAATGAGAAAAGAACGGAGATCGAAAAGGAGTTCTATTGGAGAGTACTAGACATAAGGCTGAGAAAATGGTATATTAGAAAAAAAAACTAAAGGAACAGAGAACGAGATAGAGAAGGAAAACAAGTTAAAAATGACTTATACTAACATAGACGGTTTGATCTCAGGATTAAATGAACTAAATTATTATCTGTCAGAAGAAAAAACAGATATAATGGGAATTGTGGAGACGAAATTAAGGGGTTCACTACCACCAAATAGTGTTGGACAAGGATTATATAACCATTGGATGAAAAATAGAAAAAAACAGGGTAGAGGAGTCATGTTTTTGACTAAGAAAAACTTAAATGTGACGAAGGTTACAGAGGGAGAAAATAGTGTGGAAATAATCACGATAAAATTTGAAAATAGTGACATGAAAAGTAGAAAGATTGTGGTGACCTATGTGCTCCCAAACACGGGTTCTTGGAAAGAGAGCGATTATTCTAAAATATTAGAAGACACGAGGCATTCATTAAATGAGATGCTAAAGGATGGAGGAAACGTAGTACTTATGGGAGATTTTAACTGCAAAGAAGTATGTTGGGAAGAGATGATAGTGAGAGGTGGAGAGGGCCTTTGGGGAAATATATTACTTGATATGACTATAGAATATACAATGACACAATGGGTAAAAGAAAATACCAGATATAGAAATAATGAAGAACCGTCGAGACTAGATCTGATATTTACATCACAGCCTGAAGTTGTGGAAATTTTTGAATACAAAACACCAACTAGGAAGAGTGACCACATACTACTTCAGTTTGAACTAAAAGAGGAAATATATATGGAAACAAATTAGAAATACAGAAAAAGATGTATAACAATACGGACTTTGGAAAAATTATAAACTTCTTTCAAAAAGCCAATTGGGAAAAATTCTACAATAGACACAAATGCAAGAGAAATGGGTGAATTTGAAAGAAATCTACAACGAAAGAGTGAATAAATATGTACCGAGACAAAAATAGGAAAAGGTGTATATCAAGTGCTGGTTTAGCAGAAGGTGTAGCGAGGCAAAAGATAGAAGATATTAAGATTGGAAGAGATAGAGAAAAGATAAAAAAAAAAAGTCGGAAAGTGGCAAATATATATCAATCTAAGGAATGAATATGTAGAAATACGGAAGGAGGAAAAAAGAAACTGTGAAAAAAACATAATAGGAAAATATAAGGACCAAAATTATCCTATAGATATGTGAGCAGTAAACTAAAAAACAAACAGGAAATATTAAAATTACGGCAAGGGAATATAGAATACACAGAAAATATAGAAATGGCTGAAGTCATAAACAAACACTTCAAGTCTGTGTTCACTAGAGAAAATATACACCATGGGGATGAAAGAAATAATTGTAACAATAAAAGAAAGAATGGATCAAACAATAAAACTTCATGTCAAGAAATCGCACGACCTAGATGGAATTGCAAACTGAATACTAAAAGAACGTATAGATGAACTAATAGACAAAGTATATAAGGTAATAACCTGCTCACTCATAGAAGGAAAAATGTCGGAAGACTGGAAAAATGCCAGTATAGTACCAATATATAAAGGGAGAAACAAGGAAGACCCAGCAAATTACAGACCGGTCTCCCTTACAAGTACATTAGCCAAAAATTGCAATAAATGAATAAATAGATAAAACAAAATATTAAAAAACAGATGGACAAAACATCTGGAGGAAAATAATATACTAAACCCGAGAGAACTCGGATTTAGACTAATATATATATTACAAGACAGGGATGGATGGGCTTTTATTTTGCTTTCCTAGAATCACAAAAAGCTCTTGATAAAGTGCCACATAAAAATTATTATTAAAAAAAACTGGAAACCGTAGGAGGGATACAAGGTAAACTGCTTAAATGGATGGAGGGGTGTCTCGCATGAAATAAAAGTGAGAATAATTCCCAAAGATAAGAGTTCTATTTCGGAATTTTTTTTATTAGTGGTGTCCCACAGGGATCAGTATTGGCTCCGATATTGTTTGCTATTTATGTAAATGACATGGATGAGGGTGTAGAATGTTACGTGAACTTCTTTGCTGATAACGCAAAACTGACGAGGAAAGTAAGTATAGAAACGGATTGTGAGTCGCTACAAAGAGATCTAAACAGAGTTTGGGAATGGAGTCAGAAGTAGGAAGTGAACTTCAACATAAATGATTTAGTATAATGGACTCTGGAAAAAAAGTATTAGGATAGTATAAAATCTGTACAAAGGGAGTAAAAAAATGAGTTCTGAAAAAGACCTAGGAGTAATTACCACAATAGACATAACTCCTGATAAACAGATAAATAAAATTGTCGGAGAAACTTGCAACTTGCTATGATCAATAAAGGTGGCCTTTACCTACTCGGACGAAGAAATGATGAACGAAGATGGCCCTAACACTTTCAAAACTCTCATACGAGGAGAGATTGTCTAAGCTGGAATTACCGACTCAGAAACAAAGAAGAGAAAGAGGCGACCCATTGACCATCTATTGAATTATGAGAGGCATGGAAGTTCTTGATGACCTTGACTTACTAAATTGATAGTTCTTGACTTACTAAATTGGGATAAGAGAAATACAAGAGGACATGAAAATAAAATCAAAAAGGACAATTATAGAAGGGACCTGGAAAAGAACAGCTTTCCACACAGTGGTGGATGTCTGGAACAAATTGGGCGAAACAATAGTGTGTGCAAACACCATATATCAATTTAAGAGCAAAACTAGATACTGCGAGATACAAAGATTGGACACTACGAGTTCTACGAGCATAGCTCCACTTCCCGTAAAATACAACTAGGTAAATACACACACACACACTCACGCGCGCTTTTCAGGTTGAAAAAGAGGAGTGCAAGATAAGGTAATATGAAAACTACATAATGAACAGGAAAAGGGCATGTATATTTTCTCTTTACATTAACAATGCACAAATTAGAAAGAAAGGAGAGATCGAGAGAATGACAAGGTATACTTTGGAGCATGTGTCTTGCTGGATTGCATTTGACCCAGGGCAGTTGGCAGATGCATGGATGACCCGTCATCCATTAGGAGCTGAGATTGAAGGAGTGGAGGGAGTGGGGGAGAGGAATGAAATGGGTGGGAATAGATCTCTGAGTTGGACACCTCCTTTGTAAGGGGGGAAAACTCTCGGTATATAGAATAGAATAGATGATATTGGGTACCAGGGATAGTAGGATAACCCATTGGAACAGGCAATAGCCGCGCTGACTGAAGGCAACGAATGTATATCACCACGTATGATGTAGCTAAAATGATCTGTTAATGGTGACAGTGGTGGAAATAAGAAATTAATTCTTTGTGGGAATATATGATTTTCTGAAGGGCAGGAAGCTGCTTGTTGGAAATATGAACATGAAAATTGATGAGATGGAAGGAGGAATTAAAGTTTGACTTAGAGTGGAAGACCTAGAAAGTGGAAGTGCTGTAGTTTTGTGTCGAGGCGCCGTTATATGAAAGGATTACAAAGTATTACAAAGGAGGAGCATGCCTTCCGGAGACCTTTTGGTCCATAAATAAATCGAATGCGAAAAAAATATAATAATGATAGATAGATAAATAAATAAATAAAATCATAATAATATAAATAGTAATATATAAAATGAATAAATGAATAGATAAAATTAAATAAACAGGTAAATAGTAGATGATGATAAATTGACAGATAAATAATAATAAACGATAATCAAGGAAATAATAATAAGCAGAAAATAATAACAAACAAATAAACAAATTATATAAAATAAATGGCAGTCAGTACAGCATCTTGCTTAGGTATTTATCTAAACGAATCTTAAAGCTTCGAACTGAAATACATTGCACTGCCTCTGCATGAAGTTTATTCCACTCATTAACTACATGGTTGGCGAATTTGTTTCTACCCACTTCCAAATCAAATTTATTTCGTGACAGTTTCAGAACCTTATTTCTTGTCGGATTCTCATTCAGTGTGAAAATTTTGTCACTTTTGATGTTGTTAATTTCCTTTACAATCTTAAAGACCTGTATCAAGCCACCTCTGAGTATACGTTTTTTAAGGGAAAACAGATTCATATGTTTTATTCGATTTTCGTATGATTTACTTTTTATATTTGAAATCAGTTTTGTTGCTCGCCGTTGTACTTTCTTCAATTTGTCAATGTCTTTAATGAGATTCGGTGACCATACGGAAACAGCATATTCCAAATACACACAGGCGAAGGTCAAGGGTGTTGCTAGATTCCGTTGTGTTGGATATAATTGAATCTGAAGGAGATTAATGAACACTGAAGCATGGATATGAATGGGTGAATGGATATTGGATCAAGTAGTGGTTGGCGATATTGAAGTTCATGGGATAAGCAATAGTGTAGAGTGAGACAACTGGATAGGAACGACATGGAAAAGAGCTGTAGATGCAAATTATAAAAGCCAGAGAGGAATCTAAGAGGAAAGGAGAAAAAGAAATAGAGAGGAGGGAAAATGTGACCAAAAGGAAGAAAGATATACTAAAAGTTACGAACGAGTTACAAAGTAGAAGATTGGAAGCAAATTAAATGAGGAATGAGCGATGGGATGATGATAAAAGAAAATGGTAACAAAGAACTGTAATGAAAAGCTAAACATTTCTTAGAAATTTGAGAGGTTCTAATCTCAGTTGTTGGTGTCATTATAAAAACTTAGTCACTGTTTCAGAGTAGTGAAAATGTTAAAAGGAATACATAGCTAAACTTTCATCACTACATTTTCAACTGAATGCTCACGCACTTAGGCCAGTATTCAGATCAGCCAGATCATATCCTCCTTTTTTTTCTCTCTCTCACCCTAGTTGTGAAGGACTCTTTGCCTTAATCTTTTCAGAAAGGTGGAGACTATTTTGTAGAGCGACAAATGATTCAGTGCAGCTGAGAAAAGGATCTTGTGCTGAAAACTCTATAACTCCCTTCCTTGCGATGGCGTCCTGGGAGATTGTGTTTCCTACGAACATCAAACAAGTGCATTTCTTCGGTCACATGACAGGAGTGGAGAGGAATGGCCCCATCACGAGGGAGCCCGGATGATAAGCTTTACTTTAACCATTTCTCTAAGAATTTATTTGCGACCATTACATAGTCCACTGAAAACGGTCTCATATCATTTTCCTAATAAGGAACCTATACTGGCAGGAGTATTCACCTGTTCCCAGTGTGCCTGGAAAAAAAAAAAAAAAAAAAAAAAAAAAAAATTTTATGCCCAGGAAATTGACAAAAGCTCCCCTTTCGGATTACAGCTCGTTGACAAAAAGTGGCTGGAAATTGAATATTAATCCGAATTAAAATAGAAAGGAAAAGGGAGGAATCACAACATTCTGAAATTTTGTTGATGTATTTTCAAAAGTATCTTAGAGTGTCATGTTACGCAAGGGGGAGGGAGAAAATGAAGACATATGAGAATAGAAAACCGGAACGGAGAACTGCACAGGGCGCGGGGGCAAAGCTGGGCTGGACAGAACTCACGGACTTGTAAACAACGCGAGCATTAGAGAACGGAAAATTCGATCGAAGACCTGCGCAGAGGCAGGATTGGGTGGGCAGAGCCCTGAATCTGTAAACAACATGCCAGTTGTCTTTCGAAGCTGAGAAGAAAGGATGGGAAAGATCAATATCACCGTTATTTCTTTGGCCAGCCAGCCTGAGTAAATAAATAAATAACTAAGGGAATAAATAAATGAATAAATAAATGAAAACCTCCATAAGGAAAAAAAAAAGTAGATTACACATGTGTAGACATAAAGAATAATAAGTTTTTTTTTTATAGAATATTACTGAACTAGTCTCGATAACTGAAAGAAAAAAGTATACGAATCCAAAATGTGACTCAACCAGCTCACACAGTTTGTTGTAGCAAACTGTGTGTCAATTTAACCTTTAGAGTTGAGATATGTTTTCTTTTCTTTAGAATACACACATACACATACATAAACACACACACACACACACACACACACACACACACACACACACACACACACACACACACATATATATATATATTATATATATATATATGTATATATGTATATGTGTGTATGTGTGAGTATATATATATATATATATATATATATATAAATTGCTAAATGTAAAAGAGGATAGGAAGGAAAGGTAGTTACGGTGGGAAGCACTAAGAAAATGACAGTGATGAGTGAGGAAAATGGAAGAGAAATAAGGAAAGATGAAGTGAAAGCAGCTGTTAAGATGATGAGAGCAGGAAAGGCACTTGGGTTGGATGGATGCCATGCAAAATGTCTGAAAAAGGAGGTACAGTTATGGTGTACTGTGTTGTGAGGTTATTTAATGTTTGTTCAAGAGAGAGTAGAGTGCCGGAGGACTGGAGGAGTGCCTGTATAGTTCCAATTTACAAGGGAAAGGGGACAAGTGTGAGTGTAGTAATTTCAGAGGGATCAGCTTGTTAAGTGTAGTTGGGAAGGCTTATGGGAGGGTCTTGATTGAGGGGATTAGGAGAGGAACAGAGGGAATAATTGGTGAGGAACACTGTTGTTTTAGGACAGGTAGGGGTTGTGTAGATCAGATTTTTTTGTTAAGACAGATATATGAGAAAGCTATAGGAAAAGGTAATGATGTTTTTTGGGCCTTTGTGGATTTGGAAAAAGCTTATGAGAGGGTAGACAGGAGGGCACTCTGGGAGGTATTACAGATATATGGTATAGTAGGAAAGATATTCAGGACAGTCAAGAGTTTTTACGAGAGTAGTAGAGCTTGTGTTAGGATTAGAAATGGAGAGATTGAGTGGTTTGAGGTAAAGGCGGGACTTCGTCAGGGATGTGTTATGTCACCCTGGCTGTTCAATTTATATATGGGCGGGGTGGTGCGAGTTGTGAATGCAAGGGTAGAGGGTGAGGGTTGGAGATGGTTAAAGAAAATGGAGAAAAGGGAGAGATAAGCCAGATGTTGTTTGCTGATGACACTGTGCTTGTAGCAGGATCAGACGAGGGATTGAGGAAGTTAGTGACAGAGTTTGGAAAGGTGTATGAAAGAAGGAAGTTGAAGATAAATGTAGGTAAAAGGTGATGAGATGTGCAAGAGGAGAGAGTGGCAGCAGACTGGAAGTGAGTATTGAGGGAGAGAGACTGGAGGAAGTGGATATTTTTAGATACTTGGGTGTGAATGTGGCAGGAAAGGGATGAGTGTAGGTGGAGGTAGAATGTAGATTGAGAGAAGCGAGTAAATGCCTTGGTGGATTAAAAAGTGTAATGAGAAATAGACATTTGGGAATGGATGCTAAGAGGAGATTGTATGAAGGAGTGAATATGCCGACAGCACTGTACGGGGGCAGAAACATGGAACATAAGAGAAGTAACTCCGGTAGATGTTTAAATGAATTAAGGGAATGCCCATCAAAATACAAAATCAGTGTTATACGCGCGTATATTACGAGAGCTTTTGTAAAAGAAAAAATCATATCCGGAGATGTTTCAAGAAAATAGAAGTTAGTTAACGTTACTCCCATATTCAAAAAGGGTGACAAAAAGAAGCCAATGAACTACAGGCCTATAAGATTAGCCTCGATCGTAGGAAAAATTATGGAAACTCTCATCAGAGGTACTACCGAACACCATTTAGAAAGTGACTGTTTAATAAATAATAGCTAGCATGGGTTCAGAAGAAAATGTTCTTGTGTGACTAGCCTATTCGAGTTCTACAGCACAGTCATCTCAAATTATGAAGACAAAATTTCTATCTAACTATCTATATATCTATATTCATCTACCTATATATATATATATATATGTATATATATATATATATATATATATATATATATATATATATATATATATATATATACATACATATCGATTTGATATATCTGGACCTTTGATACCGTCCCGCACGAAAGACCTCTTACTAAACTAGCTTCACACGGAATTAGTAGTAGCCTGTTCAGCTGGACTAGTAACTGGTTAAACGATCGTAAACAGAGATTTGTTCTAGATGATAAAACTTCTAAATGGAAAATTTTTATGAGTGAAGTTCTTCAGGAATCCGTTCTTGACCACTTCTATTCATTGTTACAAACTATATAGACCACGGACTGAAATCTGTTGTCTTCAAATTTGCTGATGATACAACAAAAACTGTGCGTAAGGGCAAATAATCACTTAAACCAATTAGATATTCAAGAAAATTTAAATTAACTATAGAAATGGTCTGAAAATTGGCTAATGTAATTTAACACAATAAATGTAAAGTTATGCACATAGAAAAAAATCACAATAAGTATGACTCAAGTTATTTGGAAATTGCTTAACAAAAGTGGATAGTGAACAATATTTCACCATAATTATCAGTGATAATCTCAGTGTGTTTCCGCCTTTGTAAGATAACTAGCTTAAAGTCCTGCGGAGCGTTACCTCGGAATTTGGTCCATATAAATAATAGTCTAGATTAATGATATATAGATAACTCATGAGTAGACAGTTGATTGGAGTAAGAAAAAATCTGAAGGAGAAATTTTATTCCGTGTCTACGTCATCTAGGGGAAGAGTGCCAACCCCTCTGTCCCCACCGCGATGGGTGTATATGTGTGTGGGAGGGGTAGGGTGGGGACGTGGTGGGGTTGGGAAGGGGTGAGGGTAAACCACTGCAGTAGGGAGGACAAAAGGAAAATTATAAAGCGATAAGCAAAGAAGCAAATGACAAGTCTACGGACACTGGAAGCCACGTTTCAATAGACAAATCTATGTTGGCCTCTTCTATTGCAGCTTAGATATTTTTTTAGTAAAGGTGAAAGTTGCCAAGCATCGCGTTACCAGCCATAGTTCAAACCAATATGACATTAAATACCGTTCAAGAATTTTCTCTTTTAGTTTTTGCCAATTCAGACAAATAAACACATTTGCCTCTATACAGATAAATAAAAGTGTTCTTTTGTCCATGTCTATATCGTTTCAATTTATTTTCAAATTCGTTTGAATTTCCCATTGTCATATGGTTTCTTCTGGGTTATTCCACAAACCTATGTACCTGGATATCCTCCAATTATTGTGTTTTGTGTTCCTTTCCATGACTTCTTATTGCTCTCCCGTCCCACCGTATGGCTTCTCTCTCAGCTTTGCCTTTATCATCTGTTGATCTGAATACAACCATTATATCATTCCTCTTATTACATTTCTTCTATTGAGGGCAGTGTCAAGTTTTCTAATGTTTTCGTACATATCATCTGCTAGGATGGGGGCCAATTTAGTTGATTTTGTTTTTTCTGATTAGTTTTTATATAGTGTATTTTTTTTTGGGGGGGGGGACACTGCTGTTACATACTTTAACTTGAGGATAATCAGATGTTCTGAGTAATTTATTTTTGTCTCTAGAATACCATTTGTACCTTAATCACATTTTGTAAATCTCTTTAATAATCTAATTCATGTGTTGGTTAAGAAATTTTACGTGACATTTCTTGTTCCATTTCTTTTGCTCTTACATTTCTTTCATTTGCCATCTACTAACTCATTGATGGCTTTTTCGTACCGTTGCTAATTTAGAGTATTTTCTAATTGAAATTCCATACCTTGCCAAGTGATGCAATATATATATATATATATATATATATATATGTATATATATATATATATATATATATATATATATATAACGTTTTTTACGTTTTTTTTACACTGCCAAAGTTGCTTAGATATGTTGAGTATATAAAAACAGGTGTACGTACTTGATTCATTCCTCCACATATGTGTACCTATCTTTAGACACTATAAAAATAAGCATAAGTAATTGACTTTTTTGTCAGATGCTGCAACAAGTGTGTATACATATACAAAAGGTTTTTCCCCCTACACGGGGGGTAGCCAAAAAGAAAAAGGCATAGAAACCACTCCCACCCATTCCATTTCCTATATACTCCTCTCCCCTCCACCCTCCTCCCTCCACCCTCCTCCCTCCCTCTTATTTTGGCACCTCCTGGATGACGGGTCATCCCTGCATCCTGTCCACTGCCCTAGGTCAAAAGCAGTATCGCAAGACACAGCACATCCACAGCAAGGACACTTCATAAATTCGGCAACACCCTCCCTCTCCGTCCCCCCATGCAGAAAAGGAGAAGACGGGGAGAAATTCTTTTGGGCTGCGTCAAATTTTTTCTCATACATACTTCCTCACCCCCCATCCTCCACCCACTCCCCCTCATGCATCACAGCATCATCTATACACAGCCCCTCTCCATTCACCCCTATCTTCTGTCGTCTCCCGTCCTTCCTCCACAGACATTCCTCTCTTTTGTAATGCCCCTTTCACCCCATCCATCCATCTCATCCTAGGACGCCCCTTCATATTCACTCCTTCCACCTCTGCCTTCCACACTTCTTTTACTAATCTTTCTTCACTCATTCTTTCCATGTGTCCAAACCATCCTAATACTCTTTCATATAGATGCCGTATATGGGCCAATATGGCAACCTTACAAAATCTAAATAAGCATGAAGCTATTTGCCAATATATTGTGTCTGCATACACCAGCAATGTCATCAACCTGAAAACAAACAAGCATTGATCAGTCTATGTGCCTTTATACAATATAGCCATGTGCTGTACATGTGTTTGATGGACTGCTATAAATGGTTTCCTCCATGTATATCCATCATAGTCCTCTAAAATCCACTCTAAGCACAATCTTCAGGGATTGAACACTACAATTTTTCCTTACTACATCACTCCATGTTATGTGGCTCCTGCCGCTCCTCCTCGGGCTCCTCTATATCAGATGAAATCATGACTTTAGGGCCGGGGCTGGTCAGACCATCAATTGAGTCCTCAGAATCTGCTTCAAAAGGGCCCGAGTCGTCTGACTCAAGCTGGAAAGTGGGGATGCTGCTTGAAGCAGTAGAATCCCTGCTGGTTGATGGTTGTGGTGGTGGTGTATTACTGGCATGAGCTGCATGGCGAGGATATTCATGGGCATCGTCCATATTGCCCAGTGCCAAGTTTTGCCCAATCAACACCAACTTGGCAGCTCTGTCGGTGGTCAAACGATTCCTTCTCGCAGAATGTACCAGTACATATCTGCTAAAGGATTGCTTGACAGATGCACTGGATGGGGGCAGTTGCAAGATGTTTTAGGCAACATGGGACAGCTGAGTTGAGCAACAGATTCGTTCCACCAACTAGATTCTGATGTCTTATCAACAGCACTCCAAACAAATGGCTTTGAAAAAAAGTTTGATTTGGACCTGTAATCTGCCAACTCAGCTATTACTTGGGTCTCATCAACATTTGGCAGTTGTATAGCAATTTCATAAATGGCCTGTATTGTATCCACCTGAAAATCAACAATATTTTTAGTATAAGTATATGATACCGCAACTTGTATTATTTCAAAGAGACACTACTACTAATTTAGGTCAGGTGAATTCAGGTCAAGTAAGACTTGGAGGCATATACAGTGGCATACGGGCAAGACTGGATTTTGGGTGTAATAAGAACATATTATTACAAAATAGAAAATAAAAACTACTTACCGCTTCTTCACCCGAAAAGTGACATCCACAGTAACAAGGATCCACCAAGTTGGCTGCAAGGTGGATACTTTTCATCAGGAATTTCTTCATTTTACGAATTATTCCCTTGAAGGCATCTTCTTCACTCTTGAGGATTTGGGATGAGGAGAGATTCCCTTCAAAGGACAGCTTTAAATCACTGAACACTTTCATTACCAGAGAGAGGTTTTTATTTTCTCCTTCTGTAGCAGTGATGGCATCTGCCACTGACTTCAGGAGCTTGAGAATACCCTCAGTCCGATCCCAAAATACTTCTGAAAGTAGGAGCTTCCTAATGGACAAATCCAAAGATGGCTTGGCATCATCATTGATTGCAAGAGCCTGAAGTGCATGTTTGTTAATGCATACACTCTTCAGACACTGGATAATGGATCCCCATCTGAAACAAAGGAGGACAACAATATTAGTACCAGTATGAATTCTCAATTCAAAACAGCTCAGCCATGAGAAACATTAAATTAATTGTACCATTAATAAAGAATTCACAGCAAGTTTACTGGCATAAGAATGAGATTTCAAATACTATTTTGCAAGTTGTGATCTTTAGCAATGAGTAATATACTAATAATTCTTACCTTGTTTTAACAGGCAGTTTTAGTGTCTGCTGTTGCCCCTGTGGTGACTGCTGTTGATGTTGTTTGAGTAGAGCAGTGACCTTTCGGAACTGTTTGACTGTTTTTCAAACTTTTATGCAGTCCGACTGTATATTTTCTGCAGACTTGATCTTTTTTAGCTCTATGAATATTAACTGCAGAGTGTGAGCCATGCAACCATATGGTTTTATGTGAGGATACTCCAACTGAAGCAGTTCCTAAGCCTTTTTCATATTAGAGGCATTATCTGTGCAGACCCCCAACACTTTCAATTGACCAATGTCATCCACTACTTTCTTTGGGAGATCTGCTATTTACTACCCAGTGTGGCTTTCTGCACCTAACAATAAAACAGAAGCTATAATTAGATATTGCAGCATATTCCAAAAATACAAAACTAATGAAAACCGGAATACGGAATACAGAGAATAGACTGTTAATTAATATTGATATTTTCTTGTGATAGGAAGTTTATTTGAAATACTTTATTTTAATGTCTAAGTTAATTTTGTAATTGTGTTGTAATTGACTGCAATTTTGACTGAAACTAACCTGTTGCAATGCTGCTCCAAAATATGGGCCTTGGCACTGTCACAATGAAGTTTATGATCCCCTCATTCCTGTAATTATCCAATATTTTAGGATAAATTAGGGCAATAATTATTTATAAAAAAATATTAGGAATAATAAGTGATATAATGATGTTACATATTCCTACAGTTCTTATCTGACATTAGTCCAACTATCACACATTACTGCAACACTAGAAGTAGATGCTACTAGTTCCTTTACAGTTACAGAACACTCCTGGTGGACCCTCTCAAGAAGATTGTTTGAGATTGAGTCTCGACTAGGAATCTTGAAAGATGGCCTCAGAGTCTTGAAGAACTTTGCCCACAACTTATTACCCACCATGTCTAGTGGACAGCCACTTGCATAGATAGCCCGGGCTAACTGCAATTGATCTTCCTGTAATACCTTTGATTTCCATTAATCATGATACTGATAGACAGATTACTAAATGTTGACATTGGATACACATTAGTATATACAATATATAACTATAACATAGTTTATACTTACTGTTTGTGTTTCTATCATTTTGTCAACACATGTGTATGAAGCAATCTTCTGCCGTATTAACTTTTTAGCTTTGGAGTGATTCCAGAGTCACTGGAGTGATTCCAGAACTGACAGAGACAGATGATCCAGGTCTACTTGTTGTGCCTGTGGCTGTGTCAGGTCTGGGCAGAGCCATCGGAATCGGACTTGTGAAGAATGAACAATCTAATGTCCTTTGCATTGTATGAGTGCTTGTACTTGTTGCACTTGTATCATGCAAGAGCAACTGCAGTTCGATATCTGAGTCACTGTCTATGCCTTGTGATCTACCCTCAGTAGTTTCAGCATCAGTAAGAACTGCTTTTTGGCCTTTACCACGTGTCAAATATTTTTTCTTGATTTTTTCACCACATTTCTTGCACTGAACTATATGGTTTACCAACTGACTTCCGTTTTTTTGACAGTACTGTCGAGCAAAATAAGCATTTCACTTTTGCCACTTTCCCATCACTTGGGACATCTTTGAATATTTGGCAACTGGAGTCTTCTTCCTGCCTGGCATTGTAGGTTTTACTCACACTACCCACACAACAACAGAGTACAGGACTGATAACAAACACGAACAACTTACAATGTTACCAAATCTCAGTCACAGTGGTGCCAAACCTCTTATGAGACAAAATTCCAGAAACTACACCAAGTTGGCAGAAAACGCTTATATATCACCACCATCAAAGGCATATTATTAACACACATGTGTTTGAGATTTACAAATGCAACAGGCTCATTGTAAAACCAATAAAATACATCAAAACATGACACACAGAAAATGGGAAATGACAAAATCATAAAAAAAACTATGTTTGAGGAGCATACTGTTTTATTTGATAGTCTAGAAACAATTGCAATGTGTTTTTTCTTGCCGAGATATCTAAGACAGAATATTAAAAAAAAGTTGTTGTTTTTTCGCCACTGTCTTTTTTTAAGTGTTTTTAACGGCGTTTTATTATTATCATTATTGAGTTGAATCGCTAACCTTGCCCCAGTTATGAAAAACTGTCTAGATGCTCCTGTAGCAATTCACAATCTCCATTTTCAACAATCTTCATGATTTTTTAATCATTTGCAAAAGGTTGGTTTATATTTTTGTTTCATCCATGATATCTTTTACGGGTGCAAGTGCTGACTCCTTGTAGGAGTCTACTACTTACTTCCTTGCATCCTGGCATCTTGTTCTTTAGTGCTGCTCTTGTTTATCGATTGTTCAAAAAGTCTCATCTCCATTCCAGGGGACTTCCTATAAGTCCTCCAATATGTTCCTATTCCTATACAAATTGTTTGCGTGGGTTCTTTTCAAAGGTTTTTCTCTATATCTAGATACATAACATCCACCCAATTACCTTCCTGTTGGAGCATATAGATCGTATTTGGATCAAACTTTACCAAATTAAAACATGTTTTTTCAGTTCTGTCTTGCCCTCTCCTTTACTTAGTGGTACAACATTATTCCTATTCCAATCTAAGGTACTAATCATTATTTAACTGAATAAACGCACACTATTCCTTATTTGTAGTCTTTAAGTATCCAGTTGAAAATCTTGTCAGGACCTTAGGCCTTTAGTAATTTATATACTTTCTTTTCCTCCATTTCTATACCTTTTCACCTATGAGCGTATTTCTAATCCCCCTCTCTACCCAACAAAGCAACTTTCTTTTGTGAAAACTAATTAGAAAAAATAATTACTTCGGCTTGTGTTACCGCATCTTCACAGACCTTGTCTTCTATTTTTAGCCTTCTGATTACTTCCTTGCTTCTGAATTTATAGATCCCGTAAGATCTTAGCGGCTTCAGTCGTTTATATACTATTTTTACCTTCATTTCTATACCCATATCTCTAAATTCTTCTCTCTCTCTTCCACAAAGTGATTTTTCCTACTACTGATTTGACACTTACTCATTATTTTGGCTTCTGTTGTACCGTTTTCGTAGCTCACCCCACCTCTTCCTTCCACCTTGGTGATCCCTTCCGTGTATCTGTAAAGCTGCTTAAAGGTATCTACATTTATAACTTATGCCTTTTTTCCTAATTTCTTTTTTCTTTCCATTTCTAGTTTTTTGTACCCTTCTTTTGTTTGATTTTATTTTTTATTTATGTCATGCCATATATTTTTCTTTTATATCTGTTCCGTACCTTCTGTTAAGCTTTTTTTTTTATTATTCTTCTACTGACTCGTGGCACATATTTTTCAACATCAGTCATAATTTTCAGTAAAGATTTCCCCCTTTTTCTCGCGTTTCTCTTGCTTCCATGATTTCCCTCCAAATAATTTTCTTAAGAAAATATTTGATCCTGTAAAATCTACATTCACGGAAATGCATCACTCTTGACTATAATTCATCTCTTGGCTCTAGATTTCTTGTCATTTACTTTTCCCGACGGAATATATGTATTTTAAAGAATCCATTGCAACAGCTTCTTTGGTAAGCAGTCCATTCTAGTAAGTATATCATTTCTTCTAAATATTTCTAAATCTATTGTAAATACCTTTAGTTTACTAAATCATTACCTTGCTCAATGTCATTTAACCGTGTATCATTCTATGCACCCTTGAATCTTTACTTCTACTTGTCCCACATTTTCAGTTCATCTCTTTACAAATAGAGTCACTCACCAGAGTTATTTTTGCCATTGTCATATTTTCTGTAGGTGAATAATCGTATCTGACAATATCTGAGGATACTGCCGCAAAATCTTTCTTCCTGGTTATCGCTTTTAGAATTCTTACATCAGCTTCTTTTCCCGGTTCCACATTATCCATAATGATGTAAAATTTCCACTTATTTTTATGTTGTTGTTTTTTCGTCTCACACGTAAATATAAACATTATTTGTTAATTTGCTCTCTAACAGACATATGGTATCTGGTTCATTTGCCTTTGAGTAACTGTTGCTTATTCTAATTTCTTTACATTGTTACCTTACTCTTTTCCTTTCCTTTAATATCGTTTTCCTCTATTGCTGATGTAAAATCCCAGAAAAAAATCTTGATTATCTTTTTTCTAGAGTTGATATTTTTGCTCTTTTATTTTATTTTGTTTGTTTTTTGCGTGTCTCCTCATCCAAATAATTTATATACTTGAATATATTTTTAGTTGCTGTTTCTCCTTTCCATATCTTCTTAACATCTTGCACACGACAGCCAGTTTAAACATTTTTAATGTAATTTCTATTGCATTTTTAAACTCACGTCTCCCTCTTTTCATATTTTATAATGTGTGATCCTTTCTTCGGCCTGAAAATGTGTCGACTTTGCATTTTGATACTAACAGCATTACAAGCGATTTATTAGTTCTTTAATACCTTTACATTTTTTCTCCTCTTTATCTTCTTTCTTCCTCTAATATTTGGTGATCTCTTTCAGTTTTAATATTTCTTCTTATTAAATGTTCATCCATTTCTTTGGCTCATCCATCTTTTATTTTATTTTGTTTTTATATCCGTTGATATTGTATTTTGACCCTATCTCTTTTTTTTTTCACTTTTAAGTTGAAATTTCTGATCGGTATTAAGTTCAATCAAATTATTCAATTAGCTTTCTAGATCTCAGATCTTTGATTATTGAGATTTATTTTTTGTAGCAATTGTAACTGTATATTTCCCTAATTACATTACCCAAATGTAGTATTCAGTAAAGAATAAAAACACTCGCATTTTTTAATTATCATATCTAGTATGTAAAGCATATGCGTATGTGTCTGCTTGTTTGTATCTGCTAAAGTCTTGATCTCTAAAAAAAAAAAAAAAAAATCCATCTCTTACTCACAATTTTCTTACGCTATTTGATTATCATCCTGGGTCAGGTCAATGATCATTCAGGCGAGACTTTGTTTCCTCTGTTATGAATCAGGATTACCTCGGCCTGTTTCCATTATCTAGGTACTTCTCTATTTTTCTAGGGAACACACATCTCGTGAATAATATCCACCAGTCGCTGTGTACATTGTGTATACATGTGGAAACCCCATCTTTTCCAGGAGATGTCTTTACATCTAGGACCTATAGTAATCTATATGCTTTCCCCACTTCCACTTTTGTGTCACACAAATGACGCTTTTTACATTGAAAAAATAATCCATGAAATTTGCCAAAACAAAGTGCTGGTAAAATGTATTCGAAAGAATTCTGTAAAATTTATCGGACTTTTATCAATATATTAAGGTACTTAAATGATTAAAACATTGTTTGAAGTCATAAAGTACATGCATTACAATAACTTATTGTAACTTTGTACATAGTCTAACAAACAAGGACAGAATAAAGATACCGTGGAAATTTATAAAGAAGAAAATTGTGTGACTTGAAATACAGTACTTTATCTGTTCCAAATACGGAAAAATAGTTAGAATATATTGTTTAGAAATTGTTACATTTATCTTATGTTTATGATTTAATTTCATCTACCTTTATTTATCTGTTTACTGATTGATTCATTCATTATTTCATTTCTTCATTTATTCCTCTATTAATCTATGTATTCATTTATTTACTTATGTATTGATTCATAAATTTATTTAATTACCTATTTATTTATAATTTTATTTGTTTATCAATCTATTCTTTTATTTATTAATTTATTTTTTATTTATTTATTCATTATCTTATTTATCAATTTCTTTCTTATTGATTGATTGATTTATTCATTCACTTCTTTACTTATTTACCTATTATCATCTTTATTTATTGCTTCATTCACTTACTATTTAAGTGTTTATTCATTTACTTACTTATTTATTTATCTATTCATTTATCTATTTGGTTATTCTTTTTATTTATGTTTTTATATGTGTTTATATATTTTTTTCAGTGTAATCCTCTCCTGCCTTCAATGTCATTTTATTTGGTGAATACAGACTGAAAATATTTACTGATTATTATAGATTCCATTTTCTGTATTTTGACGAGCTGTTTCACTGATTCTTACACCTTTCTCTCTTTGCAGAGTGACGAGGAGGTTGTTGGGCGAGGCGTGACGCTCTACGTTCTGCTGGCCGGGTTGCTCGGTGGCCTTCTTCTCGTCCTGTCTGTCCTCGCCTTCTGCCGATACTGCCTACCGGACCCTGACAAACGAGACTCGTAAGTCTATTCGCAGTTATGTAGACATGCATACATATATTTATATATATATATATATATATATATATATATATATATATAATATATATATATACATGATTTCAAGAAGTCTACAGCGACAATGGCGTTGTTGAGCTTATATATAAGCTTATATAAGCTTATATAAGCTCAACAACGCCATTGTCGCTGTAGACTTCTTGAAATCATGTATACAACATGGCCTCCTACCAATATATATATATATATATATATATATATATATATATATGTGTGTGTGTGTGTGTGTGTGTGTGTGTGTGTGTGTGTGTGTGTGTGTGTGTGTGTGTGTGTGTGTGTGTGTGTGTGTGTGTATACATATGTTCAATTGAAGACCAGAGCTAATTCAATATCCACTATCTTCTTAGTGATTTTCTCAATTTTCCGAATAGTTTGTATCTTGAAGGGAGGTCAAACACAAGGCTTCCGAGATCCATGGTGTTATTATAACGAAAAACATTACACAAAATTTAAAATACGAACTTTCAGTTGAATCATACAGCCATTTTCAGGTAAGTAAGAATAAATGTACAAAACATGAGTTTAAATAAGAGTAAAAAAGGAACTTGGAGAGTTAGGTCGTAGCTAGGCGTCAGGTACTGGACGGAGGTGAGGTCTTGGCTTCAGAGGGATGTAGCTGGACATCAGATTACTGTAGCCGGACGTTTGGTCTTTGTTGCTTCGCAGCCTCGCTGTGTAATTGTAAAGTACTAACTGTGTCCGTCTGTATATTAATGATAGGGGTGTATTGTGTAATGTAGACTCTTTCCAAGATATGTAGTTTCTTGTTGTTGTTACATTGTTTAAGTATTTTTGTATTGTTAACTAAATCTTGTCTGTTTGGAGTTTTGTTGTGTGTTTGTATTATATGTTTGCGTATACTTCCTTCACGGGCACGTATTATGAGTCTCCTGCTCACAGATGTAGTGGTAACACCAATTTAAGAAGCATTGTTGAGAAGTTTGCAACCTTCTTCGGGGCAAGTGAATTGGTACACCACATTAGTCTGTTTGAGGAGAGAGCTGTTTTTAGTCATATTATTTCTCATTATAAGGTTAAAGACTTTTGTGTTTTTGTAGTATATGATGACGGTCAATTTGTAGTGTGGGTTGGTGCATGTGACGTTACGTTCAAGGATGTCTTTGAGAACATGTTCGTCTATTTTGTATGCTGGTGTCATTTGGTTTTTGTAATAGACGGTGTGTGTGGAATATGAGTTGTTTTGTCCGTGTTGTGCTGTATTGTGGGTGATGAAAAGTCTCGTCTCTTTGTCAATGAGAAAGTTGGAAAAACCGTTGTTAATGAGAATTTGTTTAACGCGCGATATTTCGGAGTGAAATTTTTCCCAAGAAGAGCAGTTTTTATATGCATGTCAATGGTATGCCCGAATTACGCTAAGTTTGTAACGCTGTGAGCACTCACTTGCTGTATTCAATCATCTTCCGGTGTCAGTCTTTTTTCTGTAAGCAGTGGTCGTGTATTTGTTGTCTTAAGAGTGGATGAGGACGTCAAGGAGGGGAATTTTGTTGTGTACATTGAGTAACTCACCAACTACACTATCAAGAGAGATATAGTTAGTAAGTTACTACGGCAATTGTCATGTGATTGCTGAGTTCGAGTCCTCGGCAGTACCGCATTTCCATTTCTGCATGTCGACCTCCATTTGGTTCCCGATGTTGATGGCTTAGAATTAAAGTGCATTGTGGTTGTTAAAATGGATCTCTAATCACTGGGACCCATTCAGTGTTGTACACACACACACACACACACACACACACACACACACACACACACACACACACACACATATATATATATATATATATATATATATATATATATATACAGTATATATATATATATATATATATATATATATATATATGTGTGTGTGTGTGTGTGTGTGTGTGTGTGTGTGTGTGTGTGTGTGTGTGTGTGTGTGTGTGTGTGTGTGTGTGTGTGTGTGTATTTACCTAGTTATACCTAGTTGTATTTTACGGGAAGGGGAGTTATGCTCGTAGTGTCCCGTCTTCATATCCCATTTTATCTAAACTATTTTTAAATTCAAGTATTGTTTTTGCACACACCACTTTCTCACCTAACTTGTTCTAAATGTCTATTACTCTGTGAGGAAAGCTGTTCTTTTTCAGATCTCTTCTATAGCTGTCTTTCTTGATTTTCTTTCCGTGTCCTCTTGTATTTCTATCATTCCATTTTATTAGATCCTCTCTATCAATAATTTCTATGCCTTTCATGATTCTGTAAATAGCTATCAAGTCTCCTCTCTCTCTCTTCTTTGCTCTAGTGTCTGTAGCTCAAGTTTTGCTAGTCTCTCTTCATATGATAGTTTTGATAGTGTTGGTGCCAATTTTGTAATTGCTCTTTGTATTCTTTCAAGTTTTGTTATACATTTTTTTGTACTTGATGACCACATCGTTGCTGCATATTCCAATCTTGGTCTTATCAAAGTGATTAGCATTTTCTTCATCCAGGTATGTAAATGCCACTTTGATTGTTCTTATTAAATCATAAGTTTCTCCAAAAATCTTGTTTATATGTTTCTCAGGTGACATATTATTCATAATAATAACTCCCAGGTCCTTCTCATTTTCTACTTTTTTTTATTCCTTCTTCTCCCAATTTATATGATCCTATTATTCTTTGCTTTTTCCAAATTCCATTATACTACACTTTTTAGTATTGAACTCCATCTCCCACTTCCTTCTCCATTCCCATACTTTATTGAGATCACTCTGTAGTGACTCACAATCTTCTTCCGTGTTCACTTTTTTTTTTTAAGTTTTGCATCATCAGCAAAGAAGCTCATATAACTTTCAATTTCTTCATCCATATCATTAATATATATAGCAAACATTATTGGGGCCAAAACTGTTCCTTGTGGAACACCACTTGTTACTTCATCCCAATTAGAGTGTTTGTCTCTTATCACTACTCTCATTTTTCTTTCTTGCAAAAAGTCTTCCATCCACTTAAGCAGTTTGCCCTGTATTCCTCCTTCAGTTTCTAATTTCTTAAGCAACTTCTTATGTGGTACTTTGTCAAAAGCTTTTTTTAGGTCTAGAAATGCACAATCAGTCCATCCATCTCTTTCTTGTATTATATCTATTAGCCTTGAATAGAAACATATTAAATTGGTGACGCATGATCGTCCTTGTCTGAATCCAAATTGCCTTGGATTTAGCACGTTGTTTTGTTTTGTTTTTTCTAAATACTTTACCCATCTACTTTTGACAATTCTTTCACAAGTCTTTGCTATTGTACTTCTTAGAGAGACTGGTCTATAGTTGGTAGGGTCTTCCTTATTTCCCCCTTTATATATAGATACTATATTTGCATTTTTTTTTTCAATCTTTTGGAACTTTTCCTTCTTTCAAGGAAATGTTTATTATGTTTTGTCTGCCAGTTCATTCCTGCATTCTTTCAAAATCCAGTTTGCTATTTCATCTGGTCCATGCGATTTTCTGACATCAAGATTACTCAAGTGTTTCATTATTTCATTCTTTGTTACTTCTATTTCTTTCATAGGGGGGACTTTCTCTTCCCATTCGATCTCTCCAGGTTGTATGTTCTCCCTTGTAAACACTGATTTAAAATGCTTGTTCATAATTTCTGCCATTTCTATTTCCTCTGTGTATTCAAATCCTCCTTGTTTTAATTTCTCTAATTCTTGTTTGTTTTTCAGTTTGTTGTTTACAAATCTGTAAAATAGTTTTGGTTGATCTTTACATTTTTCTATGACATCTTTTTCATATTTTCTCTTTTCCTCCCTGCATACTTGTACATATTCATTTCTATAACAAGTATA
>NC_134777.1:34378393-34383393 GCF_046742065.1 Oratosquilla oratoria | reverse complement strand
TATATATATATATATATATATATATATATATATATATATATATCAATCACACACACACACACACACACACACACACACACACACACACACACACACACACACACACACACACACACACACACACACACACACACACACACACACACACACACACATATATATATATATATATATATATATATATATATATATATATATAAAATATACATACATTTATATATATTCATATATACATACATATGTCTATACACACACACACATATATATATATATTCATATATACATATATACATCCATATATACACACATGTGTATATATATATATATATATATATATATATATATATATATATATCAATCAGTCAATCAATCAATCAATCAATCAATCAATCAAATCAGCCATCTTTAGTCCACTGCTGAACAAAGGCCTCCACACCATTCCATGATTCACACGACCTCGCCAGCCTCTACCACGTCATTCCTGCAAACTTCTCAATCTCGTCTCTCCACCTGTCTGGTCTCCCTCTTCCACACTTTCCATTTCACGGCGTCCGCTCAGTAACACACCTGCTCTATCGCTCATCAGTCGTTCGTACTAACTTACCCGCCCAACTCCACTTCCTCTCTTTTATCGCCTCCACATTATCTTTCACTCTAGTCTGTTCTTTCATCCAATTTGGTTTCTTTTGGTCTCTCAGCGTTATTCCTATCACTAATCTCTCCATTCTCCTCTGTGAAGTCCTTAGCTTTGTTTCTATCGCCTTCGTCAGTTTCCAAGTTTCGCACTGATTGTAAACTTTACGTTTCAAATATAAATTAGAGAGCCTCCCAGGGTTTTATTATACTTACCAAACATTTTCCAACCAATTGTAATACGTATTTTTATTTCATTATCATGATCTTTGGTTATTTTTACCATCTGGCCTAAATAATTATACTCTTCAACTTCTTCAAGACTGTCACCATCGATTATAATCTCATTACTTTGAACTTTCCTGTTGAACATTAGTTTGGTTTTTCTTTTATTCATTTTAATCCTATTTTGAGACTTACCTTGTTCAGATCACTCAGCATATCTTGCAAGTGTTCTGCTCTTTCTGAAATAAGAATAATCTCATCCGCAAATCTTAGGTGGTTCAAATATTCACCAGTGATCTTCAAACCTTTCACTTCCCAACTCAACCTTCTGAAAATCTCTACCAAACAAGCTGTAAATAATTTGGATGAAATTGTATCGCCCTGCCATACTCCTTTCTTGATCTTGATCTTTTCTGTATCTTTATGTAGTCGAATCATGGCGGTACCTTTCACATAAATATTTTCTAAAACCCTTATGATCTGTTCGTTTGTAACTTGCTTGCGTAGCGAGTTTAGTATTGCTATTTGTTCTACCGAGTCAAAGGCCTTCTCGTAATCTATAAAAACTAAACAGAGAGGTATATTGTATTCTGTCGTTTTCTCGATTAGTTGGTTCATCACCTGCAAATGTTCTAGAGTCGAATATCCGCTTCTAAAGCCTGCCTGTTCTCTCGGTTGGTTTCCATCTAAAACTTGACTTAGTCTATTTGTAAGGATATTGGAGAATACTTCATATACATTTGATAGTTACTAAGGTCGTTCTGGTCTCAATTTTTTATGAAGCAAAATCACTATAGCATTACACCACGATTCAGGAACGCTCGCTTGATGTAAGCACTGGGTGTACAACTGAGTTAACTTGATATGAACTTTTTTCCTTGCGTCTCTTAAAAGATCTATCTTCCCTAGGTGCTTTTCCTCGTTTCATATTTTTAGAGCAAATTCTGCTTCTTCTTTTGTAATATCTGGGACACTACTAACGTCTACAGATGAATTTACTGACTCAACTACGGTCTTCGACGTGTAAAGCTCTTGGTGAAATTCTTCTACTCTTTTTACCATTCCGTCTCTGCATTTAATGATTTCTCCATTTCTATCTTTCAAACATATAATTTGCTGTCTTCCTAAAGCATGTCTGTGCTCGGTCCCTTTAATAAATTTACATTTCCAAACAGTTTCCTCTAATTCATCTATGTTTCTCTCTTTTTTTTCTCTGATCTCTGCCTTTTGTTGATAAGCTTGTTTAGTCCTACTCTTTCTATTTCGTCTCTTCTGTTTTTAATCTGCATGGTCCTTCTTTTAATTAAGTCATTTGCAGCTTTAGATTTTTTATAGCTGAGTATCGACGATGCAACAAAGGCTTAAAAAAAAAAAAAAAACAGGAATTATCAGTTCAGACTCATGGCGATTGTCCGAAACAAGAGTTTCATTGCAAGTCACAGACCTGCTGGCAGCATCTAAATCGTTGAAATTGATTTGAAGACCAATGATGTTGGAGATCAAACCTCGACCAAAGTGGCCTGGTTCATCAGAATTAGAATTTAAAACAACATTTCACAGCAAAGTAATGTCAAAAACAAATCAATCAAACTGTGATAAGCAAGAGCATTTCTATAATTAGAAATGGCTGACAATATCAGAGTAAGTACGAAAATTTTAAAACAAAAACAGTAAGATATATGAAATCAGTGGCATATGTACACATGAAGAGGTTTGGCTACGAGTCTCAGTGAAATTTCATTCGGGGGCACTGAACTTGTATACTTATGCAGAGGAACGCAGAGGAATAACAAGAATATGAGAACTGATATGCTGCTAAAAAAGAAAAAGAAAAAAAAAATCCGTGACAGCGGTGTATTGCAGGATGGCTAGTCGAAAAAGACAGGTCAAATGAGGCGGCGTGAGTGGGCGTGTGAGAACAGAAGTGTGGCCGAAAATAGATGGACATAGCGTTGGGCCACTTTAATGTGGCCAGATAGCACCAGAGGAATTAGAACGTAGAGCGCTGGTTTTACCGATGGCGGGTCAAATTAAGACCAATGTTGCAAGGGCTGAAGGTGGCGGTGGTGGTGGTGGTGGTGGGGGAGGGGGGGGAGTCACGGATTATAGGCTCTGACCCAAGGGTAATCGTATCGACGAATGCGGTACGAAGACTAAACACATCACGTACGTGGTATGCCATGAAAGGTTCTTATAGGTTAAAGGGACAGGTAAGTATGAAGAGAAAGAAAGAAAGAAATGAGAAAAGATAAGAATAATGCTAATTACACCTAAACAAGCAGTGGACATTAAAGTAAGAAGATGTTGGATTAAGAAAAAAAAACGAAAAATAATAAGTAAAATGGCAGCTAGTAAAATGCAACTCACAAAAGATTTAAAACGCACTTCTGTTACGTACGTGAGTACAAGGTAGCAAAGAGTGTGATAGTATATGTAGGCTGACAAGGACACCTTGTCACAAGGATCAGTATTGGCTCCAGTAATGTTTGCTATTTATGTGAGTGACATGGACGAGGGAGTAGAATGTTACATGAACTTCTTTGCAGATGATGCAAAACTGTTGAGGAAAGTGAGTACTGAAACGGATTGTGATTCACTGCAGAGAAATCTGAAGAAGGTTTGGGAATGAAATCAGAAGGGGGGAAGTGGCCTTCAACATTAAGAAATGTAGCGTAATGAAATTTGGAAAAAGAAAAAAAAAAGGATATCAGAACAATATAAAATTGGTGCAAAGGAAGTAAAGAAAGTGAGATCTGAAAAATACCAAAGAGTAATCACCACAAGGGATATGTCCCTGATAAACAGATAAACAAAATTGTCGGAGAAACCTACAACTTGCTAAGATCAATAGAAGTGGCTTTTACTTACTTGGATGAAGAAATGGTTAAGAAAATATTAGTCACACTGATAAGGCCAAAATTGAAGTACGCAGTGACACAATGGTCACCCAGTACTAAAAAGAAATAAGGAAAATTGAGAGAATCCAGAAAGCTACTACAAAGATGGCCCCAACACTATCAAAACTGTCATATGAAGAGGGATTGTCAGAACTAGAATTACCGACTCTGGAACAAAAGAGAAAAAGAGGTGACTTGTTGACCATCTACAGAATCATGAAAGGTATGGAAGTCCTTGATAGAGAAGACTTACTAAATTGGGATAAGAGAAATACAAGGGGACATGAAAGGAAGCTCAAAAAAGACAGTTATAGAAGAGGTCTGAAAAAGAACAGCTTTCCCCACAGAGTGGTAGATGTATGGAACAAAAAAGACGAAACAATAGTGTGTGCAAAAACCATACACGAATTTAAGAGCAAATTAGACACGGCGAGATACAGAGACGGGACACCACGAGCGTAGCTCCCCTTCCCGTAAGATACAACTAGGTACAACTAGGTAAACTTGTATGTGTGGCCTAAAAGTAAGAGTCCCAGAATTTCAGGTAATGATAAAAGATGGTCAAGACCTCCCTAGAAGTCCAAGTCACGTTGGATGGAAAACCTTATTCTCTAAAAAAAAAAAAAAAAAAAAGTATCAACAACGAAATTATAAAGAAAGACGAATACAGAAAACAAAAAAGGAGGTAATTCGATCTTCAATGCCGAGACACGATGCAACCTACTTTGGTTTGTGAAGGCAACAGTGCCTCTACCATCACGCCACTGTGGAAGAGCTATTTATGAATCACTCCATCGCTCGCTCCTGAACCCGCAGCCGAAAGTGCAAATTATACAGACGAATAATCAATACGAAAACAACTGGTGTAATGATTGTCTTGAGAGAAAGGATCGAACGTAAGTTGCTAGACGACCCCCAGGACAAAACCTGTAGCATTTTTCGTGTTCTGTAGGAGATAACCAGCGCTTGTATCCTTGGGTACGATGTTGCGCAGAAGAAGTGGAGTTGGACAGGCAGCCTTTAAGGAGAAACAGTAACTATCATTCTTCTTTGAATGGAGATTAGTCTTCAATTATAAAGGGATACTTCGAGAATCTGGTGTGTAGGAATGTATCTAAAGTTCATTTTGTATTCATAAGAAAGAAAAAAATATATAATTGACCAAAAGCAGGTTGCATCGTACGTTTTTTTTTTTTTTTGTCAAAAAGTATAGACAAATGTTCTTTTCTGACCGTACAGTACATC
>NC_134777.1:34363393-34373393 GCF_046742065.1 Oratosquilla oratoria | reverse complement strand
ATCATCATTATTATTATCATCATCATCATTATTATCATCACCATTATTATCATCATTATTATCACCATTATTATTATCATCATTATTATCACCATTATTATTATCATCATTATTATTATCATCACCATTATTATCATCACCATTATTATCATCACCATTATTATCATCACCATTATTATCATCATCACTATTATCACCATTATTATCATCACCATTATCATTACCATTATCATTACCATGATCATTTCTATTATTATCATCATTATTACCAATATCATTATTATCAATATCATTATTACTATTAATTTCATTATTACTATTAATTTCATTATTATCATTATTATTGTTATCATTATCATTATCATTACTATTGTTATCATTATCATTATTATCATTCTCCTGATCCCCTTGAGACAGAGGTGGGAAAAGACTGGTTCCATCATGGAGAAGCTGTGTCTTGCTGCATTGCTTTTGTTCTGATCAGTTGGGTTGGGGGGGGAACAAGGAGCTAAATGGGGACAACAAATGTGATGGACAACATAGGATTGATGCTTCCTTACAAGGGGTAAATGTCCATTTGGTATGTGTGTGTATTTACTACTCTAAGGAGGTTGGGGAGTTAAGAGAAAAACATGCTGTGATATTTCTTTGAGTCTTTATGGAAAGGGCGTATGGTACATCATAATCGCCCACCTGGACAACACAGACGTGGAGGCTCTCTCTCAAGACAAACGGAGTTTCCCATTTAGACCGAATGGTCAGAAGTTGCGTTAATCCCTGAATGGGCTTAATTGAAATTTATTAAAATGATCGGAAGCACTCGAAGAGTAACGCGCATTCTTCCTTTTATTCTGGCTGTCAGTTGGCTATCTAATTCAACTATGTAAAGGCTGCCTCGTTAGTGACGGGGTAAAATGAGATCTTTCGATGCCAAATATTTCATCAAATGAATGGAAATGATGTGTCTCAACCCGAATAAAGTAATTCAAGAATGAAGGAAGGGTTGATGGTTTGGAGATATGAAGAAAGTAAAAAGGGTCGAGCGAACGAAGGATAACTGGAGTAACAATTGAAAAAAAAAGTGGAGATGAATGATTTAGGTGACCAGGCACAGGGAAACATGGAGAAAAAAAAACGGGACACCAAAAGAAAACGTATTTTACGAGTGACTGAAGTGTAGGACATATAAATACAAAAGATCAATGGGAAGTAGATGGAGGCGAAAAGAAAACGGAAGAAAGGTTTGGCAAAAGAAATGAAACGGGGAACAAAAGAACGAGAAACGAGGAAGAAGACTGAGATGTGACAAGTAGGAGGAGGAGATCGAAGTGAGAGGAAGAGATGTGGAAGTCGTCTTAGTGGTTTGGCGATATCTCCTCTGTGCGCGTTGGAGGACGGAGAAATAAAAGTGAGAAGGAAGGGGTTATGGAAGGTATGAAGGAAATGGAGAAAGAAGAAAGATGAAGGAAGCATGAGGGAGGGGTGAAGGACAAGAGAGAAAGAAATGATGAAGGATAAAGAAAATGAGAAGGAAAAGGAGATGGCGTGTTTTGTCAGCAACAGCCAGCGCTTCTTTCCTTGGGAAAAAATATCACACCGAGGAAATGGAGATGGCAAAGTACAGATCTAAGGAGGGTAGTAGAGGGTAAAAGTGACCAGTTTGAAGGTCACTCAAGTTAGTGAATTATTGACAGAAAAAAACATATGTAGAGGAGGAGGAGGAGGAGGTAGAGGAGGGAAGGGTGTTAAATAGAGGCGAGGAAGTAGTGGAGGGAGAGAAAGAAGAGTGAGGAGGGAAAAGAGAAGGAGGGGGAAGGAAATACACAGAGGTAAAGAGGAGTGGAGAGGAAGGAGACCGGAGGGACTGAAGTAGTAAGAGGAGAGAAAGGAAAAGGCGAACAGAAAGGAGAAGAGGAAGAGATGACGACGAGAAAGGTAAGAGGAGAAGAAGGAGGAAGGCCATGAAGATGAAAGAAGGAAAGGAGAAAGAGGAAAAGAGGATGAAAAAGAGTGGATAGAAGGAGAAAGAGAGGAGGTGAAGTAGTAGGAGTGGAGGAGGAGGGGGGAGGAGAAGGGGGAGGAAGGGAAGGGAGAGGAAGGAGGAGAGCGTATTGATCGGTGTTGAGCTGTTTTACTACGTGGTATGACCTTGGAGCAGCTTGGTGTTCAGCGAGGGACCTAGCGAGAACTTATGCAAGAGTACTTCCATCCATGAATCGAATGCAGACATCGGTGATTAATCAGGGAAATAGCTAGGCAAATAAATAAAGATGTCAACAGGGCTCTCGATTGATATTTTTGTTATCAGACCAGTAGATAGTATTTGATATGGAAATATTAACAGCGAATATAGAGTAATATTCTTTTCGGGTCGAAATATGTGGGAATAAGCCGCACGAAATCCGTCTCATGTATTCATTGTCAACTTCAACTTGAGATTAAGGTGAGGAAAAATGAAAGCTCGAAGTTATTTTTCTACTCTCTCCAACTTCGTACAGCTAAAGTTTTAGCAACATGGATTTGTCCTTATAACTTGTTTTGAAACATAGTTCAGGTATGCAATTTTTTTTCGATGTATTCATCAATATAATTTATATAGTTTTCCTCTCTCCTTGCACTTGTAGATAAACTTTTCTTGAAAGCTGCATCTGCTATTTGTCTCTTAGTTTCAACATGCACGTTGGCACTGAATATAGAAATAAGCGTTCACATAGGAACGATGACAGAAATATGAATATCAATGTAAGTAGCAATAATATGATTTGCATTGTAATCGGTATTGATAATACTAATATTAATGTTATCAATATTATTGTTGTTAATTCTCCTGTTCAATGGACGGGATTTGAAAAAGTCAGTTGTGTATGCGACCATAGCGACGCCAACCAACGTTCCTGCCCAACAGGTGACGTCACCAGCCCTTGAAGTCCAAACACATAGGGTAAAGGTGGTGGCCTCGATCGACAAAGGAACTTGTTGTTGTTGTTGCTGTTGTTGTTGTCGATGTTGGTAGGGGCGTTATCATTATTTATATTACACAATGAAAACTATTAACATTATAACCATTATTATTACTACTATTGTCATTATTGTCTTATTATTGTTATCATTATCATTATTTTTATTGTTATTATTATTATCATTATTATTACTATTATTACTATTATTACCATCATCATCATCATCATCATCATCATCATCATCATCATCATCATCATCATCATCATCATCATCATCATCATCATCATCATCATCATCATCATCATCATCATCATCATCATCATCATCATCATCATCATCATCATCATCATCATCACTCTTTTTTTTTTTTTTTACGAGAGTAGTAGAGCTTGTGTTAGGATTAGAGATGGAGAGAGTGAATGGTTTGAGGTAAAGGTGGGACTTCGTCAGGGATATGTTATGTCTCCCTGGCTGTTCAATCTTTACATGGATGGGGTGGTGCGAGAGGTGAATGCAAGGGTAGTGGGTCAGGGGCTGGAGATGATTAAAGAAAATGGAGAAAAGTGGGAAGTGAGCCAGTTGTTGTTTGCTGACGACACTGCGCTTGTAGCAGGATCAGAGGAGGGATTGAGGAAGTTAGTGACAGAGTTTGAGAGGGTGTGTGAAATAAGGAAGCTTAAGATAAATGTGGGCAAAAGTAAGGTGATGACATGTACAAGGGGAGAGTGTGACAACAGGCTGGAAGTGAGCATTAAGGGGGAAAGACTGGAGGAAGTAGATAGTTTTAGATACTTGGGTACGAATGTGGCAGGAAATGGAGGAGTGGGGGTGGAGGTAGAATGTAGATTGAGAGAAGCGAGTAAATGCCTTGGTGGATTAAAAAGTGTAATGAGAAATAGACATCTGGGAATGGATGCTTAGAGGAGGTTATATGAAAGTGATTGTTCCAACAGCACTGTATGGGACAGAAACATGGAACATGAGAGAGGAAGAGAGAAGGAGTTTGAATGTGTTTGAGATGAAATGTCTGAGAATTATGATAGGGGTTACTAGGCTAGATAGAGTGAGAAATGAGGAGGTGAGGAGTAGAACGGGTGAAAAGGGAGCTGGGTGATAGAGTTAATGAAAGAGTATTATGATGGTTTGGACACATGGAAAGAATGAGTGAAGATAGATTGGTAAAAGAAGTGTGGAAGGCAGAGGTGGAAGGAGTGAATATGAGGGTGCGTCCTAGGATGAGATGGATGGATGGGGTGAAAGGGGCATTACGAAAGAGTGGAAAGTCTTTGGAGGAAGGACGGGAGAGGACAGAAGATAGGGGCGAATGGAGAAGGGTTGTGTATAGATGATGCTGTGATGCATGAGGGGGAGTGGGTGGGGGATGGGGGTGAGGAAGTATGTATGAGAAAAAAATTGACGCAGCCCGAAGGGATTTCTCCCCGTCTTCTTTTTTGCATGAGGGGTCGGAGAGGGAGGGTCGCCGAATTTATGAAGCGGCCTTGCTGTGGATGTGCTGTGTCTTGCGACACTGCTTCTGACCCAGGGCAGTGGACAGGATGCAGGGATGACCCGTTATCCAGGAAGTGCCAAGATAAGAGGGAGGGAGGAGGGTGGAGGGGAGTGGAATATATAGGTAATGGAATGGGTGGGAGTGGTTTATATGCCTTTTTCTTTTTGGCTACCCCTCGTGTAAGGGGAAAAAGCCTTTGGTATATGTATGTATTATTATTATTATTATTATTATTATTATTATTATTATTATTATTATTATTATTATTATTATTATTATTATTATTATTATTATTATTATTATTATTATTATTATCATTATCATTATTATCATTCTTACTGTTGTTATTATCATTATTATTATTAATATTATTATGATTATTATCATTGCTATTATTGTTATCATTATTATCATCATTTTAATTATCATACTTATTACAGTTATTATTATTATTATTATTATTTTTATTAACTTATTCGTTATCATCATCATCATCATCATCATCATCATCATCATCATCATCATCATCATCATCATCATCATCATCATCATCATCATTATTATTATTATCATTATTATTATTATTATTGGCAGCAGACTGGAAGTGGATATTAAGGGAGAGAGACTGGAGGAAATGGATATTTTTAGATACTTCAGTGCGAATGTGGCGGGAAAGGGAGGAGTGGGGGTGGAGGTAGAATGTAGATTGAGAGAAGCAAGTAAATGACTTGGGGAATTAAAACGTGTAATGAGAAATAGACATTTGGGAATGGATGCTAAGAGAAGATTGTATGAAGGAGTGATTGTGCCAACAGCACTGTATGGGGCAGAAACATAGAACATAAGAGAGGAAGAGAGGAGGAGTTTGAATGTGTTTGAGATGAAATACCTGAGAAGTATGATAGGAGTTACTAGGCTGGATAGAGTGAGAAACGAGGAAGTGAAAAGAACGACGGGGGTGGAAAGGGAGTTGGGAGATAGGGTTGATGAAAGAGTCTTGGGATGGTTTGGACCCATGGAAAGAATAAATGAAGACAGATTTGTAAATGAGGTGTGGAAGGCAGAGGTAGAAGGAATGAACATGAGGGGGCGACCAAGGATGAGAGGGATGGATGGGGTAAAGGGGGGGTTGGGAAAGAGGGAAATATCTATTTAGGAAGGACGGGAGAAGGCAAAAGATAGGGGTGAATGGAGAATGGTTGCGTATGGATCATGCTGTGATACATGAAAGGGAGTGGACGGGGGCTAGGGGGTGAGGGAGTATGTATGAAATATAAATTGACGCAGCTCGAAGATATTTCTCCCCGTCTTCTCTTTTTCTGCATGAGGGGACGGAGAGAGGGGGTCGCCGATTTAATGAAGCGGCCTTGCTGTGGATGTGCTATATCTTGCGACACTTCTGACCCAGGGCAGTGGGTGAGATGCAGGATGACCCGTCATCCAGGAGGATCCAAGATAAGAGGGAGGGAGGGGGGATGGATGGGGGTAGAGTGTGGGGATGGAGTGGGTGAGAGTGGATTTCATGCCTTTGTTTTTTTGGCTACCTCCCTTGTAAGAAAAAAAAATTGTATACGTATGTGTGTGTGTGTGTGTGTGTGTGTGTGTGTGTGTGTGTGTGTGTGTGTGTGTGTGTGTGTGTGTGTGTGTGTGTGTGTGTGTGTGTGTGTGTAAGGTCATATCACTGCCCACAGAATAGACTGGATCAAATATCTCCCCCCGACACACTTCTCTCAGCTTACAATACTTCTCCCAGTAATATTGCTCTTTATCGTTGTCATACAATTTGTTTATTACCAGCACTTCTTTACCTTATTCCTTTTTCCTCTTCCACTTTTCCTTTACTCTCAATTTCTCTTCTGCCACCCTCTCTTCCACTATCCCCTACTCTCTCCCTTGAAAATATTTACACCCAAAAATCTTTCAATCCTCCATTTGGGTACCACTACATAGTACATTAATGCTCTCTCAACCACTTTCCTCTCCACTACCTTTTTCTTGGTACACCTGTGTTTCTCCTCTCCTTAATAAATGTACTTACTATCATCAACTTCCTTTCTAAACACATCTCTAATATCTTCTCCTCTTGCATTGAAATCCCCCAACACCATTGATATTTACACCCCTCTTTAAACTCTCTATACACTTATTTAGATGAAATTTAAAAAATCTCCACTTCTTCGAATTACTTGTACTACCGAGGCCGTATACTCTTACATTGACAACGCTCTTTATAAATCATCCCAATAAAAGGAACGAGTCGAGGGATATAATGCAGTCATTTAGGATTTAAAGGTAATTGATGGCATCAAGATCTAGAATGCCTCCACATTTACCATAAACTAGTGTAGAAACAATAGTCACGCAATATCAGAGTTTAGATATGAAGAAAAAAAAATAACATTAGAAATAACCTCACCAACCGAGTTGTCGATGAATGACATATATTTCACCCATATGATATCGTTCAAATGAAGTTGGAAATTTTGAAATTCAGGTCAACGCATATCAATATGACACGGTGGTTCTTAATATATATTCTAATTGAGAAATTAATCAAACAATTTTCTTTGATTACGTTCTGATTTATCTATTTTTGTTTATCTATATATTCATCTTTATATGTGTTTGCTGGGGTTTTCATTTACTTATTTACAAATCTATTAGATTTTTTATTTCCCCATGCATTTATTAATCTTGCTCGTGTACATATATCATAATGATTCATCTATATTTGCATTTGATTATATTAATTTTTTGCTTTTGTATCAGTATTCTAGTTAGCCGATTTATTGGTTGTGTATTCATCTTTGTAGTTTCTTTATTGCTTCGTTCATCCATTCATGTATCTATTCATTTATTCATCCACTTCATTATCCAAACTCTCTATGATTTAGAGCTCTCATGTAGACATATTTTTTCATAGTAAGTCAATGAATACATCCATACATATATATACATATATATATATATATATATATATGTGTGTGTGTGTGTGTGTGTGTGTGTGTGTGTATGTGTGTGTGTGTGTGTGTGTGTGTGTGTGTGTGTGTGTGTGTGTGTGTGTGTGTGTGTGTGTGTGTGTGTGTGTGTGTGTGTGTGTGTGTGTGTGTGTGTGTGTATCTATATATGTATGTATTTATATATGGAAACTAGCTCCACCGCAAGGACTCGAACCTTTGCATTAACGACTGCTTATTATTAAAGCAAAGATTATAGCTTTGAGCCACCATGACCTACAAAAAAAAAAGACGATCTAGACTCCGACCTGTTAGTTCTCCGACGTCAATTGTGTAGATTAGTTTCTATTCTATGTCAACGGACTCGATGAGGGAGGTTTATTGCTCAACGTTTCGGACCAAGTCTGGGACCGTCTTCAGATGTCTCATGGAATACAGTAAGCATAAGATACTGGTACAGGAACTGTACGGCAGAAGCATGCCATGTTCCTCCCATACCATGTGCCTGCCATACCATGTGCCTGTCAGCATATATAAATGCATAAAAACAACAAATATTTACACCCACTTGCTTTCGTCTTACATTATATGTATAAAGTTAAAATTTTGCATACATATTTAGGTATATATACATACCTGCGAATACGTATGCACATATATATGTGTACAGTATATATCATGAGCGGTATAAATAATTACTAATTTGGAAAGGTAAAATTGGGAAGTGTCACAACAGTCAACAGGGTCATTATAGAAAGCAGCTTCGTTAAACAATCTGATTTAGTAAATTTGAATATTATTGGTGGTATGTATAAATTAGGTATCTTCTTCGTTGATAATATTAGTAACTTAGATGTAAATTCTAATCAAATCAGCATCATATAATATCTTTTGACCAGTGTTAGCTTATAGATACTTTGAGGTTTTCGAATTAATTATTCATTGTGACCTTTCCTAATCACTTCCGCCTGGCGACCTTTCCTAATCATTTGCCTCGTGACCTTTCCTATAATTTGCTTTTTCTAATTGTATATGTTTTCTTGACATTTCCAATTTATATGGACTGTTCGTCTAATTATGCTTTCGAACTTTGTTTTCAATTTTTCTAAGTGGTAACTACCATCTTAGTTCTATGTCACTTAGTTCATTTCTATGCCACTTAGTTCTATGGCACTTACTAGTTTTATAATTACAAAGGATTACAAAGGAGGAGCATGCCGACAGGACACCTTTTGGTCCATAACTAGGTCAGATGTAAATAATGTATTTATATGATAATGATAAATGAACAAATGAACAAATAAATGAATAAATAAATAAATAAAAATTGTAATAATATGAATAATGAAAAATAAGTAAATGAATAAATAGGTAAAGTTAAATAATAAACAAACAGGTAAATAGTAAATAATAATAAATTGACAGATAATAATAATTGATAATCAAGGAAATAATAATAAACAGACAAATAATAACAAACAAATAAATAGATAATATAAAATAAATGGCAGGCTTTACACCATCGTGCTTTGGTGTTTATCTAAATGAATCTAAAAGTTTTGAACTGAACTACATTGCATTACCTCTGCAGGAAGTTTATTCCATTTATTAACTACACGGTTGGCAAAGATATTTCTACCCACTTCCAAATTAAATCTATTTCCTGATAGTTTGAGACCATTATTTCTTGTCGGATTCTCATTCAGAGTGAAAATTTTGTCACTTTTGATGTTGTCAATTTCCTTTAGAATCTTAAAGACATGTATCAAGTCACCTCTGAATCTACGCTTTTTTAGGGAAAATAGATTGATATGTTGTAGTCGATTTTAGTGTGATTTATTTTTTATATTTGGAATCAGTTTTGTGGCTCTCCGTTGCATTTTTTCCAATCTGTCAATGTCTTTAATGAGATTCGGTGGCCATACGGAAACAGTATATTCCATATGTGGACGAACTAACGATTTATATTGCTTGTTAATGATCGCGCGATCAGTCCTAGAATTTTATTTACTTTCTCAGCGGTTTGAAATACACTGCTTAGATGATTTGAGGTCCTTACTGATAATTACGCCGAGATCCTTTTTACTATCCACTTTTGTTAATGAATTTCCAAATAACTTGTAATCGTACTTACTGTTATTTTTACCTATGTGCATAACTTTGCATTTACTTGTATTAAATTTCATTAACCACTTTTCAGACCATTGCTGTAGTTTATCCAAATTTTCTTGAATATCTAATTGGTTTGAATTATTATTTGCCATTCCGCACAGTTTTGTATCATCAGCAAATTTGAAGACAATAGATTTCAGTCCGTGGTCTATATCACTTATATATACTATGAATAGAAGTGGCCCAAGAACGGAAGCCTGAGGAACTCCATTCGTAACATTTTTCCATCTAGAAGTTTTGCCATTTAAAACGACTCTCTGTTTTCGATCGTTCAACCAATTACTTGTCCAACTTAATAGGCTACCGTTTATTCCATTTGAAACTAATTTGATAAGTAGTTTTTCGTGGGGGACGGTATCAATAGCTTTTGCAAAGTCTAGATTTATTAAGTCTATATTGT
>NC_134777.1:34320893-34343393 GCF_046742065.1 Oratosquilla oratoria | reverse complement strand
CACCCACACCCCATCCTTCTCCCTCTCTTTTTCCTCCTCTCTCTCTGTCCCTCTCTGTCCTTGTTCCCCTGTGAAGTAAAGCTGGACGAGGCGTTGTAGTAGCCCTGGAAGGATCAGGAGGGGAAATGTGGTCCCTAAAGAGAACAAGGAAGGGATGAAGAAGAAGGAGACAAGAGTGGATGAGGAGGAAAAGGAAAAATAAGAAAAGGGAAAAGGGAGGCAGAGGGAGGAGGAGGAGGAGGGAAAGGAGGAAAAGAAGACATACTGGAGGAGGAGAAAGAAAAGGATGAAAAGGCGGGGGAGCACGGAACGGGAGAAGGCAAGGAGAAAAGGGGAACGTGGTGGAAAAAGAGGAGAAGAAGGAGGAGAAGGAAGAGGAGGAAGGGGAGGAGCAGAGAAGTGATGAGGAATCGAGAAGAATAGAAAAAGAGAGGTAAAAAGAGAGAAACAAAGAGTGTAAATGATAATAAGAGAAATGAGTAGTAATAGAAAAGATGAAAACAACAAAAGAAAACGGTCGAGGAGAAGAGAAAACAGTGAGCTAGGGGGAAGGGAAGAGAATATGTAATATCATAAATAATTGCTTGAGCGCATGAATCAAAGAAGACCTTTGGAGAACGGCAAAGAGATTTATAAAATGAAGGAGAAAAAGATGGAGGAGGAGGAGGATGGAAGGAGGAGAAAAGAGGAGGAGGATGGAAGGAGGAGAAAAGAGGAGGAGGAAATAAAGAGGGAACAAAAAGGAGAATAAAAGAAGAAGGAGAACGAGGTGTGAAGGAGGAATGAAAAGAGAGGCTGTAAGAGGAGAACGAGGAAGAGGAAGAAGGCGACGACGACGTGCAAATAGGGCAGGAGAACAGAGAAAAGGAAGACGCAGAGGGCGAGAAATCTAGAGGCAGAAGGTGGAAGAAGAAGAAGAAGAGGAGGAGGAGGAGGAGGAGGAGGAGGAGGAGGAGGAGGAGGAGGAGGAGGAGGAGGAGGAGGAGGAGGAGGAGGAGGAGGAGGAGGAGGAGGAGGAGGAGGGGGAGGAGGAGGTGGTAAAGGCGCAAACGGCCTGCCTCGGATCGATGATGCGAGCAGGGTACTGTTCTGTATAGTGCCAGGCCGGGGGGATGCACGCCCGGTGCTTCCTTCATTCAGTTATGCTTGTGGAGAATGTCACTGGTAGCTCGACTCTCTGCTTGCGAAGGCCCGGCGTCCCGCCCGTCGCTCCACACGCATCCCGCATAATAAGACAACATGCACACACCACACTTGCATACATCTTCCTGCCTATTCATTTCCCCGTGGTTTAGTGTCACGATGTCGTTGGTCTTACGAAGTATATACGGATTTGCAAGGAGAACTGATGCTGTGTGTCCTCAGGTTTCTGTACCAGAGTAGTAGGCGAAACTATGGAGGCAGGTGCTTGAATCCTGGCTCAGTCTTTACCTCCTGCTATGAACTGGTTCCCCCTCCCTACCCATCGCGTTCACTTTCGTACAAAGCCTCTCATACTTGAAATCATAGATTAGTGGCTGTATTGAAATCGACATTTCTTTCATGTACGTACTGCATGTCGAATGCATTTTGTTTAAGCACTCCCTAACACGTTTATATAAGGGAGAGGTAACTTTTCACACTTAGCAATTATCGGATAGACATTAATCGTGTCACTGCTATTTGCGACTTGAAAAATAATTCCTCCGGCTGGCATCAAGCTGTTTATTCGGCTGGAGGTAAGGAACCTTCAACACAGCGAAGAGGCTAAGCCTGTTTTGGTTAACTTCCCACGACCATAAACGCGTACATTCGTTCTAGATGCCCTCAGGCGATTTTGTTCATCCCAGAGGGAACCTCTCTCTGCGTAGCGGGCCAAAGGGTTGCCTTGCTTTTCTGCCCATTTAAGACGGAAATAGGCAAGAACTGTTTACTAATTGGGTGGCCAACGAATGGAATAGACTTAGCAGATAGGTAGTGAGTGAAGAAACTATCGGCTGTTTTAAGAAAAGGTTAAACAACTTTATGAATGGGGATGACAGGTGATGATGGACATGGAACTGTCTGGTGTAGGCCTCATGGTCTCTTACAGTCTCCTCCATTCTTATGTTCTTAGGTTCTCTTCACGCGTCGCTGATAACTTAATCTGCTCAAGTTTGTATGTTATGACTGCAGTACTAATTGTCCATCACCTTTCAAAATATTCCAGGTCGCTCATTGGCCCCCCATCATGTTGGCATAGAACTATGTAGTTACGGGCAGGCTATAAAAGATAGCTAAACAAATAAGTAAATAAATAGACAAATAGATAAATTGATAAATAGATAAATAAAAATAAATGAATACTCGAAAACGTAAAGTTGTAGTCTCGCAAACACACACACACATACACATTTTCCCAATAGGTTCGCCATTTATTCAGTCTATTGAAACAAGTGTAGATGCAGCAGAAAAAAAAATCTTACCACAGTTGCACTGCTCTGACCATGAAACGTTGGTATTTAAAAAAGAAATAGTAATGAATATGTTAATAAACCAATGAATATATAAATAGATAAACGAATAAAATAAATATATAGATAAATAAGATTGAAAAATATCAAACAAAAAGTAATCACTGAACTAGATTAGCAAAAAAATGGTCGCCTTAGTCGTGTGAATAGACCTGACCATTTATCATGCCGACTTGTTGTAGCCAGCACTTTTTAAAGTCTCCCCTGAGTTTCTTGAAGGTACTTGAACGTCGTGCCTACAAATATTTTTTACCTGCTGTCCTCTTTATCAGTTGATCTGGGGACCATTCTCTCTCCTGTCTTCGAAACACTGCTATAGACGGCACCCGTTAACTTTACCACGCATGCTCAGCTTCCACTGAAGTTATCTTAACTCAGTTTGTCAACAGATACCTATTTAATTAAGTTACCAGATTACTCTGTTACAGCTACCGTATACATTTAAACATTCCGAATATTAAATCATTCTTATCTATCTTCTCCAAATAAAAGTCCAAAAGTGGTAAAAAATAAAGTTTATTCAATCAGACTTATTCATTTCTTCATTTCATTGTATATCTATCTATATATCAATTCTCTGTGCCTATTATGATATCTCTTTACCTTTTGATTTGTCTATATATGTAATTATGAATTAATTTTTATACATACATACATATACCAAGGCTTTTTCCCCCTTACAAGGGAGGTAGCCGAAAAGGGAAAGGCATAAAAACACTCCCACCCATTTCATCCCTAAATACACTCCACACCCCTCCCACCCTCCCTCTCATCTGAGCACCTCCTGGATGACGGGTCATCCCTGCACCCTGCCCACCGCCCTGGGTCAGAAGCAGTGTCGCAAGACACAGCACATCCACACCAAGGCCGCTTCATTTAATCGGCGACCCCCCCTCTCCATCCCCCTCTGCATATAAGGCGAGGACTGGGAGAAATCCCTTCGGGCTGCGTCAAAATCTACTCACACATACTACCCCGGCCCCCACCCCCCCCGCCTATTCCTCCTCATGCAGTCACAACATCATCCATATACAACCATTCTCCACTCACCTCTGTCTTCCGTCCTCTCCCTTCCTTCCTCAACAGACATTCCCCTCTTCCCCAAAAGCCCCCTTCACCCCATCCATCCACCTCATCCTAGGACGTCCCCTCATGTTCACTCCCTCCACATCTGCCTTCCATACCTCTTTTACTAGTCTTTCTTCACTCATTCTTTCCATGTGTCCAAACCATCCTAATATTCTTTCATCAACCCTATCTCCCAAATCCTTTTTCACCCCTGTTCTCCTCCTCACCTCCTCATTTCTCACTCTATCCAGCCTAGTAACCCCCACCATACTTCTCAGACACCTCATCTCAAACACATTCAAACTCCTTCTCTCTTCTTCTCTTATGTTCCACGTTTCTGCCCCATACAGTGCTGTTGGCACAATCACTCCTTCATACAGTCTCCTCTTCGCATCCATTCCCAAATGTCTATTCCTCATTACACTCTTTAAACCACCAAGGCATTTACTCGCTTCTCTCAATCTACATTCTACCTCCACCTTCACTCCACCTTTTCCTGCTACACTTGCACCCAAGTATCTAAAACTATCCACTTCCTCCAGTCGCTCTCCCTTAATGTTCACTTCCAGTCTACTGCCACTTTCACCCCTTGTACATCTCATCACCTTACTTTTATCCACATTTATCTTTAGCTTTCTTCTATCACATACTCTCCCAAACTCTGCCACCAGCTTCCTCAATCCCTCCTCTGACCCTGCCACAAGCGCAGTGTCGTCCGCAAACAACAGCTGGCTCACCTCCCACTTTTCTCCATTTTCTTTAACCATCTCCAATCCCTGACCCACTACCCTAGCATTCACCTCTCGCACCACCCCATCCATGTATAAGTTGAACAGCCAGGTGACATAACGCATCCTTGACGAAGTCCCACCTTTACTTCAAACCACTCACTCTCTCCATTTCTAATCCTGACACATGCTCTACTACTCTCATAAAAACTCTTGACAGCTCCCAAAAAGCTTTCCTCCTATCCCATAATCTGCATAACCTCCCACAGTGCCTTTCTGTCTACCCTATCATAAGCCTTTTCCAGATCCATAAAGGCCCAAAAAACATCCTTCCCCTTTCCTATAGCTTTCTCACATATCTGTCTTACCACAAAGATCTGATCTACACAACCTCTCTACCTGTCCTAAATCCACACTGTTCCTCACCAATTACTCCTTCTGTTCCTCTCCTAATCCTCTCAATTAAGATCCTCCCATAAGCCTTCCCTACTACACTTAACAGGCTAATCCCTCTGAAACTACTACATTCACACTTGTCCCCTTTTCCCTTTATAGGTTTATTTTAATTGTATTACCAGTACTCATATTTATTCAATTGTTCATTTAGTGATGCATTTATCTATCTATAACTTGTTTATTCACTCACTCACTAGTTAATCAATTTGTTTTCTATAATATCTTGTACTATGAAATTGTTGATTCATTATTCCATTTATCTATTAATTTACATATTCATTAATCATTTGTTTAATATTCCATTGTTCGTTTCTTCATTTATCTATATATCGAATTGTTTTCATATTTAATTATCTATTTATTCATTTATTTGTTTATTTATTTATTTACATACCTATCTATTTATTAATTCTTTATTGTTATTTACAGACTTATCTTTATTCAGCTTCATATCTGTTTATTTGTATATCTATTTACGTATTTGACTATCTTATGTTTACATTTGTTGACCTTTTACTTGAGATACGACTCGATATTCGAACAGCCTCCTCAGAAGCCAGGCCACCTCGACCTACCGTTCCTCCGACATCCACCTCAATAGTAACTTGTCCCTATTTATTTGGCTCTAATCTCGCCATGAGAATGGCTGTGCGAATAAGGATGTGCACATTCTCATCAATACCACTGCCATAAGGCGTTGGTAGGAAGGAGGGAGGGAAGAGGGAGCTGCTGCAGTGCCTAATGTCTGGATCACCACACACGGACCCAGATGCAATGTCTCGCCTTGGACAGGTGGAGACACCCACACCGGCGAATTCGGGATGCGATTGGGAATCTCTTCTCCTCCTCTTCCTCTTCTCCTCCTACTCCTCCTCCCCCTCTTCCTACTCCTCTTCCCCCTCCCCCATCGATCCAGACTCCCTTCTGCGCCGAGTCTGCCACCTCAGCTGAGAAGAAGCGTTTGAGTGTAACCAGACTCAACTCCACAGGGGTTTGCAAGGCTCTGCGATAACTAATTAGCCTTTTATTAGGACCGCCGCCACTTCAGCCTAATGGCGCCCAATCTGCAGGTTCTTTTTGGTCTTGCTGGGGCGATACGAGCTCACTCACCCTTGGGACACACTCGAGACAGAGTGACAAATATCAAAAGTCCCATTTCCTTCCTAAAAAGTTCGCGAAATCTTTTAAATTACTTGGAAACCTTCAAATTTAACCGCATACTAAAGGTCAATTTTACTTTCGTTGAAGACGCAGATTCATTCATTTGTTATATGTATGGTAACTTCATATTTTGTCCTGATATCTAGGGCTGCTATCCCTAGTGATATCACACCAACAAGGTCGAATTATATATGTATATGTATATGTATATTTATTTGTATATGTATATGTATATGCATATGTGTATGCATATTTTCATCTTATCAACCACACTAACTTTTTCCCATTTCAATTCCTTGGACAGCGCAATTGATTAAGTCACTGTCCATTTGTTACGTATCGGCTAGATTCGAGCCCTCAGCCCGACAACGCATCAGTTTCCAAAAATGATTCCATTGAGCTTCTGTTAGTCTCGATCGTATTTGTAAGGAATTTAAATAGAGAAAGCTAATGTGGTTGATAAGATGAAAATCTATGTGACCATTCAGTGTGTGGTAATAAGCATATGCATATGTATATGGATATGTATATGTACACACACACGTATATATATGTATATGTATATATATATATATATATATATATATATATATACATATATATATATGTATATATATGTATATATATAAATATATATATATATATATATATATATATATATATAAAGGTATACATATGTATGTATTTATGCGTATATATATGCATATTTGCATAATTACATGCAAGAAAAACACTGAGAACGTGTGTTTTATAAATGGAAGGTAACCACTTTAGAAAATAAACAAACGGAGCAGAGCACTTTCGTATATTACATATTCAGTGTAATTTACACTAGATGTAATATACGAAAGTGCTCTGCTCCGTATGTTTATTTTCTAAAGTGGTTACCTTACACGCATAAGTATATGTGTATTCACATGTATATGTATATGCGTATCTATGAGAAATAATGCAAATAAAATACGCAGAACAGTGGAAAGATGCAGTAGAGTGAAGCAACTCCATTTATAGTTTGTGTACTGAATTGTATTACAATCTGAAAACAGTACAACGATAAGACCAGTTGACAGTAATCAAGAGACGATGAAGATATAAAGAATTATATAAGGGAAATGCTGTAATGGAATATATATTTTACTTTTGACAATATTAATATCCTCTAAAAGACAACTTACGAGAAATTGGGCGACAAGTGGATCCATTAGTTTCCTCAAAAGATGTACCCGAGCAGGGGCCGGTTAAAAATAATTCCAAGTTTGGTCAACTTGAAAATTGGGGAAACTATGTAGGTTAGAAAATGTTGGTCTTTTTTATACTGTGATGATTAGTGTTTTTATATAATGTTCTAGGTAGTTTCTTCATTTATTCATTTACCTATTCTTTCTTGTTTATTTCCATTTTTTCCTGACCCTTTCTTTGCTGGCTGGAAAGATCTTGGTTACCTTCTTTTCTCTGTTCACTCTTTATCTATGTCATAGGTTTCCTTTCTCTTATTCTCGGAGTCAAATTTAACGTACTCCTCCAAATTATTAACACATTACATCTGGATTTTTTTTTTTTTTTTTTTCTTTTTTTTACTTCATCTTGATATTTTAGTTTTAGAAGCATCACGGTCATTCTACAAGACCCTGATTTGATCTATATAACTACTTATTTTCTAATTTGGGTTACTTTGTGTTTTCTTCTTATGGCACTAACTTTCTCTTACTGTTCCTCTCTCTCTCTCTCTCTCTCTCTCTCTCTCTCTCTCTCTCTCTCTCTCTCTCTCTCTCTCTCTCTCTCTCTCTCTCTCTCTCTCTCTCTCTCTCTCTCTCTCTCTCTCTCTCTCTCTCTCTCTCTCTCTCTCTCTCTCTCTCTCTCTCTCTCTCTCTCTCTCTCTCTCTCTCTCTCTTTCTCTACTGCTATATAAATTATAAGGAGATTCTTTATCAGCTTCGCTCCTTGGTGTTTCAAGAATTTTATTTCCTCAAATGTAACTTCTTCATATGATTTGTCTATAAATTCGATATATATATGATTCTCCTTCTAAATATCTAATTTCTTGTTGCGACCACCTCCTTGAACACAAGTTCTGTGTTGTTCATTTATTACTAAAGAAAATTAAAAATTGTCAAGTCTTTTGTATGTGAAAATTTCCTAAGCATTAGTAGCTCACAAGATGGCTCCACAGTATTGAACAAGAGAAAATATGATTTAAGTTTGGTATTTTAGAACATTTCTGTGGTATTTAGATTTGATATCACTTCCTCTAGTTTGCTGAACCCAAGGTCAGCGGGTCCTTTGTTTTATTTTTCTGGGAAGAAGAAGAAGAAGCACTTCACTGGCCGATCCCCCCCTGGCCACAACGGGTGCTACAGATAGCATACCCAAACATTTCACAATCTTTTTCTCTTATCCACTTGCCTCTCATGCTTTTTCTTTTCGTCCGTTGCAAGCACTCTCTCTCTCTCTCTCTCTCTCTCTCTCTCTCTCTCTCTCTCTCTCTCTCTCTCTCTCTCTCTCTCTCTCTCTCTCTCTCTCTCTCTCTCTCTCTCTCTCTCTCTCTCTCTCTCTCTCTCTCTCTCTCTCTCTCTCTCTCTCTCTCTCTCTCTCTCTCTCTCTCTCTCTCTCTCTCTCTCTCTCTCTCTCTCTCTCTCTCTCTCTCTCTCTCTCTCTCTCTCTCTCTCTCTCTCTCTCTCTCTCTCTTCTTTCTCTCTCTCTCTCTCTCTCTCTCTCTCTCTCTCTCTCTCTCTCTCTCTCTCTCTCTCTCTCTCTCTCTCTCTCTCTCTCTCTCTCTCTCTCTCTCTCTCTCTCTCTCTCTCTCTCTCTCTCTCTCTTCCTTATTTTCCTTTCTTTTCTTTCGCTATAGCTTTTGTTTTGGCTCTGCTGGGTTTAAATCCATTTAAGCCTAACTTTATGCCCCGTTCTCCCTGCCCAGTGCAGTGCAGTCTTCGTTCAGCGTTTTTATGTCCATCTTGTGGTCCCCTGCCACTCCCAACCCGGTGGTATCCTCTCCTCCCGCAGCCTCACTTGCCCCGCCGCGCCGTTCCCGCCTTCCTGTTTGGGCCGTTCACCCCATTCCCCTCCCTGCTATCGGCTTTCACTAATTTTCCGCACGCCTGTCCGCCCGGTTCTTCCATATCATCACCTATTGTTATCTCTTCATTTGGTGCTGCGGGGGTCTCTCTATTCAAGTGTCCTTTTTCTTCCTCGTGTTCCACCTGCATTTCTTCTGATTTTTTTTTTTTCCGTCTTGAACTCGTCTGTGTTTATGAACGCCCACCCTCTGAGGTCTTTTTCAACTCGTTCCTCGTCTTGCCTCCTTTGTTTCCCAGAAACTTTCTTGCTTATCAAGTCCATTACATCTAATAGCAATTTTTATTCCTTTTTTTTTCATATATTTTTTGTATTTGCGCGCGCGCGTGCGTACATGTGCGTGTGTGTGCGTGCGTGTGTATGTGTGTGTGCGTGTGTGTGTATGTGTGTGTGTGTGTGTGTGTGTGTGTGTGTGTGTGTGTGTGTGTGTGTGTGTGTGTGTGTGTGTGTGTGTGTGTGTGCGTGTGTGCTTTTGTTTGTATATTTTTTGTGCACGTGTGGGGGAGGAATGTAAGCATACAGGAATTTTTCTTTTCAAGAAAAAGGTAGTGCCTGGGGAACATTTCGTCCCATTCGTGCGGCAGTCCAAAGTCCATAGGAGAACTTGCAACTCATGGTCTTGTCCGCAGGTAGTATTTCATCCTTGTTTATTATACTTTGTTTAGGATTTGTAGGTGTATGCGTAGACCCAGAAAAGGAGAGAGAGAGAGAGAGAGAGAGAGAGAGAGAGAGAGAGAGAGAGAGAGAGAGGTGGGTGGGTATCAAAGTCAGTTTGGAATAAATATCGTGTATCAGTGTGAGACGCATAGCCTCCCCCCGCCCCCTCGTAAGTCACGCACACTTTACTGATGGATTCTAAGTTATGTTGAAAAAACGTAGAGGTATCGGAAAATTTGAATGTGGACGGATTTGGGTTAATGTTTTCTTAGATGAGCTGGTTGGTTTATGAAACTTTCTTTTAATAATTCAATAGATTTAAGCGGCCATTCGCATCCACTCCAGTTCTGTGTTATCATCAAATCTGAATGATACATTATAAGTCTGTTTTATGCATAGCGGGTGGGCGGGGTCTAACTCTGGAAGTATTTCCAGTTAAATCAAAATTTCCAAACGCTGGTCGATATATCTATTCTATCGTAACACGCCACTAAAACATGCTCAGCAGTTCACATGCATTTGGGACCACTGAAACAGCCTCACCGGGCGGATTATTAAACCACCTCCTCCAGGGGATAGTACGTTGTTCCTGTTGTGGATCTCTTTCAACATAATCAGTATCAGTGCCGTGTTGGTATTCGTTTCTTTCGAGACCAGTTACACGCAAGGTAGTTTTGAATCTCATCTATAATTCTTTACCTTGAATAGCATCTTCATCAGTTTTAATGGTTGAGTTTATAAGGCTGTAACTGTTTAGTTTTTTCATTGTCTTTGAGTGTATAGGTAATGTTTGTCACTCTCCATCCTTTAGGAATAAAGTTTTGATTGCTTTTATGTTTAAGATTTGCAATCAGTCGTGTCCACCAAGATATTCTCTAAAGCGTCTTTCTACCTTATTCTTTTATTATTACCCGATTTTATATACAAAATTTAAGTCTACTATTACCGATATATAAACATTACTACAAACTCCTGGTGGTTCTTCAAGCATCGACTATTCTCAGTAGCAATTGTTTTGACATTTAGTCGAATACCTCTTACCATGGACTGATTTGAGTCCATACACTACCATACCCTATTTACATTAACTCCATTAAAATCATAGTCACTTGAAGATTTTTTATTCCCGAGTATGTAACACAAAAAGGAGGTCTGGATTTATCCCCCTCGCCCCTTGTATTTAGATATCCAATCGCCAACCTTTAACACGCATTAGGAGTAATCGCCCAAATCCACAACAGATCATCACCGTGAAGCCATTTTTTATGCAGACTCCGCTGTCACCTTGTATCAAAGCTGAACCTTTGACATATTGTTGTCGTCGTTATTGTTATTGTTATTGTTACCTTTTTCATTATGTCAATTTCATTATCATTATTATATTATCATTGTTATTATTATTATTATTATTATTATTATTATTATTATTATTATTATTATTATATATTATTATAATATTATTATTATTATTATCATTGCTATTACTATTGTTATTTCTACTATTACTATCATTACTATATTTCCATTATCTTTAATATTGTTCCCAATAATGATAGTTGTTATTATTGCAACTACAACTATGTCATTATTATTATTTTCATTACAATTATCGTCATTGCAGTATAACATGGATGATTTAATTTCTATTATTTACATAATGCCTCACCTAGAGTGACCCGTTCAAAATGGTCAAAGGTTAGAGGTCAAAATCAAATGTGTGTACAGGTAGGTGTAGGACGACTTGAGAAAGAGAGGATGGGTCGAGGGGATGAGAGGAAGCGTTTGACTACAAACAACGCGCGAACAACCGCGACTCTGGCCGGGGCCTGATGCCAAAGCGTCACAGGCTTCCAAGCGGCAGACAAAAGATGTGGTTGAAAATAGAAAACTGGGTGTTTACGGAATAAAAAACGAGGTGGTGGTGGTGGTGGTAGTGGTGGTGGTGTTGGAAGTGAGCGATATTTTGGAAGCGGAATTGATTGACTGTGTATGTGGATGCAGCGAGTGGAAATTGGGGTCATGTAAAGACCTGAAAATCTACTGGAACATAGTGCCGCTAACCTCTTCTCCGCGCAACTGAAGGGATCTCTTGATGCTAAATGAAATCGCCTTGTGACAGCTAGAATAAGGGGGTAACTACCACCAGTTACAGAAATGGCTGGATGACAAACAACTATGTAGGTCGAAAATAATGAAAAAATATACCAAATGCTATTTGGTATTATGCTATAAAGCAAAATGACTTATCAGATGTTTAAAAGGGTGTATCACAACGAGGCCGAAATGTCCGGGTGCGACAGTTTCGTGAGGCCGAAACGTCCGGAGGACAAAATGTCTGGGACCGAAACGTCCGGCATTCTTGTAGGTCGGCATTGGATACTTTGATAAAAAAAATATAACGAAGTTGCGTTATGCTAGTAAACAGTTATTGTGGTAGTCAGGAAGATGACTGGCAACATGAGCAGAATTGTATATTCCTATGTACACGCTCATATTCAGGTATATTGATAAGGCTAGGAGAAAACATGGCACTGAGCTTGTGTAGTTTTATTGTCAATAAGGTTTCGGACAGAAGTGCTTCCTCAGAGAGATTTTGGAGAAAGAATGATCATGCAAGTGTCCACGCACATACACTCTCCCTCTTAGAGATTTTCGTTACCCATGGATGTTTGTCGTTCCTTTCCTCGACCTTCGCGTCTGCCAGTGACCTTCCCCTCGTGCCTCCCTCGTTCCTCCTTGGGTCAACCGTTGACCTGTGGAAGATTGTGATCCACACTTTGGAGGCGATGAGAGTAGCGGAGCAAGTAAAGGATGTTTGGTTCTACGGATTTACTCTATTAAATCCCAGCCAGTTGTCTTATCCAGAGCCAGTCGTGATTTGCACTAAAAAGCAAGGAAACTGACCACGAAGGCTGTGACAGTTGTCACTACATCAATTTTTGTCGTACAGTATATATTTACAGTGTGACAGTAGGTATTTACATGGATGAGTGATACACTCAATATTGAATATATATATAAATATATATATATATATATATATATACACATACATATATATATATATATATATATATATATACATATATGTAAATATATACAATTATGATACATAGAAGGACATGGCATATTTTAGTATTACATGGTGGAAAATAAAATAAGGATGACTTCTTCTATGGACGTAAGCTTCTCAACGGTCGTATCATTGTGCGGACCAGGTTTCCTAAGAGGTCAAGGTCAGTTCGACCTAATTCCATTGTTAAGTGGAATTCCGATCAGGTTCTGGCTAGCCCTGACGCTCAACAACCGTTTAGTGCTGCTGCTGCGACGTACGCGACGTCGTTTGACTTGATATCCATTTTCTCACAGTGTGACGTCCTGTGACTTGTAGTTGTGACGTCCTGTGACGTGTACTTGTGACGTATGATATATCTTCTTCCAACAGACCCAGGTTGTTGGCGACGGTCTGTCGCTGTTGGCCTCTTAACGTAGCATGAGGTTCTGGTTGTCTGTCTCTCCTTTGTTACTGCTGCCGTCTTATAGTCCAACACAGAAACCTTCGTATACAAGTATATGAATTTATTTTTCAAAGGATTACAAAAGATTACAAAGAAGGAGCATGCCAACAGGAAACCTTTTGGTCCATACCTAACGTAGCATGAGGTCTGGTTGTCTGTCTCTCCCTTGTTACTGCTGCCGTCTTATAGTCCAACACAGAAACCTTCATATACAAGTATATGAATTTATTTTTCAAAGGATTACAAAAGATTACAAAGAAGGAGCATGCCAACAGGAAACCTTTTGGTCCATACCCATGTCGGATGCAAAAATTAATAGATAAATATATAAAATAAAATAGAATAATAATGATAAATAAATAAATAAATTGATAAATAAATAAATAGAAAATATGATAATATAAATGATGAATAAAATAAGTAAATAAATAAATAGGTAAAGTTAACAAACATGTAAATAGAAAATAATGATCATTTTATATAGATGATAAATTATATTCAAGGAAATAATAATAAACAGACAAATAATAACAAGCAAATAAATAATATAAAATAAACCGCAGGCATTACGGCATCTTGCTTAGGTGTTTCTCTAAATGAATCTTAAAGCTTTGAACTGAACTACATTGCATTGCCTCTGCAGGAAGTTTATTCCATTCATTAACTACACGGTTGGCGAAGTTGTTTCTACCCACTTCCAGATCAAATATATTTTTTGGCAGTTTGAGACCATTATTCCTTGTCGGATTCTCATTCAGTGTGAAAATTTTGTCACTTTTGATGTGTCAATTCCCTTTAGAATGTTAAAGACCTGTATCAAGTCACCTCTGAGTCTACTCTTTTTTAGGGAAAAGAGATTCATATATTTTAGTCGATTTTCGTATGATTTATTTTTTATATTTGGAATCAGTTTTGTGGCTCGCCGTTGTACTTTTTCTAATCTGTCAATGTCTTTAATGAGATTCGGTGACCATACGGAAACAGCATTTTCCAAATATGGACGAACTAATAATTTATATAGCTTGTTAATGAGAGATGGACTTTTGAAGTCAAACGATCGCGCAATCATTTCTAGAATCTTATTTGCTTTCTCAGAGGCTGAAATACACTGCTTATATGATTTGAGATCATTACTGATAATTACGCCGAGATCCTTTTCACTATCCCCTTTTGTTAACGAATTTACAAATAATTTGTAATCGTACTTACTGTTATTTTTACCTATGTGCATAACCTGCATTTACTTGTGTTAAATTTCATTAGCCACTTTTCAGACCATTTCTGTGGTTCATATAAATCTTCTTGAATATCTAATTGGTTTAAGTGATCATTTGCCTTTCCGCACATTTTTGTATCATCAGCAAATTTGAAGACAATAGATTTCAGTCCGTGGTCTATATTACCTATATTTACTATGTATAGAAGTAGCCTAAGAACGGAACCCTGAGAAACTCCACTCGTAACATTTTTCCATCTTAAAGTTTTGCCATTTAAAACAACTCTCTGTTCATGATCGTTCAACCAATTACTAGTCCAGCTTAATAGGCTACAGTTTATTCCGTGTGAAGCTAATTTAATAAGTAGTCTGTCGATAACTGTGTTGTAGAATTCGAGTAAGTTAGTCACGCAAGAACGTTTCCGTCTGAAACCATGCTGGCTGTCATTTATCAGTTACTTTCTAAATGATGTTCGATAGCATCTTTGATGATAGTTTCCATTATTTTTCCTACGATTAAAGTCAAACTTATAGGCCTGTAGTTATTTGATTTCTTTTTGTCACCTTTTTTGAATATGGGAGTAACGTTAGCTAGCTTCCATTCTCTTGGGACATCTCCGGATATGATGAATTTCTTGAAAATAATTTCTAATGGAACAACAATCTCATTTTTCATTTACTTTAAGATTCTTGGATGCCAACCGTTAGGCCCTGGTTTTTTATTAACTTTGAGTTTTTCTATACGCCTTTTCATTTTTTCTTTTGTTATATTTACCGTAGTAAGTTGACCCTAGACTTTTCACAGGTTTCAGTTTGGAGTTCACTTTGAGGTGTTTCGTTTACGAATACTGAGCTAAAATAATTGTTTAAAATATCACACATTCCTTCATTTGAACATTCAAGTTGACTGTCAGCAGATAATAGTGGGCCAATGTAATTCCTAATAATCTTTTTATCTCTAATGTAACTATAGAATTCTTTCATCTTATTGGTGCCCTCTCAGTAGAAAAGAAGTTATCTCTTAACCTTCCACGAATTTGTATTTGTAAACAAAATGAGATGGCCCTGTGCCAAGGGGCAAAACAGGTGCAGCAGTCACAGGATAGTCACAGACAGACTTCTGAAGCTGATCGAGATAGACCCATCGAGACAGAACTGCCTTCAGGGATTCCTATAACTTAAACGAATACTTCGTTAACGATTATCGTCGCTCTTGTCCTTGGAGACAATATTATCCCTGAAGAGGTGGAGTCACAAAGGTGTGTAAGATATCTAGCAATGGCAGTAGAAAGGAAGAATAGTAGAGACTAAAAGTGATCAGTATTCTTTTTGCATGGAGACGAGTCCTCAGCCCTAAAAGAATGTTGAGTGACCGGTCCGTTGTGTATCACAACAGCCACGAAGATATTGACTACAGAAAACGGATGGAGTCCATACCCTCCACATGGTAATCTGAATGAAGTCACTTAGCGCTCTAAAAAGAGAAGACGATTCAAGAGCAACAAATTCATCATAGAAAGTTTTTAGAATTAATTCTAAGCCCACTAAAGACCCAGTGAACTCTCATTAGGTACTCTCCTTTGTATGTGGCTTCAGGTTCTACAGGGAGGGGAGGGAGAGGGAGGGGTTGGGGGTGTGGGGGGGTGTTGTGGCGAATAAAGACAGCTTTTGTGCTGTTAGGGCAGTTGCAACGGTGCTTAGGTCTTAGATCTTGAGTGAGGGAAGCATAAAGGGGGAGTTCGGTAGACTTCTTAAAGGTGACCGTAGTCTTCGGGAGAGTTCGACCAAGGTCTGCTCGTGCTGCAGAAGTGCGGCCGTGGGACGAATAGGAGGGAAAGGAATGAAATAGTAAGGACTGAGGGAAAGAAAAGATTGAAAGAGTGGTCATAGTAGCAGAGAGGGGCTCAGAAACAGGTTGAAGGAAAAGGGAACCAGTAGAGGGGAGGAAGAGGGAACCAGGAGAGGAGGAGGGGGGAAACAGAAAGAGGCAAGGCGAGGAAATGGAGGAGATGGAGCAGAAAAAGACGAAAAGGAGGAAGAAAGGAAGGGGGAATGAAGGGGATGAGATGAAAGAGAAAGAACGAGAAAAGAAAAAAAGGTGTAAAAGGAAAGGGGGGGAAGGGAAAGATGAAGGTGAGAAGGAAGGGAAAGATGAGGGTGAGGAGAGAAAGAGGTATAGGATGAGAAGTGAAAGGATTAAAAGAAGAGATAGGAGGAATAATAGGAAACTGAAGATTAAGGGTATGAGGATGAAGAGGAGGAGGAGGAGGAGGAGAATTCAATTCAGATCTGGAAAAAGCGTAGGACGCATGGGAGGAAAAGGCTGGAAATTGTTTGGCCGTATCAGTGAGACTATCCATTGGTGAATTTAACCCTAAAGGGACTGAGAGGCTTTTCGCTTAATCAAAAGAAATCGTCTGTTTTTGACCATAGTATACATGAGCCTACGACACTCGCGAATGGACAAGAGCATTTAGAGACCTACCTGTCTGGGTTTCTGCATAAAGAGAGGAATATTGGCCTGACACCAAATGGGACCCAAGATCACCCTCTGGGTTCTTGTGAAGACCTAACGTTGAACTCCTCTGCTCAGAGAGTTTAGTTGAGTTCTGAAGGGGGTCGTCTTTTGTTGGACTTCTCTCTGCATACAGAGTTTGCTTAAACAAGAGCTTCAACCCCGTTCCGCTAATGGCCACGGCAGTTGTGTGTATGTAGACTAGGGGTGACCTATGACAGATAAGCCGGCAGGAGAGGACAAAAGAGAACACGGAAACTCCTGTGGGAAGAACTGCGGTCAAACTCAGACTCTGCCTCCATCGTTAATTCAGTCGACACAGTTTTATACTAGGTAGGGCCACGGTCCTACGAGAAACTTGTAGGAAACGAAAGTGGAGCTGGCGTAGAGAGGAGAGGAGGAATGGAGGGCAAGAAACAAAAACCGCAAACCACCTGTGAGTGAAAACAATGAAATTCAGGGAAGTCTATATACAAAGTGAAGAGCTGCAGGAGGAGGAGGAGGAACAGAAACCGCTGAGGGGGAGAGAACAAAAGGGAGAGAGGGAAAACAAGTCGTGAAAATGACAATAGGAAAAGGTGCCTTCGAAGGAGCAGCAGATATACCGTTCAGCCTTACTCCAAATCGACCAGCCACCGACCTTTGTCCTTAGCGCTAGATCTAGCAATTATAGCTATGCTGCCCACCCAGACGGCGTCCTCCCACGCACGCCTCCGACCTCCCACCTTCCACCTCCACCTCTGCCTCCATCCACAGGCCCTCATCACTCTCCCTCCCCTCACTCCATCCCTCCACACCCACGTGCTTCCCACAACGTTGCCACACCTCCCTTCACCCTACTAAGAGATTTCTCTTTCATTCCCCCCGACCCCTTTTCCCTCGAGCAGCTTCACATTCTCGTTGTGCCCCGAAGCCATCCTGCAACCTGATGATAATCTCCCTTTCTCCCCAACACTCACGGCATCATGGACGTTATTCTTCTTTACCTCTTCCTCTCCTGTTCTTCCTTCTCCTCTCGTTCTCTTCCTGCCCTTCCTCCTTGAACTGATTCTGATCCTCCTGGTCCTCTTCTTCCAAATTCCTCTGGCAATTTTCGTCCACCACTAGATCCTCCTCCTCCTCCTCCTCCTCCTCCTCCTCCTCCTCTTCCTCCTTTCCTCTTGCTCCCTCACCTCGCTTCGGCGTCCTTGTCTTGTTCCTCATATTTGCCATCCTTTCCCTCCGTTTTCGTTCGTTGTCCCCTTTCAAAACTTCCCTCGACTAACGATGCCTTCCCCATGTGATGTATTACACCGTAACCAAACGAACTTGTTTCTTTCTCACCTTTTCTCATCGTTCACATCTTCGCCAGGTTTCCTCTCAGCCTTCTCTTCCTCGATCCTACCAGTTCGCTCTTCCTGGAGTTGCCCGTCTGTCGTCAGGGGGCATTGAGTCGGCACAGCCCACTCAGGATCAACTCATGAAGGACCTTCCTGGGTTTTACCTACTATTATGTGCACGGGATGACCATTCTAGACGAAAGGATGTTTACCCCTCCCCCCCCCTCTCTCTCCCTTAAGATGCTTTATATTTACCATTCAACCCAAAGAAACAGAAATTATAATAACTAACTTGGCGCTAATGTTTAATATAACAGATATATATATATATATATATATATATATATATATATGTGTGTGTGTGTGTGTGTGTGTGTGTGTGTGTGTGTGTGTGTGTGTGTGTGTGTGTGTGTGTGTGTGTGCGTGCGTGCAAGGTAACCACTTTAGAAAAAAGCCAACGGAGTAAAGCACTTTTGTATCTTACATCTTCAGTGTAGATTACACTGAATATGTAATATACGAAAGTGCTCTGCTCCGTTTGTTTATTTTCTTAAGTGGTTACCTTGCATTTATAAAAACACATGTTCCTAGTGTTCTTATTGCATATATATATACATATAAATATATATATATATATATATGTGTGTGTGTGTGTGTGTGTGTGTGTGTGTGTGTGTGTGTGTGTGTGTGTGTGTGTGTGTGTGTGTGTGTGTGTGTGTGTGTGTGTGTGTGTGTGTGTGTGTGTGGGTGGGTGTGTGTGTGGGTGGGTGTGGGTGGGTGTGGGTGTGTGTGGGTGTGTATGTGTGTGTGTGTGTGTGTACAACACTGAATGGGTCCCAGTGATTAGAGATAAATTTTAACGACCTTAATGCACTTTAATTCTAAATTATCAAGGCCGACATGCAGAAATTGAAATATGGTACTACCAAGGACTCAAACCCTAGCATTATTATGAAAAGTGTGGCAGTGACTTACCAACTAGGCTATCAAGAGAGAAATAAATTGAGCGCAATTTTTCTTATATATTTGTATGTTCGAGTTACATACACATACATGAAATTTTTGCGTTCAACCCATCTCCACTATGATAGTATAATTGGAAGTATACAAACGCGGGAAAGTATTTGTACAACACTGAATGGGTCCCAGTGATTAGAGATACATTTTAACAACCACAATGCACTTTAATTCTAAACCATCAAGGCCGACATGCAGAAATTGAAATGTGGTACTGCCAAGGACTCGAACCTCAGCATCCTCATGACAAGTGCGGCAGTGACTTATCAACTAGGCTATCAAGAGAGATATAAATTAAGCGCAATTTTTCTTATATATTTGTATGCTCGAGTTACATGCACATACATGAAATTTTTGCGTTCAACCCATCTCCACTATGATAGTACAATTGGAAGTATACAAACGCGGGAAAGTAACTGTACAACACTGAATGGGTCCCAAAGATTAGAGATACATTTTAACAACTACAATGGACTTTAATTCTAAGCCATCAAGGCCGACATGCAGAAATTGAAATGTGGTACTGCCAAGGACTCGAACCCCAGCATCCTCATGACAAGTGCGGCAGTGACTTACTAATTAGGCTATCAAGAGAGATATAAATTGAGCGCAATTTTTCTTATATATTTGTATGCTCGAGTTACATACACATACATGTATATCAGGGAATGGGCTCCTAGCATTAATATACAATCTAATATGATAACGGCCATTCCCTTATTCAATAGCTCATCAAGACATGTGAGAACTAATCCCACCAATAGTGGGATTATGTCCACCCCTCTCACATTGCCTACTGCCCCGACCCCCCTTTCCCCTCCCCCTCTCCCCCTCCCTCTCCCCCTCCCTCTCCCCCTTCACCTCCCTCTCCCCCTCAGCTAGGTCAACGGCCCACACACTATTGTAAGCCTTTCCATGTATATGGAAAGACGTCGCCTTGTTCAGTCCGTGAAAATGTAGTTGTTCTGTGCCTGTTTAATTGTGTTGTGTTGAATTGTAATTATTTTGAGAATGACTCCTTGAAGTCGAAACGTCAAATTGTGTTATTAAAATGGATAACTTTGGACAGTTGGTTTACGATCACCCTCCCAGAGTCAGAACTATAGTGAGGAGAATTGAAAATATTAGGAAGAAGATAAATAATTGTGACAATGCTGTGGTGTTTAACTCAGTGTGTATCAAGGAGAACCTGCGCCCTAAGTATACGATATATATACACAAATATAAATATATATATATATATATATATATATATATATATATATATATATTACTACAAAGTAATGTCGTAACACATTAGTAAATTTCAACAAAAACCCACTGTGTTGGATAAGAAGAAATGAAATAAATAGATTCCATATATTTCGATCACGGACTGTGATCCTCTTCAGTGGGATATATATATATATATATATATATATATATATATATATATATATATATATATTGTGTGTGTGTGTGTGTGTGTGTGTGTGTGTGTGTGTGTGTGTGTGTGTGTGTGTGTGTGTGTGTGTGTGTGTGTGTGTGTGTGTTGGATTTTGTTTTTTTTTGTTTTTTGCAATTGTTCAATAATTGCTGCTAAAGATATCATTGTTTAGACCTTTCATTAAAAAGGAAATGGCGTTCACGTGTACAGTGCCAGTGGGTTGAGGAGTTTCGTAGGTGAGAATCGTGGGCGGGATGAGGTATTCGAGAGGACCCTGGAGTACCTGGAGTGGGACATTCACTCTCAGGCAGTCGAATCTACTCCCAGCCTAAGACAGCTCAAACCTCGAACCAGTCCATCGATCTCCTCTTGCCCGATTGAAAACTCATCTGAAAGAAGGTTGGCCAAACTTGCTGCAATGCAGACCGAAATCGACCCTACAAACGTCTCCCTTATCCAGTCTCTCTCCCCCCTCCTCCTCCTTCTCTCTCTCTCTCTCTCTCTCTCTCTCTCTCTCTCTCTCTCTCTCTCTCTCTCTCTCTCTCTCTCTCTCTCTCTCTCTCTCTCTCTCTCTCTCTCTCTCTCTCTCTCTCTCTCTCTCTCTCTCTCTCTCTCTCTCCACACACACACACCCATCTCGTGATATTCTTTCCTTTAGTCGGCCTAACCCTGTTGGATAAAAGACATTAGGTTTTTTGTCCATCCACCTCGTTCCTGAGCGCCCCTTTCCTGGGCGTCTCCTTCCACATTTTGTTCTGACAGGTGAGCAGAGAGGAAACTCGAGGGTTGGAAGGAGGTGAGGAGGCTTCTCAGAGTCTTTTCTTCGCACGAGCGTCCTTTCCCTTTCCGTCTCATCTCACTGGTTTTGTCGCTTCAGCTTAACCCTCTTTTACCTCCTTCTCCTCCTCTTCTTCTCCTCCTTCTACTCCTCCTCCTCCTCTTCCTATCCAACTTTAGATTTTTCACCAGCTTTCCTCGCCCTCTTCCTCCTCCTCCTCCACCTCCTCCTCCTCTTCTTCCTTTCCAAGTTTAGATTCTTCACCAGCTTTCCCGTCCCTCAGCCGACTCCTTCACCCTTATCCTCCTCTAGCTTTTCTTTTGTCTTCCTTTGTTGTTGCGGATCAAAAGGGGATGCGAAGGGCAGCGGCCAGCGGCAGCAGACTTTGAGCCCTTGGTCTCTTTCACCCCTTTTGCCCCTCACCGTCCAATGGTATCCTTTTTCCCCGGTGATTCTTTCGTATATTTTTTTCACTGACTCGGAAGAAAAATGTATTTGTTTCTTTGCTACGTGGCTCTGCCATGTCGTGCGTCAGGTGACAAACACACACGCCTGGTGCAAGATAGATCCTTCGGCAAATTCCCAACGTCCAATTTCCTACTTCCTAACCCTGACTACATACATACATACATACATGCATACATACATGTATACATACATATATATATATGTGTGTGTGTGTGTGTGTGTGTGTGTACATATGTATATGTATATATATATATATATAAATATATATATATATATATATATATATATATATATATACAGTGGGGGACAAAAACTTAGGCGGCAGAGTAAAAATAATAAATTTCCTCAAATAACCTACATTTCAGGTACCACCTCTAGTACTTTGTTAGACACCCCTTTCTCTCGATACATTATTGGAGACGTTTAGGGACAGATGCTGCAAGATTTTGAAGCCACACAGAGTCCATATTCTTCTGAATATCCTTGATGGCTACCTCCAGCTTGAAGATTAATGAAGTGTCGCGCTCACTTAACTTATCTTTCATGAGCGCCCAGAGGTTCTCAATTGGGTTCAAATCAGGCGAATGACCTGACCAATCTGTTATA
>NC_134777.1:34295893-34315893 GCF_046742065.1 Oratosquilla oratoria | reverse complement strand
TGTGTGTGTGTGTGTGTGTGTGTGTATGTTTGTGTGTGTGTGTGTTTTTCCCAAGTGGGGCTGCAAAACCAACTCGTGGTAAACTTGTGTTAGTTGGTGAGAGCTTCACGACTGTATTCATATATTGAAGTGCTTCCCAGGAAGCTAAAGAACAGCAGTACATAAGTAGTGTGGGATGCATGTGAGAAGACAGACTGCGAGCCAGAACGGGAGACAACGAACACTGTCGTGGAAAAGGAATGTTATCTATCGCGACCTTGTTTGCAAATAGTCATTTCACTTTGGATAAATGGTGAGGGTAATGACACTGAGGAACCTGTCTAAGCAGAGGATCCAGTCGTGTGTCGTCGAACTGTGATGTTGTTTCTTTCATATGGGTTATATAAACTTTCTTGAACGCATCGAGGCTCGCCGGGGAGGCAGTGCGGTACACGGTGAACGTTGTTGAGCCTCTTCTCTACAGGCAGGCACAGTAAGGTCAAGCTTTTCACTCCCCACCATGGGAAGCCTGAACCTTTATCCTGGCTGCCGTCATCATGAATATCATCATCATCATCATCATCATCATCATCATCATCATCATCATCATCATCATCATCATCATCATCATCATCATCATCATCATCATCATCATCATCATCATCATCATCATCATCATCATCATCATCATTATCATCATCATCATAGTCGTCGACGTCATCATCATCAGCAGCAGCAGCAGCAGCATCACCACAATTGTCATCGTTGTCATTGTTGTCATCGTCATTGTTGTTGTCGTCGTCGTTATTTTCGCCATTATTATTGTCGTCGTTGTTGTCGTCGCCGTCGTCATTGTTATCATCATCATCCTTGTCAACTTAATCACCATTTTCCTCCCTCTCCTTCTCCTCCTCCTCCTTCCCTTCCTTCTCTTCTTCTCCTCCTCCTCCTCAACCTCATCATCATCACTATCGTCAGCACCACAACAGCATTTCTATTATCATCATAACAATCGTTGTCCTTATCATTATCATTGTCGATCACCATTATCATTGTTATCATCGTAATCGTAATCATTTTTATTACCACTGTCATCATCGATTGCCATCATCGTCACCATCGCGGTCGTCGTCGTTACCTTCGTCATAACCGTCGTCATTGTGATCACCGCTATCATCATTGTCACTATCATCTACAGAAACTTTATACTCATCATCATACTGCCTAGCGTTATACAGACGAATCCCTTGTCATTCCCACCGTGATGCCATTTCTAATGATCACTGTCATTTGTTTCCGTCATTGTCAGTACCTTATACATGTCGATCATGATTTGTGGCCCTATATATGAAGGTGAGCATGTTACGAATCAATCTAAATGAATTTCTTCTCAAATATTCATAATACTCGTGAGAGACGAGGAGCTGCTCTTCAACATCAACATTGATGGACACGGTGACACGATCAAAGCTGTAACTAAACAAGGAATGATCTATTCTCATACACATGTCCTCATTGTTCACGGGGCGTCCTCTCCTCTGTTACATAAAGTCGTCTCACGTTAGTTGGAACAAAATATAAACATTACGTCACAGTGCATAACAAACAGGCTGCATAAAGTCTTCGCCTCTCAAATGAATTATATTGACTGACTTCAACTAGAATTAGATTTAAGAACGTCTTCACCGTGTTCAAGGCATCAAGAATGTACAGTATGTTTACTTCTTTGCCAACGAGTAAAATTTTGGTAGTACATTTAGAAGCAATTTGTTATTCGAATCTGTGTATACATGTGGGTACATGATTATACGTTTTTCACGAAAAGGTATGTAGTGCATAATATGGTTTCGTATTTGTGCATTTTATTGATCTCTTTATTATCGCAAGTTTTCTGGAAACTGAGTGTAATCTGAGTCCACATAGCTTCCTCAAGAAGGCTATTCCTCCCATCTTTTGCTCTAATTAGAAGTCATACTTGTTGATCTCCCTTGCGACCTTCTCATTCAGCAGTCTAAAGTTGTGTTTTTATGTTTTTTACGGGCTGACAACTTAAATAATTTCTCTACTTTTTTCAATGGTCACATTGTCTCTTACTTCTTCCCTCCAGTGATGTTATGACCAAAATCTCCAGTATTTCTATATACTGTAAATCTCTTCAGCATGACATTCATATCTTGAATACACTTTGTACCCTTCACAGTTACACTGATTATCTCTCTTAAAAGGGGAAGATGATTTTTTATATAAAGATAAATAGATAGTCATTGACACTATTTTTCTTGTGTTTCCTTCATGTTACTGTGGCATACTACTAATTTGTCCTGGGATGTTCATGTTTTGTTCATTGTGCAATGTATCTCTGCTATGTCGTTTGTGGTTTTAGGGGTCAATGATTTTGCTCCCAACTTATTTTCTCGCCAAATTTGTAGGTTACTCATATACCCGTGTGTGTGTGTGCGTGTGTGTGTTGCTTATATATGTGTGTAATAATTGGTTTATTGGGTTACCAGAGATACAGAGACACAATAAAAATATACACTTTGTATAAAAAGAAAAATAGTCTATTACAAGTGTATAATGTGCTAAGCGTTCGTATACATAACAGATGTTTGTCTAATTGCGACAGGGTGTCGAAGGTCTTTATCAGTGATGAAAAGGTAAAGTCGAAGGATGGTTATTTGTTGCTTGTGAGGTACAGGTGGTGTGCACTCTCGCCGATGTTTGGGCTCTTGAAACTCCTTATGCAACCAGCTTGTAGATGGATATCTCACTCGTAGGGCGTCGGCAGTCTCCAAGACGTGGTTGTTGGGGACGTCAACATTGAGATACGGGTCAGAGGAGCACGGGTACACAGTGCCTCTCGCCAACCCTACGACTTGCACTGTGGTAAGCACTTTCTTAGTCAGTTCCTCCATGTTGCTGGTCAGTGCACACGGTGTGTTACCGCACCCTCGTCCAATTATGATTATTCATTGGATCGGTGTCGGTTCAGAGGAGGGCTACACACTATGTCATTACACTTAATCTAGTGTTTCTTAAGTCTAGTGGGGTTAGATCAACAGGCTGAACCTTAGGCTGCTACGAAGAGCCATTGTCACTTCGAAGGAGGTCATGTGTGCGTGTGTTTATGTGTGTGTGTGTGTGTGTGTGTGTGTGTGTGTGTGTGTGTGTGTGTGTGTGTGTGTGTGTGTGTGTGTGTGTGTGTGTGTGTGTGTGTGTGTGTGCGTCCGTGTGTGTGTGTGTGTTTGTGTAAGTGAATGTTCATGTACGCGTGGATCTTTTGTCTCTTGTTATACTTTTCTACCGCTTGTAGACAAGTCAATTATTTCGTCAAGGTGATGCTGTCGTGAATGAGAAGTATGGGCTCTCAATTTTCATCGAGTGATTAAGGTAATTTAAAGATAATTCACTTGCATTTTATCTTTAATCTGTCCGATTTAGAAGTAATTTATTTCCTTCTTAACTGTCAATCTTCACTGGGGTGTGTATAGGTATACTAGGATTCTTTGAAAAGAAATAAGGGAGACTAGATTTTTTTTCCGAGCAACAATTTTTCATATTTCTCTTCTATTTTTTAGTGGCAGGCTGGGTCATCAATGTGGCCACCAGCTGTGGAGATACTAGTTTTTGGTAGATAATTATTAAACCACTCTTTTTCTTATTTTACAAAGGATTACAAAGCTGGAGTATGCCGACAGGAGACCTTTTGGTCCATATCTAGGTCGGATGAGAAAAAAAATCGTAATAATAATAAAATGATAAATAAAAACTATAATAATGTAAATAACAAATAAAATATATAAATAAATGCATAGGTATAGTTAAAAAATAAACAAACAGGTAAATAGTAAATAAGAATAAACTGACATATAACTAATAATAAATGAAAATCAAACAGACAAATGATAACAAAACAAAAACAAATAATATAAAATAAATTATAATCATTACAGCATCTTGCTTAGGTGTTTATCTAAATGATTCTTAAAGCTTCCAACTGAACTACATTGCGCTACCTGTGCAGGAAGTTTATTCCATTCATTAACTACACGGTTGGCAAAGTTGTTTCTACCTATTTCCAAAATGAATCTATTTCCGGACAGTTTGAGACCATTGTTTCTTGTCTGATTCTCATTCACTGTAAAAATTTTGTTACTTTTGATGTTGTCAATTCCCTTTAAAATTTTACAGACCTGTATCAAGTCACCTCTGAATCTACGCTTTTTTACATTGGCTTGGTTAATTACTACTACTACTGGGCATGATAGGTAAGCTGGAGGGGGCAGGGTGGAGGGGATAAAGTATAGAAAAAAATTGGAAATAGAAGAAAGTTGAAGTTAATATAGGTGTGGGGCAGACCCACTTCCTTAGTTGCCTTGCTACTTTGTCGTATCGAGGTGTTAATTTCGTAACCTTTCCCATGGAGCTTGAAGTCTTCGTTATTTTCGGTTTCTGGTTCCTCTTCTTCCTTGAATAGTTTTGGTCACTTAATCCTAGGTCGGTTATCTCTGTAATTATGGTCCTTGTTGTGTGTATATATATATATATATATATATAATATATATATATATATATATATATATATATATATATATATATATATATATATCACAACCTAATCTAAAGTTAATGTAACCGTATTGCTTAGACAAAGAATTCTATTACAAACAATCGCATTCGAATCAGTTCTGAATAGAAAAAGAAATATCTAATATAAATATTTAAATATAAATCTGCTTTATATGAATTAGAAAAAGAATTCTTTTACAAACAATTTCATTCAAATCAGTTCTGACAAACTATATTTTAGACAAATTGTTTATAGATGAATTGTACTTTAGACAAACTGTTTTAGACAAATTGTTTTAGAAAAATTGTGTTTTCGACAAATTGTTTTGGACAAACTCGCCGGATACCATATATATATATATATATATATATATATATATATATATATATATATATATATATATATATATATATATATATATATATATATATATACAACACTGAATGGGTCCCAGTGAATAGCGATACATTTCTATTAACCATAATGCACTTTAACTATAAGCCATCAACATGGGAAGCTTCGTGGAGGCAACATGCAGAAATTGAAATGTGGTACGACCGAGGACTCGAACCTACGGCTAGCATGTGACCAGTGCTGTAGTGTATCTCTCTTGATGGCGCAATGGCCTAAGTCACTACAGCACTGGTCACGTGCTAGCCGTAGGTTCAAGTACTCGGTCGTACCACGTTTCAATTTCTGCATGTTGCCTCCAAGGAGCTTCCGATGTTGATGGCTTAGAATTAAAGTGCATTGTGGTTGATAAAAATGTATCGCTATACACTGGGACCCATTCAGTGTTGTACAAATACTTTCCCGCTTTCGTTTACTTACCAATTGTACTAACATAGTGGAGATGAGTTGAACACAAAATTTCGTGTATATGTAACTCGAGCATACAAATATATAAGAAAATTTGCGCTCAACTCATGTCTCTCTTTATGGCGCAATGGTCTAAGTCACTACAGCACTGGTCACGTGCTAGCCGTAGGTTCGAGTCCTCGGTCGTACCACGTTTCAATTTCTGCATGTTGCCTCCACGGAGCTTCCGATGTTCATGGCTTAGAATTAAAGTGCACTGTGGTTGATAAAAATGTATCGGTATTCACTGGGACCTATTCAGTGTTGTACATATACTTTCCCGCGTTCGTATACTTACCAACTGTACTATCATAGTGGAGATGGGTTGAATGCAAAGTTTCATGTATGTGTATGTAACTCAAGCATATAAATATATCAGAATATTTGCTCTCAACTTATATCTCTTGATGGCGCAATGGTCTAAGTCACTACAGCACTGGTCACGTGCTAGCCGTAGGTTCGAGTCCTCGGTCGTATCTTGTCTCAATTTCTGCCTTACCTGTTCTCATAATTTTAATGACTGCTTTTACCTCATCTTTCCTTATTTCTCCTCCATTTTACTTATTCATCATTGTCGTTTTCTTAGCGCTTCCTACTGCAACTACCTTTTCCTCTCTATTTTCCTTCACATTTAGCAACTCCCTAAAATACTCTGCCCATCATCCTCTTACTGCCGTCTCTTCCACTATCATTTTTCCATCTGCACTTTTTGCCTTTTCTTCTCTAATTGATTCGCTTCCTCTTCCTCTCTTAATTTCCTTCCAAACAATATTTTTGTTACTTTAAAAAAAATCTGTCATACTCTTACCCCATTTCACATCTGCTCTCCTCTTTACCTACTTTATCTTATACTTTACTTCTCTTTTCTTTTTTTGTACCTCTTATATGATTATCTCGTCCTGTTTTGTAACCAATTTGTGAATACTTGCTTCTTCTCTTCTACAACATTCTTTGCTTCCTCATCCTACCACTCACTACCTTTTCTTTCATTTCTTCCCGTCCTCCTTGTTCCACATAACTTTGCACACCTTGAACCATCACCATTCCTCCTCTACTCCTAGTTCTACTTTATCCTTCACTCCCCTCCCACTCTTCTCTCAGCTTCTTCTTATACTCCTTCTCCTTTTCTTTCTCATTTAAGCAATTTACTCTAAGCATCTCCCTACCTTCTGTCCTTTTCCTCTTTCTCTTTCTACCCTCCACTCTTAACTTACCTTCCACCAAAAAAATGATCTGAAATTCCCCTACTCTCTCCCCTTAGAACATATACATCCAAAACTCTTTCTGCTCTTGTCCTGGTTACCACTACGTAGTCCATTAAAACTCTATATATCACCTTTCCATCCACCACCCTCTCCAATGTGTACTTATTCTTGACTTTCTTCCTAAACACTGTATTTGCCATCATCAACTCTCTAGACACATCTCCACCATCATGTCTCCACTACGGCTTTTTCTTGGAACTCCACACTTCCCAACCACTTCATCTATTGGTTTATTTCCTACCCTAGCAATAAGATCTCTCAATACCACTACATTGACATTTATCCCTAAACCCTCTATGCACTCCTTTTCCTCAACACTCTTCTCACTATCAATCCCATATGCACTTACAAAAACACACATCTCCCTTCCCAGCTTCACCTTCATCCACATTAACCTTGAAGAAACCTCTTTCCACTCCACCGCACGTTTACCTATCTCCTCAGTTACTAGTATAGCCACCCCTTCTCATTCTCGTCCTCTCTTCACTCCTGACACCCAACTACACTCCCAAACTCAAACTTGCCCTTCCCTTTCAACTTAGCTTCACTCATTGCCAACACATCCATCTTTCTTCTCACAAACACACTGCCTATCTCTTCCCTTTTACCCTCATCTGTACCACATCGACTCATATTAAAAGACCCGAACATTAGGGTTCTGGTTGGAAAACTCCTCCCAGACCCTCTTATGCCTTTGCTTTTTTTTAGGAGTGTCTCCTTTGGGGCTACAGAGAGTAGGGTGCCTAGTCCTATCCCTGTTACGTTTTTTGTCACCTTTTACTACTCGGTGGCAGTATTCCTCTTCCCAAATACGGGGTTCGACGAAAGGAAATGAACATTCAGTGAAGCGGTACAGGACAGTTTTAAGAGTGGGGGGGGGACAACATAACGGAAGGACAGTCGCAGTATAATAAAGTATCATAATTTCTCTATGAAAAAAGATTTCCTCTATCACAGATAAAATGATATGTGGTTCTGGTCCGTAGGGTCACTAAGTAATACATATAATTAATCAAAGAAAATTGTGACATGGGGTGACTATTGGCTAAGTTCCCTCTGTTTCCCTCGTGTGTTCTGAAATCCAAAGACAGATGTTTATTGCTGGCAGCTGCTGATAAATTCTTCCGCTGAATGACCATTTTGTCTAAGTGCAAAAATGTGATTTTTTGTGGGAATAGGGGTTTTCCTGTGCTAAATAAAACCACGTGGAACTAGTCAGAATAAATTTATAAGACGACGACATTTGCAAGTGCTTTACTTGAGAAAGGCTTTCTTCATAGGAAGTAATTGAATTGAACGACCATTTTGTCTAAGTGCAAAACTATGATTTCTTTTTAGGAATGGTGTTTTTTCCTTTGCTGAATAAAACAACATAAAACTAGTCTGAATCAGTTTATGAGACGACGTCATTTGCAAGTGTTTTAGTTGAGAAAGGCTTCCTTCATAGGAAATGATTGGTTTTCCCTCAACACTAAATTGATTTGTCTGGCGTTGGCCAGAATGAGCAAATAGAACAGGTATGCTTACCAATGGGGACATTTCTCACCTTCTCACCCTGCGTCTGTTAGGTTTAGTGAGCCTGTCAGTCACTGTGGCAGGTTCATAATTCTTCTCCACTCCGTTTGATCCATCCGCACCGCATCCTCCATTACCCCTTCATATGATCTTCCTCTGTTTTTTAGTGTATCCTTAATTCTCTGAATCCTTCTCATTCTAGGACATCCTGAGGTTTTTATTACTTGTGGAATCGAATCTGAAAACATCTTTGGCAAGTGATCTTCTGTCATCCTACGCAAATGTTCATGCCACCGCACCTTGCCTCGGCGTATCACTTCAGGCTCAGACCTTACATCCAGATCTTCTCTGACAAGGGAGTTCTCCAATCTGTCCATTCTCGTTCATCATTCTCAGTACATTCATTTCTGCTGTCTGGGTTTTAAATTGGGTCTTCGATGTTAAGGACCAGGCTTCTGAGCCATGAATGAAGATTGGCCAGAAAATAATTGTATAAATCTTATTATCACTTTTGATTGTCAAGTGCATATCCTTCGGCACATGATACAGTATACTGACATTTGCGTTATATTTGCTAATTCTGTTGTTAATCTACATTTTTGCCTTGTTTAATCATTAACATAAAGCCAAGATACTTAAGATTATTTACTTTATGTAGAACTTGGTTTTCTACAAACACATATTTTTTGTCTACTAGAATTTCTTATCTCTGTTTTTGTTCTACTAATCTTCAATCCTTGATCCATCATAATATTTTGACATTTTAAATTTCACCCTACATCGTCAGTATTACTGGTTCATCAGCTGCATGGGCTAAAGTTATCCTGATTTATACATATCCGCTTCATACCTCTATCCATATACGTTATAAAAAGCAGCGAGGACAAAACTTCACATTGTCTCACCCTGAACTTAACCTAAAACCACTCACTACTCTTTGTATCTACATTTTACTTTACTTTCACATTCATACAAAATACTCTTAACAGCTGTCATCAGTTTTGGCCATTTCATACTTCTAAATTCCAATACAACCCACAATTCTTCTGTAGGTCTTCTGTTGAGCACCTTCTCCGTGTCAATAAAAACTACATATGAGAATCCATGTGAACAAGTTGTATAGACACGGTAAAGGAAACATGGACTGGAGGTGAAGCTTTTATTCCTGACGTTTCGTCTATCGACTTTCTCAAAGGAATGAGCATACTAGATACATACAGAGTTTATATACACCCCCTTGAGCCGTAAGGCGTGTATATAAACTCTGTATGTATCTAGTATGCTCATTCCTTTGAGAAAGTCGATAGACGAAACGTCAGGAATAAAAGCTTCACCTCCAGTCCATGTTTCCTTTACCGTGTCTATACAAAAACTACATACCTTTCCTCGTTACAATTTCAACTCTTCTCTAGAATCATCTTTATTGAAAATGTAAGATCCATGATCTCTCTACAGTGATAATACTTAGCTGTGTAGAATAGCAAATGATCACTTGGATCAAGTGGTTAATCAAGGAAATTTAGACAAACTAAAGTCATTATCTCAACAATAGCTAATGCAATTTAATCCAAGTGTAGAATTATGCATATTGGTAAAATCAATACTAAATATGTCTGCAAGCTATTTGGAAAAAATCTTACCATTTAGAAAAATTAAGAGGTCTTTGGTATAATTATTACCCATCAGATGTACTGCTGGCGTAATCAAAAGTATGCCGATCTCGCATTCCCTTACTTGTAGTTTTGAATCCCACATTTCTCTCCTATTCCCAGCAGTGACTGTCCCCCAAACACCCCAAGCGCATAATAGGGCAAAGGTGACGGTTTCGGCCGCAGCTAAGCGCGTCCTGCTATAGGCTCCTCCCCCTTCTTCTTATAATCTAAGCATTGCAGTTTCCCACAGAGAAAAAAAATAGGATAGTTGAATTTGTAGAGCGGTTTTTTTTTTTTTTTTTTTTTTTACTCCAAAAACTCCCTCTTGTCAGCCAGTTATAGATCACTGGTCCACCCACACTTGGATTATAGGACTGTCTCTGTAGGGTCCCCAGATCTCATTAAAGACATCAATAAATTGTACAATAGTTAAGTGGCGAACCACAAAAGTCATACCAAATATAAGAAACAAAACATACGAGAACTACTTGCAATATTTTAATCCATTCTCTAAAGAAGAGAGAGAGAGAGAGGGAGAGAGAGAGAGAGAGAGAGAGAGAGAGAGAGAGAGAGAGAGAGATTCAAGGGCTTTTAAAGGAATTGATAAAGACAAAATTGATAATACTTTTATAATAGATACTAACAGGCTGAGAATAATACCTTAAACTGTCAGGACGTAGATTAGCTTAAAATAAAGTAGAAACAATTTTGTCATCCGCGGCATCAGATAATAGAACAAGCTGCCATCCAAGGTATTTGAGTGTAATATGGTTTAAAGTTTTGAAATTCACTTAGATAAACACCTAGTTATTATAATTATCTATTTATTTATTATTCTACCCATTCGTGGAGCGAATTTTTTTATCACTATCTCATTATCTGAAACCATATTGCCATTTCTCTAACTTTTCTTGCATCTGATATCGGTCTGCTCTAGAATCATTTTGTATATTTCCCCAGCATTCAGCAGGGATATTGGCACAGTTTGTTTTATCTCCTTTTTTAAAGCTGGACACACAACTGCTCTGTCCCAATCTTTAGAAGTTGTACCTCGGTTCTATGCGCAGTTGGGAAAACGCTTCAACATTCTTACTCCCTTATCTCCCAAACTTACGAACAGTTTTGCTGACGGTTGGTAGTCTTCTGACGTTTTTCCGTTTCTCATCGATTTTATGGCGAATTCAACTTCTCCCTCTGATATTTCAGCTTCCTCCACCAATACCTCGTGTCTGCTTTTCGTCTTCTGCTGCGTTCTCTCTCAAAGATATTACATCAGACAGCTGTTAAAGTTCATTTATTGATTGTAGTGACGTGTTTTATGTTCTGTCGTGGTCCCATACAATGTCTTCCTCAAACCAATAGGTGACTTCTGACTTCAAGGTTGTTTCGTCAGAATTCGAGAATATCTTGTTACCATTTGTTGTTTCAAACACCGAGATTAATCACGGCTGGATTGTCCTAAGAAGCTTCTTCCCGCCATCATTCCCTCGTTAAAGTGGAACCCAAAGACGGGTAAATTGGAAGTTTATCTGCCTCCTAATATCAAGAATGCGTTTGACTCGGTGCATCCTGGGGTGCTCTGGGATCTTCTTCGAATCCGTGAGATTCTTGCGAGGGTTATTGACTTGATGCATCGCATATACTCTGGAATAGAGAGTGCTACAAAGTATGGAGGAGGCGTGTCTAGCTCCTTTTATGTTAGTTCAGGAGAGAGGCAAGGTTGAATCCTTGTTCCAATACCTTTCAACACCTGCATGGACTTGGCATTGAGTGTAGTTGTCGATCAATGTCATCGCGGTCTTTCATACGGACGTTGGTGGGCTTTTGCATCCCTGCACAGGAAGGTGAAACCGCCTGGAGTCCAGGTCTCCTGGACCAAGACGAAATGTTCAGGCATATTTGGGGGATTTATTGGATGACACGGTTTAGTTTGTCTATGCATGTAGCCAGGACATTGAAGTCTTAGAAAGCTTCACATATCTTGGTAGTGTCGCACGTAACAGTGGTGGATCATGTCAGGAAATACTTCTAAGGATTGGCATTCCCCATTTTGTTACCCATTCACTCAACCAGAGTATGGAGTTGTCAATATCTATCCAGGAAGACTAAAATTCGAATCTTCAACTCACTTGTACTCCTTGCCCTGCTCTACGGTTGAGACATGGCCACTAAATGCTGACTTGAAGAGGCGTCTCGATGTGTTTTGTACCAAGTGCTTTCGGAGAACCATTGGATATCGCTGGAATGAATTTTGTATCATACCAGAGACTGCTCCGTGAGACTCAGTCGATATCCGTTACCAGCATGATTCGCGAACGTCAACTCCGGCTATATGGGTATGTGGCACGTTTCCCTGATGTTGAGCCAACTCACAGGGTTCCTGTCTCCACAAGAGAGAAGCCTCAATGGAGGAGACGAAGGGAATGGCGCCCATCGAACTCATGGCTAGGGCAAGTTGACTGACCCTGTCGAGAGTTGTTTGGAGTGGGAGGGAAGTGTGGTTGCATTGTAACTTGCTCGGAAAAGCAGTGAAGAATGGCATCGGCGTGTGCGAAACAATGGCCCTCCTGGCGTATGCCCCTAATTGATGACTATTGATCATGAGGTCACGTGAATGGTCGCGATGTGTTTCTTCTGACTATCGCTCTTTCTCGCGCAGTTTGTATGGAGACCATGTTTTCCATGAGTGCGGACGTGCTGGGAAGTTAAACTGGGAAAGTTTGGTTCTGATATTTACCGGAGAGCAATAGAAACAAAATAAATTGTTAGTGAGGCAGGTCATCTATCGTGATGGTGTAGCCATTTCGACTTTAGGGCGCTTAGTTATTAAGATGCCTATTAGATCAAGAGTGTCATTATCTACATGGATGTGAGAGTGTGTCACCTGTGGGTAAATTCAGCCACTTTCCACCACCGTAAAGTTGTAGGCAATTTATTAGTAAGAATGTGGTCTACTATCTCTTCTGAATATGTCGAATGGCTCCATTTCCCTTTTTCCTTTTCTTCTGTGTAATTTTGCCTCGTGTACTAGAGGCTACATGTTTCTACAAACATGTCTCGAACTTTGAATATTGATTTTTAATTCCTTGTTATGTTCGAAGGTTATACAGTCATGGAACCGACTATGACTTAGACCCTAAATTAGGAAGAGAGTTTTTGCGCTTTCATAATATTTGTCAGGATTTATTCCCTTGTTCCGTAAGTATGAAAAACACACACACACACACACACTATATATATATATATATATATATATATATATATATATATATATATGTGTGTGTGTGTGTGTGTGTGTGTGTGTGTGTGTGTGTGTGTGTGTGTGTGTGTGTGTGTGTGTGTGTGTGTGTGTGTGTGTGCGTGTGTGTGCGTGTGTGTGTGTGTGTATGTGTGTGTGTGTGTGTGTGTGTGTGTGTGTGTGTGTGTGTGTGTGTGTGTGTGTGTGTGTGTGAATATTACGGATGCATTTGAGAAATGGGAGTGAGATAGGATATGTTCCAGATTATTTAGATTAGGAGATTCGAGGAATTGTTAAAAAAAAAAAAAAAAAAGTTATGGTTAGGTGAGGGTTTAAAAAATGTCTAATTATGCAGTGAAAGACCAGTAGTTGAAACCGAGCCAGGTGACAGCGTGTGGCCGTTCAACCGTGGTCATTGCACACGTTAACGTAGCTGTCTGGTTTGAGAGAGAAACTAGAACAGGTGTAGTAGGGGGAAACAAAATACTCTTCGCTGTGGGCACTTCCATATAACCTGGGTCGCGGTGAAAAGGAGAGAGAGAAAAAGGGAGGATTTGGGAATGCGTGTTTTCCGCAAAGAGGAAATCAGACCTCACGAAGTGAGAAAGGGTTCCGTTACACTTTAGGTTCGAATAGACGCGTGTAGCCACCTCCCGAGTAGAGTAGCCCGAAACAGGTAAATGATATTTCATAGAGAGACCAGGTTTGGTGACAGGGCAGTGTAGTGCAGTGTGTTCTTTCATGCAGTACCTACAGGACATCATATTGAGGGCCGTCTTGTTTCTAGTTCACGTAAAATAACCTTAAGGATAGAATGAATATACGGACAAATTTATATGTAAACAATGTAACGATCATCTAGGAAGTAGATGATCAAAGAAATATGAATTGTTGCAGGAAGAGCCAGATTTTATTTAGGATTGGAGTAAAGTGAAGAAAGTTAAATTCAATGTTAAAATTTGCACGAAATTGGAAGTGGGTAAAGTGTAAATGGGCCGTCACAGAATTATTCAATGAATACTAAGGAAAAAAGAAAAAAAAGATCGACAATCTGATTGATCCCCCAGCAGTGGTCTGTCTGTCTGTCTGTGAAACAAATAACCTAGATTAAAAGATCAAACTCGAACCAAATTGGTGGAATATTTCAAATAAGCTCACTAATAAAATATTCCATGTTGATTGTTCCATTTCACTACGCTTTAGGAGCAATTGAAAGATGTGACGTCATCATTATTCGCATTACCTGAGATGTTATCCTTACATCCACCTCTGCCCCCCACCACTTTCTTCCCCGTATCTCCCCCTCTCCCACACCACCTCTCTCTCCCCCGTCTCCTCACCCTCTCCCTCCCTCCCCTTCTCTCTCCTCATATCCTATCCCCTCTCCCTTTCCCTCCCCCTCTACCTCCCACCACATTCTCCCCTCCCCTCCCCCTCCCCTCCCCCTCCCCTCCCCCCTCCCCTTTTCCTTCCACCGCTTTCTACCCCTCTCCCTCCTCCTCCTCCTCCTCCTTTACCCACTTCAACATCTCCCTCTCTTACTACTTCTCTCTTTCCCCCTCTCCCTCTTCCTCTCCCTCTCCCTCTCTCCCTCTTCTCTCTCTCTCCACCAGCATCTCCCTTTCTTATTACTTCTCGCTCTCTCTCTCCTTCTCCCTCTCCCTTTCCCTCTGCCTCTCCCTCTCCCTCTCCCTCTCCCTCTCCCATTCCTACTGCTTCTCCTTCTCTTACTTACTCTCTCTGCCTTCTCCCCTCCCTCTTTCTTTTCCCTCCTCCTCCTCCTCCTCCCTCCCCGCCTCCCACCTCCCTCTCTCCCCTCACCCCTCATTCCTCCTCTTCCTCTCCCTCTCCTCTCCCTCACCCTTTCTTCTCCCTCTCCTTTTCCTCTCCCTCCCCCCTCCTCCCCCTCTCCCCCTCTCCTCTCCCTCCCCTCTCCCTCCCCCTCTCCTCTCCTCTTCCTCTCCTCTCACTCTCCTTTTCCTTTCCTCACCCCCTCCCTTCCCCTCCCCTCTCCCTCCCCGTCTCCTCCCCCTTCCCCTCTTCCCTCCCCATCTCCTCCCCCTTCCCCTCTCCCTCCCCATCTCCTCCCCCCTTCCCCTCCCTTTCCCCCTCTCCTCCCCTCCCTACCCCTACCCCCTCTCCTCCCCTCTCCCCCGTCTCCTCCCCTCTCCCCCTCCTCCTCTCCCCCTCCCCCTCTCCTCTCCCTTCCCCTCTCACTCATCCCCCCTTGTCCCTCTTCTATTCCTTACTCCTCTCCCTCTTTCTCTTCTTTCTCTCACTTCCCCTTCGCTGCCCCTCTCCTGTCCCTCTTTCCCTCTCCCTCTCCCTTCATCCCCTCAACTCTCACTCTTTCTCTCCCTCTCTCCTTTTACCTCACTTAGCTCTCTCTCTCTCTCTCTCTCTCTCTCTCTCTCTCTCTCTCTCTCTCTCTCTCTCTCTCTCTCTCTCTCTCTCTCTCTCTCTCTCTCTCTCTCTCTCTCTCTCTCTCTCTCTCTCTCTCTCTCTCTCTCTCTCTCTCTCTCTCTCTCTCTCTCCTCTTTTCTCCTCTCCCTCTTCCTGTCTATCCCCTCTCCCTCTCCCTTCCCCTCCCTCTATTCCTTTCCTTTCCCCTCTTCCCCTCTCCCTTCCTTTCTTCCTACCCCTTTACCCTTTACCTTTTCTTTCCCCCATTTCCCCTTTCCCTTGCCCCCTCCCCCTTTACCTCCTCTGCTACCTGCTGCTTCTCCCCCCCCTGCTCCTCACCTTCCCTACCCTTCTTCTCCTTCTCCCTCCCACCTCACCTTCTTCCCTCCCCCTTCCTTTCACCCTCACTTTCCTCCCACCCCTCTTCCTCTTCCTCTTCCTCTTCCCCTCCCTTCATCCCCTTCCTTTTCACTCTCATCCCCCTCCCTCACTTTCCCTTTACCTTATGATCCGAGAGGGGTCCCCGTAGGAGCAAGGGGGTAAGGGGCTTCTGTCTCTTGTCTGCACCCACAAGCATATTCTTAACACTGTACATCAGTAAACATTTATTTTTGTTTGTTTGCATATATCTAGAAGTCTATTTATACTAATGTACATGAGAGAATTTAACCAAGAAGCCCTGTAAAGTTATGTTTACGCATGAAAATTATCTTTTGTTCTTGAGGCAAACGTGAAAGACTTCCGAACCGTGTAATAAGCCGTGACCTCTCCCTCGACGTGACCTTTTCCGCCACGCGGGAAGAGGCTTCTTGCTTGTTAATCTCGCATCATTCGTTCTTTCTCCATCTCTTCGCTTTCGCATCATTAACTTCTTATAGTCCTAAGACGTTCCTCCAAAGAAACACATGTATTTTCTGCCCTGTTGCCTTAATATGATGACCTTGTCTGTATCACCCTTGTAAAAAATCCTTGACCCATTTAAACACCGCTATTAGATCACCCCACACTTCTACGTCTTTCCAGATTGTAAATTAAGGTGCCTAAGTCTGTCCTCGTAAGGTAAAATCCTTAGCCCATGTATCTCTCTCACACACACACACACACACACACACACACACACACACACACACACACACACACACACACACACACACACACACACACACACATGCATACATACATACGCATGAGGAAATGATAAAAAAAATACACTAATAAGACCAAAACTCGAGTACACAGCAGCACTATGGACACCCAATACCAAAAAAGAATATAAAAAATATGTATATATAGAAAGGATACAAAGAGTAACAACAAAACTGGCACCAGCTCTTTCCAAAATGACATATGAACAAAGACTGTCCAAATTAGAATTACCAACTCTAGAACAAAGAAGGGAAAGAGGAGACCTACTAACTATCGATAGAATTATGAAGGGAATGGAAATCTTAGATAAAAATGATTTATTGAAATAGGACAATGGGAAACAAGAGGACACGAAAAGAAACTCAAAAAAGATAATTATAGAAGAGATCTGAAAAAATAGCTTCCCACACAGATTAATAGATACTTGGAACAAGTTAAACAAAGAAGCAGTGTGTGCAAACACTATTCAAGATTTGAAGAAAAAACTTGATGCTGAGAGATACAAAGACGGGTCACCACGAGCAAAGCTCCCTTCCCGTATAATACAACTAGGTAAATACACACATACACACACACATACACACACACACACACACACACACACACACACACACACATACAGACAATACACACACACGCACACACACATACAGACAATACACACACACACACACACACACACACACGGCCCGGTGGCGGATTGGTAAAGCACTGGCCTCACAAGCCAGAGAACCGGGGTTCGATTCCCCGGCAGGGCGGAGATAAGTTGGGTTTGTCTCCTTTCACGTGTAGCCCCTGTTCACCTAGCAGCGAGTAGGTAAGGGACGTTAGTCAAGGAGTTGTGACCTTGCTGTCCCGGTGTGTGGTGTGTGAGTGGTCTCAGACCTACCCAGAGATCGGCTAATAAGGAGCTCTGAGCTCACTGCCGTAGGGTGGTGTCTGGCTGTCTCGACAGAGACTGCAGCAGATCCGAGGTGAACACACACACACACACACACACACACACACACACACACACACACACACACACACACACACACACATATATATATATATATATATATATATATTTATATATATATGTATATATATATATATATATATATATAGATATATATACGGAGTGTCTGAAGAAGGGAAGTTCAATAATAGTAGACTGGCTAGTGATGTTTAACGTGTGTCTAAGGGAGAGTAGAGTGCCGGAGAAATGGAGGAGTGCCTGTATAGTTCCATTTTACAAGGGAATAGTGAACAAATGTGAATGTAGTAGTTCCAGTGGGATCAATTTGTTAAGTGTAGGTGGGAAGGCTTATGAGAGGGTTTTGAATGAGAGAATTAGGAGAGGAACGGAGGGGGTAATTGGTGAATAACAATGTGGGTTCATGAGAGGTAGGGGTTGCGTGGATCAGATTTTTGTAGTAAAGTAGATATGCGAAAAAGCTTTAGGCAAATGTAAGGATGTTTTTTGGGCCTTTATGAATTTGGAAAATGCTTATGGCAGAGTAGAGAGAAAGGAACTGTGGGAGGTTTTGCGGGTATATGGGATTGGAGGAAAGCTGTTAAGGGCAGTGAAGAGCTTCTATGAGAGTAATAAAGTCTGTGTTAGAATTTGAAATGGAGAGAGCGAGTGATTTGAAAAATATTGATGGATGGGGTGGTGCGGGAGACGAATGCGATGGTAATGGGAGGGTATTTGAGATGGTTAAAAACAAATAGAGAGAAGTGGAAGGTGAGCCTGTCGTTGTTTGCTGACGACACTGCGCTAGTGGCAGGGTCAGTGGAGGGATAAGCGGGTTAGTGGCGAAGTTTGGAAGGGTATCGATAGGAGAAAGTTGAAATTAAATGTTGGTAAAAGCAAGGTGATGAGATGTACAAAGGGAGAGGATGGAAAAGTTAGAAGTCTTAAAGGAGATAGATTTGGTACTTAGTGCCACATGGGGCAGCAAAGAGAGGAGTGGAGGTGGAGGTAAATTGTAGACTGAGAGACGCAAGTAAATGCCTTGGGGGATTAAAAAGCGTCATGAAAAATACACATTTGGGAATGGATGCAAAGAAGAAATATGAAGGGAAGATTGTGCCGACGGCACTGTATGGGACAGAAACATGGACTTTAATAGAGGTAGAGAGGAAAAGTTTGAATGTGTTTGAGATGAAATGTCTGAGAAGTATGGTAGATGTTACAATGTTGGATAGAGTGAGAAACGAGGAGGCAAGGAGGAGCGTGGGAGTGGAAAAGGAGATAGCAGATGGGACTGATGAAAGAGTATTGATATGGTTTGGACACATGGAAATAGTGAGTGAAGAAATATTAGTAAAAGAGGTGTGGAAAGCAGAGGAGGATAGAGTGAATTTGAGGGGATCAAGGATGAGATGGATAGATGGGGTAAAAGGGACGTTCAACAAGAGAAGAATGTCTGTTGAGCAAGGAAGGGACAGGCAGGAGATAGGGGTGAGTAGAGAATGCTTGTGTATAGATAATACTGTGATGCAAGGAAGGGATTAGGGATGGGGGAGGGGCAGGAATTGATTATGTATGAATGATACTTGCAATTTGACGCAGCCCGAAAGGATTTCTCTCCGTCTTCTCTTTTTCTGCATGATGGGACGGAGAGGGAAAGTTGCTGTGAATGTGCTCTGTTTTGCTGCATTGGTTCTGACCCAGGGCAGTGGGCTGGATGCAGGGATCCATCATCCATGAGGAGCTAAGAGGAAAGGGAAGAAAGGGTGGTGGAGGGGAGTGCAATGGGAGTAATATATATATATATATATATATATATATATATATATATATATATATATACATATATATATATATATATATATAAATATATATATATATTTATATATATATATATATATATATATGTATATATATATATATTGGTGGAAACGTAGAAAACACCAGACTCAGGAGTAGGTAATTTATTCCCGACGTTTCGAGTCCTGTCCGGGACTCGTCCTCAGGGGATACAATGGGATACAGTGAATTACATGGTCTTAATATACTAATGGCTACGCCCGCCAGGGGGGGACGCGGTAACCTGTCATAGGGGGGGGGGAGAGAAGGCAGGCGCTATGATCTGGTTCATGCGAGAGTGTGTGGTGGTGGAGGGGGAGAAGGTAGGCGCTGTGACCTGGGTCAAGCGAGACCTGGGTCAAGCGAGAGTGTGTGGTGGTGGAGGGGGAGAAGGTAGGCGCTGTGACCTGGGTCAAGCGGGAGTGTGTGGTGGCGGGGGGACAGGGGGGGAGGAGGGGGAGAGGGAGGGAGAGAACCTGCTTCTTACTCCTGCGTATATAGAGTTGAGTGTAATAGCCCTATTAATGCTATCATCGTTGGTGGCCCACGCTTCTAAGAACAATCTGCTTCCTTTCTT